>NC_133024.1:18618787-18921818 GCF_048771995.1 Taeniopygia guttata | reverse complement strand
GCTTACTACAGCTTGTTCTGGATCTCTCTATTTACACTACTATCAAATTTAATCACTAACAGCCATTGGGAACAGTCCGTCGGCAGCCCGAACATGCAGTGGAAATGGAATTTTAGAAGTTGCTGTTTCTAAAATACTTCAGTTGAACTCAAAGTTACTAATCTAAACTCAAATAGGAATTGTAGCTAGCCAGGGCAGAATATTCTGTTTCTTGTGCTCACAGAGCACACACAGCACAACTCATTGTGCGTTAGTATTAAGAAAACAACAAAAACCCCATGGGAATAACATTTTTAATTCCAAAATGAAACATAAGAAAGATGCTTCTAATTAACTACCTGTGGGAGAATGAGGTTTCATTGTATTTTTACGGCTGTTTTTAATACATTCCAGAAGAATTACTGGATACCTAAAATGGGACTCTTACCTCAAAATCAAAACTGTAGAAAAGCTGGAAAAAACCCGGTACCTTCCTCAGGTCCAAATACTGGTGTGACAGAAAGAATTGAAATAGAGATTTTTGGAGTTCACTTAAGCATTTATATTTTATCTTTAGGGTTATGTGTTGAATTTTAACCTTTTAAGTAAGAAATCTCTACCATGGGTCAAAGGCCAAAGGAAATGTAAATTTCTGAAGCTTCTTACAGAAATAAACAGTATCCAGGAATGCAAGAAATCCAGATAAGAACACCCGTATGTCTCCCAGTTGTCAAGAGATGCACAGATAAGCACCAAGAGACTGAAAGCCCATGTGCACATGCGCAGAGAGGAAGGGTTCAAAAGTTCAGATATGAGGAAGACCCACAGCCTTCAGCCCAGAGACCACCAGGGACCCCCGTATGACCACCACAGCAAAACCACACATTCTCAGAAAGGCAGGGACCTAATAAGCATAGGAGATGAGGGCACACAGGGCCAGGGGTTGAATATGCATAGAAAAATTGTGTAATGTATTGAATATGGAACACCTTTGTAAATAAAGATGTGGCTCAGATCAGAGGTTGGGGCACAAGTCTTTGAGAAATATCTCACTTGTGTTGGGCACTGACAATACATACCCACTTCATAACTACCCCAAGTTGTGGAGTCTATTTATTTATTCCGCGTATTGCTTCAGAATCTGTTTACTTTTATGTACATGTGCTCCTCTGTAAAGAGAAAAAGCTGGCATTGTGGAGGAGGAGAATGCTCCCAATCCACAAGCACAGACAACAATTCGTGGAAGCTGTGGTGAATGTGCAGCGCTCCAAGCTGGGAGAACAGCCCAGCAACCGCAGAAGGCCTTTGCTCTGAAGCTCATTCCAATTGCTGCCCACCCTCCCCTTCTCTTGCACAGGAGGAAAGGCTCAGTCAAGAGTGCGCGAGCACAGAGCAGGTGAGGAGAGCAACACTCTCCAGGGCTCTGTTTTTCACCCCAGCAGTGACACACACAGCAAGTTCCAGTACCTGGCTTCAGGATTTGCTTTGCCACACGGGCAGCGTAGAGTGTCAGGGAGAAGGTGAACCTGAGGCTGGGCTGCCTGATTCCGTTCTGCACAGCATCCAAGAGATACAGCAACTGCAAGAGCCCAGGGAGAGAAGCCTGAAGCACAGCCCAAATCAATGCAGCAGGAGCACAAGGAAATCGATCAGCTTCCGGGACATTTCATGGACCATACAGGTAAGAGCCCTAATTCAGCAAACTTAAGGGTTTGGCGATGTCAGGATCAAAACACCCAGAAACAGAAACTGAAAAAGAAATGGAACTGAAGCTGGCTAAAAGCCATCCCTGCTGATGACTCCTTCAAACAACTTGCTCATGAGGAGGCAGTGATTGTTTCAATACTCACCAGCCCACCTGGCTGAGGTCAGAGCTCTCTGCCCACTGAGGACACGGCAACAAGTGGGGACTGTTCTCCCACTCTCCAGCACAGACCTGTGACACCAGAGAGAAGGTTACAGAGCAGAAATAGCCAGAAGATGCTCTCTGCTTCCATACACTCTCTGATCGATCATTCCAAAGGAAAGTCCCCATGGATTGGAAGCAACCACCTCTCATTTTTCCTCCGGAATCGTCACTGCCTTGCCTTTCTGTGCAAGTGTTTCCTTCCGTGCCCATCCCCAGAGCATGTTTAGTCCATCTTTTCTTCCCCACTGCAGCTCTCCAGCACAGGTGCCACTTCTCACACACACAAAGCAAACAGTCATCTGCTTCAGGTTTGGCTTAGAAAGTAAAAACTTTAGTGCATCTGGCTACGTGATTAAAACACACAGACGCGTGGGTGGTCACAGTTGGACAGCTTTTCAGGAGGGAAAAGAGCTGATTCGACAGCACACCTCCATACACCTTCAGAAAAACCAGAATTCATAGCAACTCCTAAGACCCCTACTGAGGAATCCAGCCCTCCTGGCGACACCCAATGCAGCAGCCACGGGAAAAGGATGGGAGAAGCCAAGCTTGGAGTGAAAAAAAGATTACATCAACACAGCAGCCTGTAAAAAGCCTTCACACAGCAACAGTGGGAGCCAGTCCCATTTGCTCCGTCCTTGCTTTTTGGGATGACCTAAATAGGAAATCAGAATTAATAGATGTATAATCAGTTAAACCACACCTAGAAGCCCGAGAAGACCTTGATGTAGAACAACTATCTTATGCAGCTTGCTAGCTGGAGAACTCTAGAAATGATGGGACTGTGAGAATATATAAGTTACAAAGAAATAGAGAAGAAGACAAAGAGAATAGAAAGGAAGAGACTAGAAAAATAAGGAAAAAAATGGAAAGGGTGGAGAAATTTGGGATGTCTCCACCTGCCCCCCCCCAGAGTCTCTCTCTCTCTCGAGAGAGAGAGAAAGAGACAGCGGCAGTTTTGTCAGCAGTTCACCGCGGGGAAGGAGAAGAGCGGGGGGGACCGCAAGGTGCCCAGCCGGGCTGTGGGAGCTGGAGCCTGGGCAGCAAGCCATCCTTGGGAGTCGGGACTTTTAACCCTTCCTTGAGAAATGAAAGCTTTGTGAAATTTTTCTCCTCCTTGGTTTGAAAGAGAGGAAGAGAGACAGCCTGGGACCCGGGATGTTGGAAGGAGAAATTCTAGGTGGGAGGAGATGATGGAGTGGCTTTTGGCTGGACTTTTTCTTGTTAGCCACAGACTGAACTGATCTTCTCCTCCAAGAGAGACTGTATTTTAGGAGGATGCCAGTGAGCCAAAGAGACCTGCTTCAGCTGGGAAAAGACAGAAGTGGAGCGAACAGAGAAAAGTTAGGGAGGTTTGTGGTGGTGCCCCCCTGTCTTCAGAGAAGAAGAAGAGAAGATCTCTGTTCTTGGACCCTCGACCCCAGGGGAAAATGGGGGGGACTGTGGTTCCAAATATGAAAAACTGAACTGTTGTTTTTTCCCCTCTTGGCAGGGCATCGTTGAAAGGAAATACCCTAAAAGCAGTCTGTCCATCCATGCACTGGTGGTGAGAGCACCGTGCATGGAAAGGAGAGGGTCACCATGGCAAACTTTTTTCTCCGGGCGGTGCCATGTGTGACATGGAAACACAGGGCGTGGCAGCTGTGTTTCTTGGGGGGTCTGTGGCACAGGAGAGGCTCCTCTCTCCCTCGATGGACTGAGTATCGATTGTCTGGAGGGTGGAAACCTGATTGGGGTCCAGATTGTGTCTCGCTGTGGTTTGTTGAAATTAGGTGGTAGGAGGAGGAATGCTTTGGAAGGTTTTAATTTTGAATTTTGTGTGTGTTCTTTTTTCTTTTTCCTTTTATAGTAGTATAGTAGTAGTAGCTTAATAAAGTTTTTCCCTTGTTATTAAGCTTGGGCCTGCTTTTGCTCTGTTCTCAATCGCATTTCCCAGCATTCAATTGAGCTGTTGCATTTTCATGGGGACACTAGCATTGTGCCAGTGTCAAATCATGACAGGCTGACTAGTCAGGTTGGTGTCTGAGAAGGGGAAGGTGTCTGGGTTCCAGCAGCACTCCCAGGGCTGCTGCTCTTGGGTGTGATGCAGAACACAGCAATATTCCTGCTGTGCAGATGTGGAAGGGAGTGGAACAGCAAGTGGCAAAACTGGGCTTTGCTTCTTAAATCCCAGAACAGCTGGGTTTAAGTTCCATCAGCCAGAGGAGGGAATGAGCCCTGGTGCCAGCCCTCCTGGGGGCACTGGACAGGTCTCACCATTTCTCTGCCATCATTTGCATGGTGTGATTCTCCCTTGAGCAGAGAGGGCAGAAAATGAGGCAGGAGGGGGAGCTCATTTTGTTTCTGCGAACTCCGGGCTTGGGGCAGCTGCAGAGCACTTTGGGTTCAAATAATCCTGCCCAAATACATCAGCTTGGACCTCTCTTGGGCACTTTTGTATCCCTCTGTGCCACTCCTCCTCTGATCTTTTACCTGCAAGGTGTGGGCTCAGAAACATCTGCCTACTGGACAGGTTTTTACACGTACAAATTTATTTCTTAGAAAAGACATCAGCTGTAAGGAAAATCTATGGAAAACAGGTGATTGGTACACTAGGTGATGGTAGGTCTTGGGCTTTTCTTCTTTTTTTCTTTAACCTGTTCTTAAGAGAACCCCTAAACTGGAAAACTGGAAGTTTGTGGGTGGGGGGGAAGTTGCTTTTCATTTTTTAAATATTATTGTGGGTTTTGGTAGGTCAAGTGGCCCTACCAAAACAGAATTGGAATAATTGAACTTCAGGACTCTGCACTTAATTCTTTTAATGTTGTTTGTGTGGGTGCAGGAAATGCCAAATCCCAGAGCAATTCTGTGTCTGTAACATTAAGTGCAACATCTTTAAAACCAAGTGCTCAGTATGGGCTTTTCACGTGGATGCAAAAGGTCTAAAAGCCTTTCCTGTGCCCTGAAAGCCAAAAGGAGCCTGCCAGAAACAGGCCTTCATTGCCTGTCCGGGATTTCAATTTGCTGCTGGAGTCTTCTCTCGGGTTTTTGTGCCAAAGGGGATCTGGCCCTGGAACCATAGAGGGTGTCTGTTGCCTTGATAAGTGTCAATGAAATTTGCCAAGTCTGTCAGGAAAGCAGAACCATCCTGGGGTTTGTTTGGCCAAAGGTGGAACATGAAGATGTCCGTATCAGTGGTGGGTGTGGGTGCTGGCAGTTTTGGGTTGTGCGGTGCCTCTGGTCCCTCAGAAGTCAGGGTACGGCTGAAGCAAGGAGGGAAGCTGCAGGTGAGGGCAATATTGGCTGTTTCTTGGTCCAGAACTGTGAGTGCTGGAAGAACAGCTTTCCTCCTTCTTTCTCTCCACCACTGAGCAGAACATTAAGATGGTGCTGCACTAAGCTCTCTCTTTTGTGGGTTGTTGTTTGGTTGGGGTTTTTTTTTCTGTCTTTTTAATGTATTTCTAAGTGGTGCAGTGAGAAGCAAGTTGCTGGGTTGCATGACTTCTTGTGGAGTTGTGTTTTTAGGTTCCACTGTATGTATGTTCAAAATGGTTTATCCCTCTGTACCCGCCCTTGTGCTCTTGGTTCATCCCAGGTTTTCCCGTCAGTACCTGTGTGTCCCATCAATCCCAAAAACCCTGACTCATGCCCCTGACCCCTCCCGGGTGACTGGACAATGGCCTGGGGCCCTCCCCTCCTCCCTCCCAAGTGGATACCCCAGTTGTCCTTCCCTCGCAGGGCCACTCCCACATCTTCTCCCACTGGCTGATTGGGTTTCCCACCCTCCCTATATCAAGGCCTGTTCAAGGCTCAGGGCTCACTCTCTTCTGTTGGATCTATTCGAGAGCTCTTGGACCCCGGAGCTCTCTTTGGAGTCCCAATAAATCTTGGACCTATCCCCAGAAGAGTGTCGCCTCCGTCCTTTCCGGTGGGATCGGCAGTGTCCTTGGACCCACGAAGGCACTCTTTAAAACCCTGCTGGTCTCAGCACAGAGTGCCTCCCATGCCCTGTCGCCCCGTGGAGCTAGCCGGGGCTAGCGAGAGATCTGCTCTTGCGAAGTGGGGACAAGACACGGCAACTTCTGGCTGATGTATCACAGAAAGGGGCATACGTGTGTGCACGTGCTTCCTGGCAAATCCAGGTGTGACATGGAAATCCTAAGTGAGGATTTCCAGCCTTGGCTACACATGACACAGGCTTCTGAAAATGGAAATGGCCTTGGCAGAATAGCAGCTGTGAAGCAAAGCAGAATTAAAATGTATGTGAGCAGAAGAACCAAGTGAAATGGTACTTCTGGGTCCTGTGTGCTCCTCTGGCCTCTGCCTGCTGTGAACACTTTGTGTTGCAGCTCAATGTAGTCCAGTTCAATGTTTGTTTGGTTTGATTTTTGTGTGTAACAAAAACACTGGTCAGTTACTCTAAACAGCTCCCCTCCTTTACTAGACACATCCCTGGTGTGGGACCAGACTCCCCCTCACCCTGGAGGACTTCCCTGCTCCTCTGGAGAGGGGGTGAAGCCAAAGCTTAGGAGCAAAGGAAAACAGCCGAACCAGGGGCATTCTATAATATATCCAAATAAGGGACTCTGTCTTCCTCCTTTTCCTGTAGTTCTTCTTCCTGTTTTCACCTGGGCTGGAAGGATGGGCATGGCCTGTATTTATCATCTGAAAGTGGTGTTACTAAATTTGTCCAGAAGTCCTGATTATAGACACTCATTTTCTGCCAGAAAACAGTTTAATTTCATTCATTTCACCCAGGATGGCTGTCTGTGGTCTCAGACAGTGTTCCCTAGGAGGAAGGGCAGCCTTTGCCTCGCCTGTGCAGCTTAGGTGGATGTGACAGAACTGGTGTGGCCTGACAAGGCATGAGCAGATGTCTGTGCTCTGGAGTGCCTTGAAACTTTTCTCTGTGAGGTTTTGGACAGGTTTCTATTTGGCTTTTCTTATGACACAGCAACCCAGGTGTCCCTTTCTTTGTATAAAGTCCAATGGTAAAGGATTGAATGACTGACAAGTGGGGCCTGGGATAAAAATGGTTCTGTTAAAATTAGGCTAAGATTGCAATAAGAAAAATTAGCTTCCTTTTAATGTCTGAAATAGTTAGGAATAAAATGCTGCGAAGGGGCACTTTTATATTTGAATTGGTGTCACCTCTCATGGATAAAATCCCATAGCGAACAATCACAGCAGAAGTGTGAAAGCCAGGATCCTTTGACTTCCACAGTGGACTTAATGTTCTTTTCCTCCTCTCTTTCAGGACAGGAAAAATCGTTAAACTCCTCCCATCTTTGCCAGAAGCTTCGGTGTTTAAGCAGCCAAAGCCAAGAGTCTTCAGCACCAGGGCTCTGTGTTACTATTGGACATGAAATGAGTACACAGAAGCTTGGTAAGTTTAAAAGAGAAAAAAGAGAAAGTTTTATTTGAATATCTGGTATTTATAGAATTCTAAAGGTGACCATGGATTGGAGGATGGAATTACCACCTCTCCGACCACACTGGTCCAAAGATCAATCATTTCTCTCCACTCACAGAGAAATTTGTAAACTATTCTATTTATACATGAAATTGAGTGGGAACTCTTGACTCTCAAATATGTAAACATTATCAGAAAGCTAAAGTTTTATGGGAACTTTAAAACTTTCAAAAGAACTATAAACGAAACTTAACACTTTTAAAAATCAGGGCAACAGGTCTGCGCTGGAGGGCTCCTGGTCCTGCCCACGCTGTGGGGTAAGTCAGAGGAATGCAGGGTTCCTCTTTTCCTCTCTGCTGGGATTAACTGCCTAGGGAATGCCATTTCTGATAGCCCAGCCCTACCCCTGTGTGCTGGAAAAGGGCAGCAGGGAAGAGGCAAATGCCAGAGTTCCTTGGGGATGATGGGGTTGTGGTGTTTGGCTGTGCCCAGGGGGGCAGGCTGGGCATTGTTTGTGTACCCAAGGACTGGTCTGGGTCTCGGGAGCCTGGGGAGCCGAGCTCTCGGTGCATTCCCAGCTCTGCCAGCTGCTGCAGGGCTGGGTGACAGCCTCTGCTGGGGCTGGGGCAGGAACTGCAGGGGAGGGCTGGGAGGATTTGGGAGCAGTGGGAGGAAAATGAGGAATGGTGCTGGGCAGTGCTCAGCCTGTGCTGGTGTCAGCGCAGCCGTGCAGGGTGCCGGGATCTGGGTACAGCTCCAGCTCTCCTGGGGTTCAGGGGTGCAGGGTCGGAGGGACTGGGTTTATCTGTGGCTTTCCAGGCCAGCAGGAACAAGGGGGAATGTGGTGCCAGAGCTGTGTTCCGTCGGGCTGCGCTTCCCTCTGAGGACAGAGTCTGGGCTGAGGTGAGATTGTTGTGAGTGCCTGCATGAGCAATCCAGGGAACTCGGAATTGCATCCGCTGCTGGGAACACTGCCTGAGGTCTGCTCAGTTTGTGTCTGTGAGGAGTGGGATTTGGGCTGCAGAGGTGCTGTTGGCACAAAAACCAGAGTAAATCCTCTCCCGGGATGAGCAGTGAAGGACAGTGTAGCAGGGAAGGGGAGTATTTACAAAGTATGTCAATATTTCTCCCAAAACTGAGAGAAATGGGGTGGAACAGAGATGGGGGTGGTTTGGTTTTTTGTCTGGGCCTGTTATTCCTTATGCAAGGTTTTAAATCTGTTGTATGATTTACTCTCCAGTATCTTTCTAACAAAAGATGACTGAAATTTAGGTTCAGGGTTAGAAGTTGGATCCATTCACTGCAAAGTCTTACCAAGGCTGGAGGGCTGGGGTGATGGCTGCTCTCAGCAAAGGTTACTTTACTAATACTGTGTCAGATTTCCCTCAGTGCTGGGCAGGAAAGGTGAGGGTTTGGATCAGGAATTCTGTGAACAAGGCCTGTGTGATGGTTGGTTTATTGTGTTTTTCAGTGAGCCAGGGCTGGCACAAGGACTTGTGCAGGTACTGCTCTGGCACCGGAGCTGTTGCCCTGTTGAGCCGTTTTAAAGGTGTGATTATGGAACATTTTGGAGGCTGTTTCTGGAATTCCATTTGTAGCTGGATCTCGCTCTGAGTGCAGCAGTCCAGGGGAGGGTTCTGACCTCTCCAGACTTGTGCTCACCTTGGTGCAGCCTGGGGCTGGAGCAGGTTTTCCAAGGAAGTGGAGATCGCTGAGGACTGGTGCTCTGGAAAGCAGGGACCTGCTGGGATTTGCTTTTGCAAAGCTGACATGAAGTTTGTAAAACCAGCACAAAATTCTAATTCCTGTGGTTTTTGGGGAGGAGGTGCAGTTCACCCTGAGAGATAAATCAGAACTCGTTTGTGATGAGGAGTCTGAGGTCTGCAAGTCCCACATCTGGTATGACCTGAGTGCTAAAATGCAGTCCCAGCCCCAGAGGGAGGCTGATGGGCTCTGCTCATTGCTGTCCTCAGCCCGCTGCTCACCCCGTGGATCTGCTCTGGTTTTAGGCTGTCTGTGCTGGAGCGCCCTGCTCCCTGCAGGGCCCTGCCCCTAACCCGACACAGAGAGAGCCCTGCTGGCCAAAGTTATCTTTTTTTATTTTTTGATCACTGTGCTGCTAGCAATGGAGGGATGGGACTGCTCGTGGGCTGGGAGCGATTCGGTGCTGAGATAAACACCAGCCTCAAGGCTGTGAGGGTTTAAAGAGTGAGCAGCTGGCTGTGGCTCAGGAGCAGTCACAAGTTCTTTGTTCCAAGGCAGGACAGAACTTTCTCACCCCAGGGGCATCTGCTACAGGGTTTATTTTGCTTTTCTAACCCATCACCTTTACTCAGTTCTGCTGCACTGGGGGTACTTTTGTTCAATGGCTTCTGTGAGAACGTGTAAACTCTCAGTTTACCCCACACAACCGCGCCCCTACACTACAAACCCTTCACCATCGTACCCACACAGTTTCTCTCTCACTCACTCAGGGCATACTCTTAATTACAGCCACAAAAACAGAAGTTATTTTATTCTTTTTCTGCTTAATATCCGTGTCTTGTATTTGTACATCAATCCCAGCTTCTCCCAAGGAGGCAGATCAAATCTTTCAGTGTCTGTGGGAGTTTCTGGTTTTCCGATTCCCACTTCTCCCCTCTTTCTGTATTAAAACCAATTTTTATTAATGGATTTGTTAAGCATTTGTTACATATATTAAGATAAATAAGGTGTTATCATTAGTAGTAGTATTATTACAATAATTAAAATGTATAATTCTGTCATAAGATTTTTAATTATGTTGTTAAATTTTACTTATTAAATAAATTGTCAATTAAGTTTTATTATTATTCTTATTTTTGATATTTCTTACAGTTGTACATTTTTATAAATAGATTTTGAGTGATTAGATAAATGTATACATTGCATTAAAATTTTTATATTTAAGTATGTGTGTTAATAAAAGAAAATTGTGTTTTGTAAAACTGCATGTTTAATATTTTTGATATTTGTTAAAAAGTCGTTTAATGTAAGGGATGTAGTATTAGATTGTTTATTTAGATAATATTTTAAATTATTTAATTGTTTTAGTGTTGTTGAAATAATAGGTGGTATAAAAAGTGATGCTACGATTTTTTTAAGTTTCAAGGCTTAAAATTACTTTTATATTTTGATTACTATTGATGGATAAAAGATTTTTTTTTTTAAGTGGTAGTTATTTTTATATTAAGAGTTAATAATGTAAGGGTTTTTAAATTATATTAATTATTTGTAATGTATTTTATTGGTATATTAAGTAAGTAAAGAATGGATTTTTTTTTGAGTAATGACAGAAAAATACAACATATTTAAACTTGAAACTTTAGTTAAAGTTAATCAAATATTTGTTTTAGGTTGGTTAATTGGTAAAGAGATATAATTAAAAGTAAATAAAGTAAATAGAGTAAAATTATAATATTTGATAGAATATTATAATTTTAAAGTTATTAAATAATAAGATTTTTATCATATTGATTTTTATATTTATAAAGAAATTTAAAGTTTATAGGTTTTTGTGGGTGTAAAAGTTGGAATTCCTGTGTAATTTACGTTTGTGGAATTTACATTTGTATTTACATTGGGTTTTTTTATTTGTGGAGTGGTGAGTGTGTTTTTTGTGTGATATTATTTTATATTTCTTATTGAAATTGACTTATGTTTTTGTACTTGTTGAGATATAAGTAAACTTTATGTTTTGATATGAGAAATAAAGTTTTGTTAAGTTTTGTTTTATAAAATTGCATAGAGATTTGCAAGATAATGAATAAGTTGTTATTATATTTTTTTAGTTAGAAGTATGAAGAAATATAAAAGTAAAAATGTATGTAGTAAAGAAGAAATTGATAATAATTAGGAATTATTTAGACAATAGCTATAATTAGTAACATATCTGAAATTATATAATTAGTAAGTATTAACATATTGTACATTATTTTAGAGTTTATAACAGTTGATAAATGTTTCATTAGCGGAAGGTTGGATAATTATGTTTGGATAACGATTTTTTAAAGTTTATTTTAAAAATAAGCTTATTTGTTATATTGATAAAGTTGAATTGTTATGTCAAAATTATTTGAATTTTATTTTTTATGTAGAAAGTATATGGGTTTTTTGTTTATTTTATTTAGGTAGAGTTAGGGTTTGGTTATAGTTTAAATTTTAATTGGTGGATGTTCCTGAATATATTTTTATATAATGTTTTTAAAAATAGTAGTTAAGATAGTAAAGTAAAAATTTTAGGATTAAAGATTAATTACATTATTTAATAATTGGATTTTTAGAAGTTTTTTTTGAATAGAGATGTTTTGAATATGATAAACTTTTTTTTTAAGAATTGAAAGTGGTTTTAGACAGGACTGTGAATTTGGATTTGGATATTGAGAGTGTGAAAGCGAAGGAAATGTGTGAGAGATTGGTTACTTACTGTGAAACTTAAAAAAAGAAATTAATGTTGTAGTTGGATTTTTATTTAAGTGTTTTTGTAATAATAACTGAGGAAAGTGATAAGATTAACAGTTTGGAGGAGGTTTTTAATGAAGTTTCATTTTTCTTTTTTTTTAATTTTGAAAAATAGTTAAAATTGTGAGATAACATTAGGTTAAATTAGAGTTAGTGTAGAGATTAGTTAGAGAGTTAACTTGGTTTCAGAGATGTATAAATAGAGAATAAAAAAGTAGCATTTAGAAATTTTATGTGTTTTTTTAGATAATTATATAAAGACATGATAAAGTATATGAAAGTTGGTTGTAAATATTATAATAATATTTTATAAATAATGTTTATTATAGAAATTAATATATTTGCATTATATAATTAGTACATTAGTAGTAAGTGTTTGAAAAAGTTAGGATAACTTAAATATTTATATATTAAGGATATAGAGTAAAAATTGTAAAATAGTATGATATTAATAGTAATTACTATTTTTGGTGTTATTTATAAAAGATAAAAATTGTGGACATTGTGATGAAAAACAGAATTTTTGATGAAATTGATGATATAAAAAACTGTATTTTTTTTACTTCTGAATAGGTGTTTGTTAGTGTTTTATTTTAGTTGTTTTAATTGGAGTTGTTTTAATTTTTTTAAGAAAATTAACCATATATTTTATAGTTTAGAAAATTATTTTTAATAAAATTTAGGAGAAGTTATATTAAATAACATTTACATTTAGACTGAATGAATTTTGATAGTAAGGAATAATAAACTTAATTTTAATAGAATATTAAAATGATAAAATGAAATTTAAGAATATTTAGACTTAAATGTATTGAATTTTAATTTTGTTTGATTTTAGTAATACTTAACTTATTGGAGGTTATTTATAAATATTTAAGGTTTTTTAAGTCTTTTAGTTTTGTAAAAATTTTAGATTGTTGTGTTATGATTATTACTTATATCTTTTATTTATTGGGAGATGTTTCTTAGTAAAAGAGTTTTTATTTATATTACATTTAAAATTGTACTAATTTGTATAGTGGTTTTTTTTTAATGTAGGATATTGATTAGATTGTTTTATGTTTTTTGTGGGCTTTGACAAAGATTTATTTATATGGTTAGGCTTTTCTACATTTGAAGTATGTTTTTATGGGTTTTGTTATTTTTTCAAGAGTTTTTGATTTAGAATTTGAAGAGTGTTGGGAGGAAATAAATTTCAGGGTTTTTTTGGATATGGTTGAGTTGTATTTTTAATGTTAGTAAGGACTACTTTTGGTAGGTTATTTTGATTTTGTGTTTGGTTATGGGGAGGGTCTCTTGTTAGATGTGTAAGAGTGAGATTGGCATTAGGGCTTTTTGTCTAATGAGTCTAATATCACTAATGTCTAATTTGTCTAATGAGTCGGTTAGGGAGGAGGTGTTATTTTAAGTCTTATAAAATACACTGAGAATTAGTTAAAATCATGGAAGAAACATTATGGTAATTAAAGGGTGTTATATTTCTTTCATTTGTAAGTTTCAGTTATAAATATTTTTTAATAACTGCTTGACATAAGGTGAGCTTAATCTACTTTTTCTGCCCCCAGAAATCATCACGCACATTGGCATCAATGGCATGATCTCTCCCCAGTGCTCATGTTTCACCCAACCAAAATCAACAGCAAAAGTTGGTTGGGCTTTAAGAACTTGAAATAACTTTGAAGCAAAATAAATCACATTTTTCTCCTGTGGTTTTTTCCTTTCAGATGCTGTACTTAGCTCTGCAGACAGGCGCTGAGGAACCTGTCACTGCAGGAACCTGTCAGGCCTCGTGAGTTCATATTCTTCCCACTGATGAATTGGAAATAATTGTTGGTTAATTGCAGAAAGGTTTTCTGGATCCTTTCCCCTCTTGTGCCCCACAGCGGCCTCGGGCTGGAAAGGAGCAGGAGAAAGGCAAAGGGACCTCCCTGGTGTCACCAGGGCACTGTGGGGAAGAGAATGGACACTGTGCGGGCAAGGGGAGGTGAGGAGTGACAGTCTGGGGCAAAATCCGAGTTTGTCTGCAGGGAAATAAGTAAGGGATATTTTGGAGGGGAAAGCTGAGGTTGTGAGTTCACCCAGCCTGGCCAAGTTGTGTTTGGACAAAGTGGCACCAGAGGTGAAGGTCAATCCAGAGCCAACCCTGCTCAACCTCTAAATCCCAGAATAAATTCTACAAGCTGCCTGTTGAGGGACTAAAAATACATAAAAACAGAACCAAGAGCATTCCAAGAGCAAACCAGAAGGTTCCTGGGAATTCCATTACAGTGTTGTCATAGCCTTTTTAACAGAGCTCTTAAGTTTTTTATTTACAATGCTGCGTTTCTCTGCTGGGATCATTCACTCCGTGGGCTGTGGGATTTTTTTGGGTTTGAACTCCCTCACGGTGGCCCTGGCACTGCTCAGGAGCTGGAGGAAAAGCAGAGT
Source organism: Taeniopygia guttata (assembly GCF_048771995.1). Taxonomy (NCBI): domain Eukaryota; kingdom Metazoa; phylum Chordata; class Aves; order Passeriformes; family Estrildidae; genus Taeniopygia; species Taeniopygia guttata. The sequence continues at coordinate 18,907,632 of NC_133024.1, read as the reverse complement.
CAGCGCTCCTGGCAGGGGCAGGGAGTTTTCCCCCAGAGCAGATCCAGCAGCTGCCCACCAAAGCAGGAGGGATCTGCTTTGGCTCCTGGCTTCTGTAGAGAAAGAATGTGTTCAGCTGATTCAGGTGACATTCCAGCAGCCTCATGTCCCATCCAGCCCAGCCAGGAGGGATCTGCTTTGGCTCCTGGCTCTTGCAGGGACAGAACGTGTTCAGCTGATCCAGGTGACATTCCAGCAGCCTCATCTCCCATCCATCCCGGCCAGGAGGGATCTGCTTTGGCTCCTGGCTCTTGCAGGGACAGAACGTGTTCAGCTGATCCAGGTGACATTCCAGTCGCCTCATCTCCCATCTGCGCTCCTGCCCCTCCTGCTCTCAGCTCCCGCCGAGCCAACTGTGCCGAGGGGAATTTGTCCCACCAGCAGCAGGGGAAGGACATGGGCTCCCACCCTGGCACTTGGATTGTCCCTCTGGAGGATGCTGGCTGCTGGGATTTAGATCATTCCATACATTTGGCTGCTGAAATTTCCCAGTCCAGGGGCTTTAGCACAAAGATTGTTCTCTGTGTGGTGCCCAGATTTGAGGTTCAGTATCAGCTTTGCTAGGTCAGATGAATTATACCCACAGCCCCAAATTCCCTGCTGAATTCCTGCTGGAATAACCTGACAGTGCCTCGTGGAGAGTGGAAATTCCCATGCAGAGCTGCCACTTTAACACCAGCTGTGTCAGGAACCAGCAGAGGTCCAGGGAAGCTCAGTGGGACAAGGACAGGTCTCTATCCTATAGAACTTGCTATTTAAAACCCTCATCCCCCAGCCCCAGGGATGCCTCTGGGGTCACTTGACAGAGTTCCCTGGAATTCAACTGATTTCACCCCCCGGGGCTCAAGCTCCAGCTGATATTTTAAAGCGGGACAAGGCGGTGGCTGGATGTGCTCCCAGCCTGTGCTGAGGCAGTACATCTCTCCTGCAGAAGCTCAGCTCCTTTCAGAGCCTCAGCAGTGGCCTCAGCATGTCCTTTTCCCTCAGGAAAGAGATGCACATCCCTGCCTTCAGCACACCTCCAGTGGGACCCACCTGTGAAAGTTTTCCATTGCTTCTGCACTTCCAGCTGGCTCCCTGAAAATTTCCAAATGTCATCCCACTCGAACCTCTGATTTTAAGGCATCTCTGAGGCCTATTGCTTGGGATTTAGTATCTGTGAGGGAAGATTGCCTTGGCTTAAATGCTGCTGGTGGACGATGGCCTCAGGCTGGAAAAGAGGGAAGAGATGTGGGGTGGCTGGTACATACCTGGCAGCTGTGTGGGAGCTCAGGGAGGTCAGAAACAGGAATTGCTGTCAGAGCCCCTCTGCAAACGGCCGTGCCTCCATTCCCAGGTAATGCCAGCCGTTCCTTGGGGTCCTTCTGGGCTGTCGGTGGTGTCTGTCCGGGCTGAAGCATCCCTGCACGCCTGTTCAGAGCAGTCCCTGGCTGAGGAGCCACAGGCAGCCCTTTAGCCGTGTCTGTGCCCGCGCTGTCTGGTGCTCCAGTGCCCGTGCCGGGACGTGCGTTTGGCACACTGCGTGCCACGGGCAGGGCACGGCAGCTCCTGCCCTGCAGAGCCAAGGACAGGAGGTGGTCTCTGCCCTGCGGGGGCTCCGGGCTCCTCCAGCCCCGCACCGGGCACAGTCGGAGCGGGAGCAGCAGCCCCAGCGCTGCAACCCCGCCCGTTCGGCGGGGGTCCCGAGGGATGCGGACACGGGGAGGGGGAGGCAGGCGCTGCTGCTCGCAGGGGAGCGCGGTGGCCACGGGGCTACCGGGGCGGGGGGGCTCGGCATCCTGCGGGGGCTGCGGGGCGGCTCCGTGTCCTCCCGCGGGGCCGGAGGCGGCGCTGCGGGAGCGGTGGTGCCGATGGGGTCCCGGCACCGGCACAGCCCCGGCTCCCCGCGGCCACAGCGAGAACGGGACCCGATCCCCTGCGGGACCCGAGCCCCGGGCCGGCCGCAGCCGGAGCGGCAGCGCCCGTCCCAGAGCGGCTCTTCCTACCCAGCGCGATGCCGCGACCGACCTCAGCCCCGATCCCGCCTCGCACCTCCGGCCCTGCCACCCACACCCGCCCGCCGAGGAAGAAGCGGCTCTGCCCGGCTCCCACAGCAGGCACCGGCAGGACCGGGACCCAAATCCCCAGGCCCAGATCCCGGTCCCGCCTAAGCGCCTCGGACGCCGTGCAGCGCCGGGAGCAGCCCCCGATCCGGATCTCTGCTCCGGCGGCCCGAGCGCCGGTCCCACCGCAGCCCGGGCCGAGCGTCCCCGCAGAGCGCGGGGCGGGCGCGGATCCGCCGCCATTTACGGGCGGGGGGGGGGGAGGGGGCGGGGCCAGCACAGGTGTGTGCACAGGTGTGTGCACAGGTGCGAACAGGTGTGTGCACAGGTGTGTGCACAGGTGCAAGCACAGGTGTGAGCACAGGTGTGTGCATAGGTGTGTGCACAGGTGCGAACAGGTGTGAGCACAGGTGTGTGCACAGGTGTGTGCACAGGTGTGTGCACAGGTGTGCACAGGTGTGCACAGGTGTGTGCACAGGTGCAAGCACAGGTGCGAGCACAGGTGTGAGCACAGGTGTGAGCACAGGTGTGCACAGGTGTGTGCATAGGTGTGTGCACAGGTGTGAGCACAGGTGTGAGCACAGGTGTGCTCACAGGTGTGCACAGGTGTGAGCACAGGTGTGAGCACAGGTGCGAGCACAGGTGTGCACAGGTGTGTGCACAGGTGTGCACAGGTGTGAGCACAGGTGCGAGCACAGGTGTGTGCACAGGTGTGAGCACAGGTGTGTGCACAGGTGTGTGCACAGGTGTGAGCACAGGTGCGAGCACAGGTGTGCTCACAGGTGTGCACAGGTGTGTGCACAGGTGTGCACAGGTGCGCGGGGGGGCCCCCCTCTTTTTCTCTCTGTTGCTTTTCTTTTGTGTTTCTTCTTTTCCATACCTCTCTTATTCACCCTCCCTTCCTTCCCCCCCTCACAAACCTCCCCGCCCCCCTTTCCCCTTTAGCCCTGCCCTCCCTACCTCCCGGGCGGTCCTCCCCTACACCCCCTTCCCTATTCTCCCTCTCTATTCCCCTACTCACCCCAACCCTACCCTATTCCTCCATCCTGTCCCTCTTCCTTCTCTCCCCAGCCGGCTTCCCCGTGCCCCCTCTCCCTGCTCGTCTCCCCTCCCCTCCCCGGTTCCTCCTGCTGCCTTTCCATGATACCTTCCACCCTCCACACCTTCCTCCTCCTTCCCCAAACCTGCCTTCGATCCTTCTTTCCTCCACCCTGCCCTGCACACCCCGACCTCTCCCCACCTGCCCCCTGTCCTTGTCCCCTTCCCCTCGTCTGCCGCTCTGCTCCCCTGTTCTCGTTCCCCATTCCCTGCTCTCCTTCTTTCCCCGCAGCCACGGGACTCGGGGCGCCGAGAATAAAGCCTAGAGGGCCGGAGCCCGGCGCCCCCCACCCTCGCTGGGGTCCCCAGACGGGGCCGGACCCGCTCTGCGGGTCCCCCCATTCCGGTCCAACACATCGCCCGACACTGCCGGGGCTCCGGCTTTCCCGACATCAGACTGGGAGTAACGTAAGTGTCCGGCAAGAAGTGAGGGTTGCATTTTCAGGGCTGCTCCTACATCTCTGCCATACATTAACACTCATTGCCATGAGATGTTTTCAGTCCCAAGGCAGTCCTTGGGTTGCGGGACCCCAAAGTGATTGGCACAGGCACCAGTTGTGCAATTCTCTTTCTGAGGGCGCTGCAGTGCTGTGAAGCAAAGTAGTGGGTCAGAGTTCTGAGCTGGCTTAAAAGGCACCACTGACATGGCTAACAGAACAAACTCCTCGGAGTATTTCTGGTCTTGTGAATATTACTGGAATTACAAAGATCCGATCCCAGTAGACGGAAGCAAGTTGAAGGTTAATAAATGTAAGTATTGTGGAGTAGTAGGTGCTAATCTTGCACAGGGAAAATGTTGCGTACCTTGTCTCACTGACCTGGTTTTGTTTCCTTGCAATAGAGTCCATGCCAGTGCCTGGTTTGTGTGAATGGGTGTTTGCCTTCAGGCTGAAAAATTTCTAACAAACACTCTGGGCTTTATCTTGCAGTATTTGAAGCTGTAAGACTGCTGACACTAATTCTGGTTTACAAGGACAGATTTTTTTTGAGTCATTTGCTAATGACTTGCGAATCTGTAGTGTAGGGTGCTAGTTACCTGTGTACTGCTGTCACCAAAGTTCACTGAAAGAGCAGAGGTTTTCATAAAAATACTGTGTTTTCATCTTGGGACAAGGCTGATATTGCAACTGGTAAATATTCAGACTTTTAGTAAAGGATATGTGTATTTCCATTAGCCAGGAACAATAAACTGCAAACATATTCTTTGACCTTTCCTCCTTTGATTTAGTGCTGCTGAACTAATAAAGTGATAGTGTCCATTATTGTGCAAATGCTTTGCTGCTGTGGAGACTGATTCTGCTGAGCTTTGCAGTTTATTTCCAAGGGATATGAAGTAGCATTCACCCATCTCGCCTTGCCATAGCTCCTTCCATTTCACACCTTGCTTTGCACAGTGAAATAGCAGTGTCTTTTTATGGCTACTTGTAGTGTCAAATGATTTTGGTGTTTCTAATGTAACTGCACTGGTTAGGTTTTGCTAAAATAAAATGACAAGCTGCGTCCCAGCGGATTAACCGAGGGTGATGGGTGGAGTGACAAAGACCAGGGGAGAACAGGCAGGGTGTGTTGGAGTCACTTGGGCTGCAGGCAGTGCTTTCCCTTGATTTCTGTCAAGCCTCTGCCTGTGGTTGTATCTTCAGTTCATTAACAAAGTTACAGGCTTTACTCATTGCTTTTTAGTTTACTGAACATGGCTGCAACTGTTCAGATGTGCACTCAGAGACTAACATGGTTTTTCCCAAGGTTATCACAGTGAAATTATTATATATTCCAGGAAAATGTGATGGCCTTTCAGAATACCTTCATGTCTCTCTCGCTAACAATGCAAGAAACTGGCTTTCTGATGGTGAAGGTTGAATTCTGTGGTAGGAGCTGCTTGTCCTTCGCTTGCTTGGACAGCAGTAGGAAAAAAAGAGCAGAAACTTATTCTGCTCCACCTCTAGAACAGTTTTCTGTGCATTCAGATCAGCCGAGGGTTTATTGCCTCCAAACTTGGAGCACTTAAAGAAAGTGGTGTGATTATTCACATCCTTCCCTACAGAAAATCTTGCTCTCTAATGTTGTAGAGCAACATTTGGTGCTGCCGGGACCAGGCAAATTTTAAGCAGCTCCTCTGATTCTCTCAATTAGGACAGATTATTACCCCCAAATTCCAGTGGGGAAACCCCAAACTGCTAAGCTAAGCTAGATGTAAGTCTCTGGCATGTGGCTGGCAGAGCAAAACCCAAAAATCAGGAATAAACCTTTCCCATTTTCTCCTTAATAACATTTTTCTACCATTTGGATCACCTGGTCCGTAAACAGAGGCGGCATTTGTGTTGTGGCACTTCCCTCCCTGGCAATTGATAGGGTATTTTTCTTCAGCTGCCTGTTTTCTTGAAATTTGTAGAAACTGTGCTTCTGAGACAAGATGCTCGCCCTCTGTTAAATTTAATTTAAATTTGTTGACAGTTTTGTGGAGGAAATTACCCCATATGTGCCTAAGAGTGATCTCCTCAGCCTTATTTCCATTAAAAAGCAGGGTAAACTGAACTGATCTCATATTGACTTTTTAGTCCCACTTGTTCTGACACCGTCCGTCTCCCCCCCCCCCCCCCCCGCCCCCCACCAAAGAAGTAGAGAAGTCTGCCACCATTCAGGCATTTTTATACTCCAAGAAGATGAAAATAGACATTTTCAAAACGTCCCTGGGCAAAGGAAGAATAAAATAAGCTGCCGTCCCCACTGATATTTTTCAGTAGCCCAGCTTAAACTCCTGTTTCTGATAAGGGTACAGCTGGGCCAGCTCTAGTTTTGGGTTTAAAAGGAGCTGGGCTCATGTTCTTAATCTCTTTGTGGTTTTGATGCCAACACATACTGAACTTTTTCACAAAGAAGCACTCAAACATATTGGACTTGTTTCAAAGAACACAATGTTTTCTGTACTTTCAGAGGGAAGATTTATTTTATCTTGGTCAGTATTTGTCTCTGGAGCAAGTGAATCTTCTTTTTCCACCTCATCTGCAGTGAGCCACCGGCTGTGAATCCAGGGCAGAGCACCCAAACTTCCCAAGGCCACCACCAGCACCACAGTGACCCCAGGAAAGAGCGTTTTTGAAACGGTGGCCAAAGGTGCTGTGGGGGTGGGAGCGGATCCGTCCCCTCCCTCAGTGAGCCCAAGGCTCAGGCAATAAAACTGGCACAGCACTGAAGCCTCCATGAAAGAGCAGCTCCCTTTGCTCCCCCAGCCACCTCACACTCCCACTAAACAGGCTGTGGACACACTTAGGCACCGCCCTCTTCCTGAAATAAACCATGTGCTCCTGGCAAAGCAGGCAGCAGCTTGCCCTCTTCCATGGTGGCTGCAGGGGCACTTCAGCTGAACAGGGCAAGGGGCACTCCACTGCACTGATGTGCTGGGAGGGTCACAGGCACTTTGCAACAAACTCCCCTCGCTATTCCTCTTGGTATAAACTGCTCTCAAGGCTGGAATTCCTTTCCTGAGGGCCTCTCCTCAAAAGATCCTGCAGGATTAGGCAGTAACCACTCAGGCTTCCTGCACAGTGGTTGTGTAAAAGGAGCCACATTCTAATATCTGCACAGGCCCAGTCACCAGAACACTCTCTGGAGGCTTTCCCCAGCCCCTCCCTCGTCCCTGCTGCCATACCCTGTTAGGAGGCTCCCAAGACCTTTAACAAATTGGCACTTGGAGTCCTCTCTCTGAAAGGAGAAACGTAATGGATCAAACAGCACACCTTTACTAGAGATGATAAACCATCTTGCTGTGCTTTATTTGTGCCATGCAGAATGCACGTGACAGAATTACTCTGCTGTGCCCACAGACTCCATCGTCATTGCCTTTTGGGACGGCCTTGCTGCGTTCGTGACATTTCTTTTCCTTATTTTGCTGTGTATGTCCTGCTCCAGATCAACACCAGCAAAGTAAGTATAACCAGAGATGAAGTAAGTAGATACTGGTGTGAAAAAATAACCTGTAGGAAACATTCACTGCCTCCAGTGACCCAGCAATGACACATAACATTTATAACTGCACAGAGGGGAAACTTCTGTCAGTATTTGGCCAGAGTGTCTCTTGACCCACTGCTCCTCCTTATCTGATCAGAAAATTCAGCTCAGCAGGTTGGGTAGACATTCAGGATTAGGTCACAAACAAGCAGAGGGAAACAGCAGTCAAAGGGAGCACTAATATTCTCATTTATTGGCACCCTAGGGCTTTTGGCACGCTCATAAAAGGTAACAAAAACAATTTTAAAAGACAGTTTACCCCCCAAATAAACCACAAAGCAGGAGTTGGACTAACAACACAACAGACATGGAAATGGATGTGAAATTGCAGGGCAACAGAGGCATGTTACCAAAAAGTTTCTGTTCCTAAAAAACTGGCAGGAGAAGTCTGTGTACTTGAAAATCTCGGAGTAGTTGCAAGACTTAAACAAAGTATTCATTTTTAAAGCTTTTTTCATTTTTTCATCATGTTACTGAGCAAAATACTTGGCTTAAAAATACACATATTTATCCCTCATGTATTCAATTTTGGCCATCAAAGGGGCCATTGTGAACAAGGCAAGTCTAGAAATGTTTACTGTGAGAAAACAATTTTACAATTGAAAACAATTTCACTCAATACTGTGAGAAAACAATTTTAGGACTGAAGAAACTATTAAACCCAGTCACACACAAATCTTGTCCTTTTTGGTTGAGTTCTGTTTGTTTTGTAAGCCCCACTTCAATTCCACTTCTCCCAATTCCAGCACCGAAACCCAGTGGAGTGCTTGAAAGCAGCCACTAGTGTAAACTTGCACCCTCTTCCCTGTCATCCTCTCTGTTGTGTCCCCCACCCACTGCCCTTGGCATGACCATCATCCAATATCTCTGTGGAAACCTCACATCTCTTTTCTTATGATAATCCCAATACAATCACCCAACAAACGCATGCTCATGTCCCGGTAGGGGCTGGAGAACTTTTACCTTCATTGTTTCTCTGCTCATCCATCTCTGTCAAGCCCAGGGACATGCAGGACTCCCTGTGCTCTCCCAGCTCACCCATGGCCTGGTGAGAGGAGGCAGCTTCTCTGGGCACCCTGTGCCAGGACCTGTCCACTCTCACAGCCAGGAATTCCTTCCCAATATCCCATCCAGCCCTGCCCTCTGGTAGTGGGAGCCATTCCCTGTGTCCTGTCCCTCCATGCCTTGTCCCCAGTCCCTCTCCAGCTCTCCTGGAGCCCCTCCAGGCCCTGCAAGGGCTCTGAGCTCTCCCTGGAGCCTTCTCCTCTCCAGGTGAGCACCTGCAGCTCTCCCAGCCTGGCTCCAGAGTAGAGGGGCTCTACGCTTCAGAGCACCTCCATGGCCTCCTTTGCGCTTGTTCCAACAGCTCCACATACTGCTTGTGCTGGAGACCAGGGCTGGGGCAGCTCTGCAGGTGGGGTCTCACCTGAGTGGGAGAGAGAGGCAGAATCCCCCCATTCCCCCACCTCTTTTGATGCAGCGTTGATGCGATTTTGGCTGTGCATGACACCCATCTCTTCCCCCACTGCGTAACACTAAGGGTTAACTCTCATGGTAAGGGCCCTCTGCCCTCTGGAGCAGAGTCCTTTGTTCTTACCTGCACATCTGCACACAAACCAGGCACTGCCACGGTGTCTTCCAAAGGCCATGCAACAGCTCTCTCTACTTAGGCCACAGTGGAATCCTGAGACACTGAGAGGCCCTGGACTGGAATCCATGATCCGATTGCAGCACACACTTCTCTGCAATACCAAGTGATTTGGTGCCGGCTTTGATGGGTGACTTCGGGAGAGTGGGGAAGACTGATGCCTGTACAAGCCCTGCCCTGAGGTGTCCATGTCCCAGTCCCTCTTGTCAGCACTGCACGATCCCACAGAAATAACACAAAAGGTCTGGAGCACGGGACCACTGATTTCAAACCCATCTGCCTGCCAAGGCAGCTGATGATCACACTGCTGGGATGCAGAGCATTAATGTTTGCTTCAATTAGATGTATTAACATCCAAAATGACACAGAAAAATAAGGGTTTGTGACCAGAGATGGTTCCTGGCCAAGGCTAGAACTCCACACAGTGGATAGAGGACAGGGCCAGCTCCTTCTAGGCGTCCAATGCATTTCACTGGAGGCTGTGCATTCCTAATAGCCATGCACAACACAATTCTTCTGGCTATCACCTTCCTACCAGACGGTGTAATGTTGGAGAGAAACCCAAGCTGGATGCCCAGAGAGTTGGAAGATCTGCATGTCTCATCCCTCATCCCTGTTTCTTGCTCTCGGAGAGGCTCAGTCCAGGGCCCTGGAGCTCCCTGCTGGCTCCAGACAGATCTCTTACCATAAGGAACTCCATTCAGTATTTGGATGTGTGTGGTTCCCCCCCTCACACGGCCCCCCGAATAATCAGGCTAGCTCAGAGATCAGAGGCTGTGAGGGGAGGAATAACAGGAGATGGCAAAGATTTCCAAAAGAGGCTCTTACCACGAGATAAGTTGGTTCAGCTCTCTTTATTCTGTGATGTCCTTGGGGGAGAGCGGGGCAAAAGAGGACGAACAGGAAATGTCAGGGGTCTATATAGACTTTGGACAGGGTGGGCTTCCCCGGCTCTCCGCCAACCCCATTGGGGCAGAAAGGAGGGATCCAGGGCTATCTTGATCAGAGTCACAGGGTCCCGGGGAAGGAGAAACAGAATGCCCATGAGCTCACTGTGACAGATGTGGTGCATGAGCACCCTCATACTAAATTACAGATATGCAGCTGCCTTCATCCTTCCAATCACACCTCCCTCAGAAAATGATATCAGACATTGCCACTGCACTTGTCTTTGTCCAAACCCACAGAGTCAGGAATTAGCTTTCCTGTCCTTTGAAAGACTTTTCCAGTTGTGTCTTATCTCAGCTCCAGTTCTGTGATTTTGCCTGGGCTGAGGTCAGTCGCAGCACTGCCTAAGAGTGACCTGCCCTGACCAGGTGGGTCTCTGGGTATACTGGGGCACTGGAACTCTTCCAACCCCCTCTCTGCTGTTCCAGGGGTGCTTAACAGCTAACAGAGCTGGCCAGAGCTCTCTTCAGACAGTCCCCAGGTCCCTGGGATGCATGTTCCCCAGCTGATTTTAAAATATGGATAGCTAGCTGGTGGTATTTGGATGCTTGATAGACAGGAAAGAAAACATCCTCTTTTGGTAAGAATTATTTTTTTGTCTTCCTTCTGTCAAACAAAGAGGAACAATGTCTTGAATACGCCTGCAGCATAGCAAAGAAAATTCCAAACCTGCCTGCCTGTGCTGGGGCTGCTGCTGAGACACATGCACAAACAGTCTTTTTGGTTCTTCAAAAAGATAAAAATGCCTGTAATAAAAATTACATATTGTCTCTCAAACTGTTCAGCAAAAGGGAAATTGGAGCTTTAATTTCCCACTGAGAGATGTTGAATCAAATCTTCTCCCGAGTTTGCACCCAATAATAAAATACTGAATTTTTTTTTGACCAAACAAGGTAGGTCTATATGAGAACAGCTCAGGAGGCTCTCACAGCTCATGGTGATGAGGCTGGAGCACAGAAAAACATTAAAGGTAAAGTGTTAGTCCCCTTAATTAATGCCCTGATGGAGCCAATTTTTTTGCAAAGAGACATAACAGTTCTTCCCCTTGTTTCTGAGTCTCTGAGTCACCCTGTAATTCATAATCTGCACTAGTGCAGACCAATCTGACATGGATAAGTAACATATCCGGCTCCTGTGCTCCAAGCCACATGTCTCCAATGTAAATGGAAGTCAGGAATACAGAAACAGCTGCGGAACAAAGAAGAGAGAAAAATCAGAACAGATATGCTTCTATTTCCCCACAGGATTACCAAGTCAAGCTGCTTGGTACCTCCAGGACTATGCTTTAAGAGTTCCCTAACTCTTTTCCTAGCTGGAAAATCTGGAGTGGCTTTGCCAATGCAAAGCCAAAGATCCTACTCACAAGAAGGAACAAACCAGTTTCCTGTTAAATAAAGCAGCTGGAAATCTGACCTGTCACATGCTCTCACTGACCAGTAATAGGGATCAGCATCCGGGCCCACGTGGAGCTGGGTTTTTTTGCAAACTATTCCCCCTCTTGGATTTATATTTATTTTACACCTTTTATTCCATTTTAGTCCCTGAAAGGGAAGTTTCTTAGAGGGAATGGGTGTGTTGTAGTGTCAGAAAACCTCACAGTGTGACCACGCTCTGTGCTGCCCACTCCTGCCCCCATCCCGCCAAAGACACAGCTTCTGCCTAATGACTTTAGGTCATTTGAGACCCTGCTCGGTGTCATTTGAGGTCATGATTGGGGTTACCTCAGGTCATTTGAGGTCACATTCGGGGTTACCTGAGGTCATTTGAGAATTTTTTTGTTTTTCCAGGGGTTACTTTAGCTCATTCGAGACCCTGATCGGGGTCACTTGAGGTCACATTTGGGGTTATGTCAGGTCATTGGGGTCATTTGAGGTCACATTCAGGGTTACTTCAGGTCATTGGGGTCATTTGAGGTCATGATTGGCATTATCTCAGATCACTGGGGTCATTTGAGGTCACAGGGGTTACTTGAGAATTTTTCTGGTTTTTCCAGGGGTTACTTCAGGTCATTTAAGACCCTGCTCAGGGTTGCTTGAGGTCACATTTGGGGCTACTTCAGGTCATTTGAATACTTTATAATTTAAGGGTTTTTTTTAGAAAATCTTCAGTTAGCTTGGGATGACTTGAACGGGAAGCTCAGCCTGCAGAGACGCTGCCTCTGCTGTCTTTAACACCCAGCCAGGACTGCAGGACATCAGCCAGGACAGCTGGACACTGGTGGCCATACCACACTCGGCTCAGGGTCTCCAAAGCCCTGGAGGTTTGGACTTCTCAGCTGGAGGAAAAGGATGGGAGACCTCAGCTCCTGGTAGCCATGGGCAAGGATCTCTGGTGATCAATGGGCTCATGTGAATTGCCATTGCTTTACTCTCTGGATTTACTGCCACACCTCTTGTGGGGAGCAGTCATAGAAACGTCGGGAGGGGTTGGTTCAAATCTTCCAATGTTCCAATGTTGTTAAAAAGGGTTGAGGTAGTGATAATGAGGGTGTGTGAAGAGCAAGGGAGAGGTGAGGAGGCACTGAGAGAAGAAAGTGTGCTACAAACAGTCTCAGGGCTGAGGGGATGGGTGTTCAGGTCTTTGCAATGGGTCTGGCTGTACCTGCTGGCTTTGGGCAGCAGGTTTGGTACCAGCCCTGGCAGCCCGGCCCCTGAGAGAGACAAGGCTCTGCAGGTGGCTGAAGCGCTGAGCTTTGGGGGAAGATATCCCCCCTTTGATGCAGATGTGGGCTAGGTGGTTTGGGAAGGCTGCACCTTCCTGGCACCTCGGCCAACGCAGGTGGCATGCAGCCGGAGTTTGGGATAACAGGAGGCGGTGCCCTCCCAAACTTTGGGAGAGCACACCCCGCAGGCTGTTTCTCTGCCTTTATTCAAATAAAGTCGCAGGACTCCTCTGTCTCCTGTTAAAATAAATAAACTAAAAAAAATATCTCTGGTGTTTGTGGCTTTTTCTGACAAGTTTATTTCAAATGCACAGCAAGATCTCAGCTGGACACATTTGTTTCCAAAGTCCTACAATCACCAAACCATATAAAACAACCAGGATATTACACCAGAGATTTAACCACGGTATTTAATCAGCTCTTTCCAAGCAGCCCACGGAAGCTGAAGGCTGTGCCTGGGGCTATTGGGCACAGGGCAGCTTCCCCCCTGCCCTCCTCCAGGAGAGCAGAGCTGCAGCATGCAGCAATCTGACACAAGGTTTTAGCCACGGCAAGCCACAGCCAGGCCTTTCCTGCCAGAGCAAAGGGCAGTCATTCCCACCCTGCTTCCAGGAGCGCAGAGATGGCTCCTTCCCGAAAAGTCTCACTGCATTGCTCCTGTTCCTGAGCATCCTCGCCTCACCTGTCTCATGGAAGGACAGTTCAGCTATCCTGAGAAGCTCCAAGAATCCCCCTGGACTCTCAGGGTCACTGGGCACGGGGTCTGGCTGGATATAGCCCAGCAAGAGCCGGAGATTTTCCAGAGCAGGTGCAGCACTGGGCATGGGGATGTGGCCCAGCTCCTCCATCAGTCCCCTCCAGCCAAACTTCTCCTGTGACCCTCAGAAAACTCATCAACAGCAGCAGTTCAGTTGCAAAGTTCAGCTGCAGGGTTTTCTGCTGAAGACTTACAGCTTCCTTTTCCTGCTCCTGTTCCCAGACTGCAGCTCCCAAGTCAGCTCAGAGCATCTGAACAGGGCAAAGGAAGAGGAGAAACTCCATATCCCTTTGCAGGCACAAAGGCACCCATTCAGTGCCAAATGCTTTCCTTGCATACAGGCACAAAACATCTCCTAATCCTCTTTTCCCCACAATGTAGGAGTTGCAGTTCTGCTCAGCAGGAGGAGGCAACTCCCAGTTCCCCCTGCCACAGATCAGCTCCTGAGACAGCTGTTCTTGCACCAAACTCTGAAATGTTAGTGCCACACAATCTTAAACACATTCCTGTGAACCTTAAATGCTCCAGCACATCACCAGAAATTGCCATTTGTGCCACTCACCCCCCTGGATGTGCCAGCCCAGCGTGGCTCTACCCTTGGAATCAGGGCTGGGTTCCAAGCCCACACATGAGTACAGGGTTGTCTGAGCTCCTCTTTCGATCCGCTGGTAAAAGAGAGAAATTGGGAAATATGTAGTCATCCAGTGCTAATGTCAGACATAAAAAGCTCAGGTTTCCTTTGAAAGTGATGTTAAATGCTCAAATAAAACAGTTTTATCTTTCTACTCTTTGAAAATAAAGTTACCAGTGCAAATGGCACACCCAGTTCCAATTTGCTTCCTAGATTAGTCCACTGACAGTGGAAGCATTCAGGATCCTCTAATTAATGTTACAGAAAACTGTACTTAATTACTTCTTAAGCACTTACATCTGCATAAAGTTGCATTACACTGAATACATCATCATTTAAATCCCTCACCTACACATAAATATGTATCAGATTTGCATTGCAAATGTCTCCATCTTCTGGTTTGTTAAACACAAATGTCATATCTAAATTACTCCAAAGTGTGCAGTTCTGGCTTACTCACCAACTAGTTCCATATTAAACCAAATATGCAATATAGGATAAAATCACAACAAAATAGGAGGTGGAGTTCCTCAGGGTAATGGAAATTATTACCAAAGTCACCAGAATGATTCCACTGAAATCAGCTGTCAGTGACAGCTGCCATGACAGACTTCCTAAGACAACAGAAAAAAAAAAAATGGTTTAGTGCTAGGAAAACCTATTTATGACTGTTTTCTTCAATTTCCATCTAGAATTAATAAGTGCTGATTTGACTCCTTGAGTGATGAGCTGGAGACATTAAACCAGTTCTGTGGGGCCTTGAAAATTCCCACTGCAAGATCTGAGCTGGTTGCCTTCAATGCAAATGCCCCTGAGTTCATATATGTAATGAATTTCTGTGAAGCACAGCACTGTCTCATCTAAGATAATCTGAAGCCAAGTTAATAAAAGGCTTCTTTAATTAAATGCAGCTTTCCGTGTTCTTTTTCAAATGGAGCAGTCGGATGAATACACAGAGACATTGCTCTCCTCAGCCCAGACAGTCATTATAGCCCTTTCTCAACACCAGCCACAGCAGAGGGTCAGGTTGAGCCCTGTGCCATGAAACTGTCCCTTAAATGCTGTCATCCATCACTGCTAGCTAAAGAACCAGAACAACCCTTCTGAACTGGGCCTTCTTTGGGTGCTGATCAATGCCATGGAGTCAAACACAGACTCCAAGGTTTTCAGCTAGGAACATTAAAATTCCCAGCTGCAAGTGCTGCTGAATCCTGCAGGACTGACAGACAGGATCAGGCTGCTCTGGCTGCATTCCCAAGGCAGCCTGGCAAGCCCAGAGCAGCTGAAGCAACAACTGGGCTTGGCTTTTTGGGCGTGCTGGGAGCCGTGGGCAGCAGCTCTCTGCTCTGAGGGGCAGGTGGGGACTGCCTGTGCATTCTCTGGCCTGGGAATTGCACTTAGTATAAGCACCAGGGCTTCCTGGACACGGTCTGTACCGAGCTTTCCAAAGGAGGAGGTGCTGCCTGCAGGGCAGGAGGAGTCTCGGAGGATGAGGGGTGGCAAGCAGCAGGGAAGCCAGCACCGTCATGGCAAACTCTGGGGAAATTAGTCAAAATTTGTTCCATTAACCATGTTCCATGCACTGCAGAGGAGATGAGGATACACTAGCCCCACAAGCATCAGAGAAATCCATGGAGAGTCCCAGAGGCCTCTGTTGGGGCACAAACATCTCCGTGACAGCACTGGAAGCTGGAGGCTTCTCTGTTCACTGAGCCCTGCTGCCAGCTCCAGGCTTCTCCCAGAGCACCCCTTAGGGACACTCCACTCCCCAGGGAAATGCCCGGCTCCCTTTGCACCTCAGGGGTCTGGGCAGGGCACTGGGGTATGGCACAGCAGTTTCTTCCAGCCAAACACAGGCTGCTCATCTTCCTTGAGAGCCTTATGACTGCTGCTGTCCCCATGCCACTCCTCATTCCCCAGAGAAATGGGGACTGTGCTCTAAGCAAACGCCTGTGTGAGAACAGTTCCTGCCAGGCATTACAGAGCAGAGATCCAAGCCAACAGTGAACAGCAGAGTGGCAAAACTACCCCTCCATTACACCTGGAGGTAAATGAAGAAGTCAGTCAGCACGCGTCAAGCAGGAAGATCACAGGACGCCCCTGGATCCCTGGAAGTGTCCAAAGCCAGGCTGGAATCACCTGGGATGGCGGAAGGTGTCTGTGACCCTGGCAATTAGATGATCCTTAAGGTCCTGCGCAGCCCAAAGCTCTTGGTGACTACGGGCAGCGGCTACACGTAGGCATGGACGCCTAGGGCCGGCCCTTCCTCGCGGGGCAGCCCTGCCCGGGCCAGCCGGGGGTAGCTGGGCCCGGCGGCCGTGCCGGCCTGGCACCAGCAGTGGCAGTACATAGCCCCCGCGGCCAGCAGCAGGGCAGCGCTACCCCAGCCCACGTACAGGGCAGCGCCCAGCTCCCGCTTCAGCGGCACGGGCACCTCGGGGTCGTAGAAGTCGCGGATGATGCTGGCCCCGGTCCAGGAGACCGGGATCAGTACCAGCGTGCCCGTGAGCAGGAAGGCAGTCCCGGCGGCCAGGATGAAGATGCTGACGGCCCCTGGCCCACGCGTGCCGCGCCGGCTGTACTTGACCCCCGCGATGGCCGTGAGGAAAGCCACAACGGCCAGCCCCGCGGCCAGGCACATGAGGGCCCGGAAGGCCTCCAGCGGCGGCGGCAGCGCCAGCACCGAGTCGTAGAGCTTGCACTGCAGCCTGATGCCCAGCTGGCTGATGCAGTCCATCCACAGCCCCTCCCAGATGGTCTCGAACACCACGATGTTGCCGTCCACGTAGGCGGACACCCTCCACTGGGGCATGGCCGTGGCTGCCAGGGTGCCCACCATGCCCACGCCGCCGAAAATCAGCCCGGTGATCTGCAGCACGCAGCAAGCCATGCCGCCCCCAGTCCTGCTCCAGCTGTGCCCGGGGTGGCCAAAGTCACCTACTCACGAGTCACAGGCAGCAAGAGAGGGAAGGTCTCCTCCAGCGGCTCCCTCGCGCGGCACGCCGAGTTCCTGGGGAGAGACTGGCTCCGACCGGCATCTCTGACAGGTACAGAGCCATTCCTGCCTGCCCCAAGGCCCTGCTATTTACTGGCCTTGCAATCCCCTCTGAGTGCAGCCCATCGAGCCCGGCAGGTTTGCAGCCAATGGCAGCCTGGGAGAGGTGGGGCAGGGCTGATTTCATTGCTGCTCACCGGGCGGCTGAAGTGCTGCTGTAATTAAGCAAGTGTCAGGGATTCAATTAAAGGTGCCTAATTGCAGGGCTAACCATTTTTTAACTTCAAGGTTGCAGCTCTGTTGAAATCCAGTACAGAAAGCCTGAACTTACGTCCACTGAATTGTTTAAAATGGGTCATTACAGTTCTTACAACAAAAGCTGAGCTTGAGGCTTGAGTGGGGCTTATTTTGAAGTGCTGTAGCCCTGGGAAAACAACTGATGGTTATTTTCCTTTAAATCAAGCCAACAGGTACTTGGTGTAACCCTTTCTTGTAGATTTCTCATCTTGAACAAATACAAAAGCCTAATCAGGATATTAGACAGGTACAGGAAAGTCAAGTATTCGAGCCAACATCAAAAGCTTTGCTCTTGCAGCTCCAAAATTCACCAGGGCAACAAAGCAAGGAAGTGGCTGAGGTTCACAGCTCCTCCTTTGGAACCGAGGAGCAGAGGCACAGCTGGGAGCTAATCCTCCAGGAGAATCAGAAGGAAAGTGTTGTCATCATCGTGTGCCACACCAAGAGTCTCAGGTGATACTGGGGGCCGTGCTCTGGTGTGGAAAGGATGTGCAGGGTGTATAAGGCACAGCTCCAGAGTGCCACCCAGCCTGCCCAGATCCCTGCAAGCCTGGGCAAAGCCCTTCCAGAGGCTGCTGTGCCTCGGGCAGCCCAGAACTGCTGCTGCACTTTGGCTCTGGCTGCTTTCTTCTCCTACCCTGAGACAAGGCTGGACCAGGACAACTCACAGCTGCTGGAGAAGTTGATATGCTGCTGCTTACTCCAGCTCTTTGAACCAGTTAAAAAATATAAGTTAAAAAATCGGCCCACCAAAGACAATAAAGGCCCCTAGAAGTGCTGTAGAAGAAAGACTGTTCTGGGGGTTTTTGTTTGTGTGTTTGAAAAATAGCAGACCTTGCCTTTGATGGTATTAATTTAATTACAGCTTTAGGTACCTACACACCATGATCAAAGCCAGATCTATAGCCATGAAAAGGAAACTGTCCACCCAAGCCATCCAGAGCCCAGTTACTTCTTAGAAGGAAGGAGGAAGAAAGTGCCAGATAATGCAAATTATTCCATATGATGTTACATTTCCACGTGGAAAATGTTCCCAAGGGATCTGGGAAATTCAGCTTTGAGTCTACAACCAGGAATCTGGAAAGTAAAAGATGTCCTCAGCTGAGGTGTGAAACACAGAAATAAATGCGTCACCAGGTTTGTACTTACAGGAAGAGGAGTTTTCATTCACTCTTCCACAGACAGAAGAGAAGAACCTTGTGATGCAGGAATTTGATGGACTTTGCTCCGTGCCACAAAGGAGGAGATAAAGTCAGAGATGGGTCTGAAAGAAACTCCCTTAGAAGAGCCCTGCACACAGGCCTGTGCTATTACACTTGAGCACAGCCTCCATCCATCTTGCTGGACTTCCTTTACTTCTGAATTCGCTAAACTGGTTTGTATGTTTCTTATTTTAACTCTAGAGGCAGAAATCAATTTATGATGGAAAATCTCTCTTAAAACCAGCGTTTAAATGTCTTTTTTTTTTTTTTTTTTTAAGCAGGAAAACTTTTTGGGCAATGTTTTCAGGCAGGCAGCTCCTGAAGGTGAGCACAGCTGGAGCCCAGACCATGCCTAATGCCATGAATCCATTCTCCTGGCTGCCTTATCTTAAGTCAGGGCTGCAGGGAAATAATTCTCCCTTGGATGTTCTGGGAGGGTCAGCAGCTGAGGCCATGCGGAAAATCACCAGGGCATGGCTGCAGAGAAGATGAAAACTGCTCAGAGAAATAGGATTAAAATGCAGCAATACACCCAGGAAGTGCCAAATGGCTGGGTGGGGTTCCTCTTTAGCAGGAATTGGAGCCTTTGGTGGGTGAGACCCTGTATAGGGAGTCAGCAGGAGAGGGGGACACCCAGGTGACACTGCAGCAAAGGGAAATCTCCAAATGGAATCTGAAGGCAAATTTCAGGAGCTTAAAGGAGCTTTACAGCTTTCAAAAATTTACAGGAGACAGTCTGGGATAAAACCCAAAACCACTATGAATATCTGGGACCTGGAAAACCTCCTGAACCTCCCCAAATACCAGTGAGTCCCTGACTTTGCTAAGCTGAGGAAAAAATGTCTTTTGCAGGTAAATCCTGTATTTGGACCAGCCTGGAGGGGCTCTTACAGTCCTGTGCCCCCCAGAGAACTGCAGCTCCTTTTGGAGGCTCTCAGAACAAGGGGCTTGGCTGGCTGAGGCATTTCCAGACCCCCCTGAGCAGCACCTCTCTTTCACAGCACAAGCCACACAAGAGCTCCCAGGGCGGGCACCACAGATACCACGGATTTGGGGTCAGATTTAGGGAGGAATTGAAAGGAAATCCCTGCTCACACATGACTAGAATTGGGAAGCCTCACCGCCCATCATCCCCCTGCTGTGCTATTTGAATGCTTCCCTGCCTCAGGACGACAAGACCGGTTCTTATGCAAACATGTCCACCCCAAAATCTGCCTTCAAAGAGGAGAATGGCAGCACTGAGGGAGCACGTAGCCTTTACACCTCATCTCTCCCTGGATCTCTCTCAGATTTACATCTACTCTTCCCTTCAAATCAGGCTGTTCATTTGAATCTCTCCCCCGGGCACCACCTTCTGCTCCCTCTCTGGTTCTTCAAGTGCTGAGGCACTTGGAAAGGAAGAAGTGGAGCATCCCCAGCCCACAGGAGTAACAGACCCTGTCAATGAGCCTCAGTATTTAATTAGGTATAGGCACCAATAATGTCAACACTGAATTGCCTCCCCTAAAGCAGGATTAATTCCCCTTTGAATAACCTCTCTACCTTTCATTTCAGAGTGCTTATCCACACACATGCACCTAGAGAGGAAGCAAGAGGCTCTAATCCAAGACAAATGTGCAGCCACAATGCCCAGAGCTCATTCTGTGCTTGCAGCAGCAGCAGAGAGGTTGTGCTGGAACCTAATGAGCTGAGCTGGAGATTCAGGAGCACTCCTGGAGCAGGAAGATATGGAGATCTATCAAAGGCACACTGCAAATCAGTTCTTACCTGGCTTCCAGTGAGCTCCAGCTCCCCAGAGCCTGGCAGGGGCAGCCCAGCAGGCTGGGGCTCTGTGGGTTCCCTGCATCCCTTCCCTGGGCAGGGATGGACCCTGCTCTGCCAGCAATCCCTGCTGGAAAGGCACAGGGAGCTGTGAGCCTTTGGTAGGAAACGCCTCTGAGTGGCACCAGGTCCTTCCTGCCCGTGGCTCTCACTCCCCAGAGTCTCCTGCTGGGTTAACCACGCTGGTTTCAGCTCCTTCTACTCCCACAGCTCCATCCATCGCTTCCTGTGGTATTTGCATTGACTGCTGCAAGAGTCTGCTGGTGAAACAAAAGGTGGTCTCAACTCTGTTTTTACTCCAAGAGAAAATGGCCTGAAGCCAACAAAGGCCTTTTTATTTGTGCTACCTTTAATATTGCAGCCTGTTCTTCTGGTCTGGTTGTAAGGTTAAAAGATGACCTCCTCCCCCCTCTCTTCAAGGTGAGAGGAGCACCTGCTGTGCTTGTAGAAAGATTTCCCAGCTCACCTGGGGCACTCTAGCTCCAGCTTTGAGACCCCTTCCTGACGCTGGGATTGTAAGAACTCACAGTTTATTTTCGGTCACCTCTTGCAGCACACCCAAAATCCCCAGCCTGACAGAGCTGCCAGGCTCTGGGTGCTGCCATACCTGCTGGACACCGAGGAACCTGCTTGGAGAGTAATGAAACCCTGCAGTAATCAAACATTAAACACTCCTCCGAGTAGTTCATGCACTAAACTGCTTCAGGCTTTTACAAGGAATTTGTCACCTCCCCGCCTGCACACAGGGAGCAGGACAAGCTGGCAGAAACAAGAGCTGCCAGAAAACTGCTGTCTTACTCTGCTGCTTACAGACAGCACCCGCAGGAGTGTTTGGGGGCTTCTGATGGCACTGAGCTCTTGGAAAGGCAGCCAATTCCCAGGGCAGCACTGCTTGCTTTGGTGCATGCCAGCAGCTGGGTGGAGCACGGGGGAGCTGCTTTATTTGGGTGCTTTCATGGTGGAGGAAAAGAGGAAGAGAAGGGAGATTGTGACAGCCATGGCCTAAAGATAGGTGAGAGGCAAGGTCTGGAGAAAGAGGTGATAGCTTTTGTTTTACCTGATGCTCTTAGAAAGAGGGTTTTAGGCTCATACTCCCAAGGTCGTTTTTGGAACTCAGCATTGTAATATACCCCTAAACTAGAGCTCCCCAGTAGCCAAGCAGAGCTGGGAACTAAACTCAAGTAGGTCTAAAACCATGAAGAGAAGGGGTTTTTTTAATCTTTCCTAGTCATGATTTGGACACTTCCCTGTCCAGTCCAGTCCCCCTCTCCCAAACCCACGTCCTGAATGTAATTACACTGTTCATTCCCACCTCCAAAATAAACCTCCACAAAGTGAGCTCCAGCTCTTCTACCCCAGCCTGTGCACCCTGTGCCACCCCAGACCCCAGCCTCAGAGCAGGAGGCTTTTGTAGGAGGCAAGGAGTTTTTCTTTCAGGACCCATCCCCAGTGCCATGAGTGCTCCAAGGAT
This sequence comes from Taeniopygia guttata, assembly GCF_048771995.1. Lineage (NCBI taxonomy): Eukaryota > Metazoa > Chordata > Aves > Passeriformes > Estrildidae > Taeniopygia > Taeniopygia guttata. Next base: position 18,886,016 of record NC_133024.1, on the reverse strand, counting down.
GCCTCCCTGACATTTTGGCCCTGTGTCCCTGCACAGGGACAACCCACGGCCTGCCAGGGAACAAACGTGTGGCACCACAGTCCTGAGGGCACCCAGCTCCTCCTCAGGGACAAGGCAGGGCTGTTCCTAGCCAGGCAAAATGGGAATTCCTCTGCCCATGGCCCAGCAGCAGCTGCTTCATCCCAGGTGTGAAATGCACAGGGACAGCACTTCAGGAGAAGGAGGAATGTCTAACAACTGTTTATCCCAAAGATGTGCTGGGAGTTTGGGGGCTGGAAGTGAGGGAAGGGAAAGGAAAGAAGATGGCAAACAGCCTGGTGTGTGCAGCCTGACTTAAAACCAAGGATTTTTTTCTCAGGAAAGCTGGTTATGTTGAAGAGGAGCAGGGCTCACATTGCAGGCAGAAGGTGGAATTGAAGGATCATTAGGATGAGAGGAGCTGCATCTCTGCACAAGGCCATTGCCAATGAGGTGAGAGTGCCTGGAGCAGCCAGGGAGAACAGCTCCTCCGATCCTGATCACATTATTCTTCATTAATTACACTGTACACCTTAGGGATGCACATGTAGATGAGGATTAACAATTCCTCAGGAAGTAAATGGAAAGTGAAATAAAATTCAGTGTGGATGTAGCAAAAAATAACTTCAGGTTTTGTTTGGTGTCATTTTCTAGAAAATAAAAGTCGATAAAATCCAATTCATTTTGGACCTTATTAAAGCACCTGGCATGGCAGTGGGAAGGAACAGAGACCCTGTGGAGATGGCAGAAAGGAACAAGAATGTAACGCGCAGGCAGAACCCACAAGCCAGTGAAACAACAAAAGGCTGTACTGGCAGGATGTCTTGGTTTGAAAAGACAGGAGTCTGTGAAGGAAGGCAAGAGCCTCCTGTGAAATGGAAAAGGTAAATCCCCTCCCTCCAAATTACCACAATTTCAAAATTAAAAGGCTCTCAGGCAAAGATATGGGAATGGGAATAACAGTTCTTTACTAGGAAAAAGACTAAATAAAAATTTAAAAAAAAAAAAGTAATTAGTACAAACAAAACTAGTGATAGAGTCAGAAACCTGACACCCTGAGGAGTCAGGGTGTTGGGAATAGTCCAGTTAAATGGTGGCTGCTCCTCCTGCAGTGGCATATGGAATGCTGCTGGAGTGGGGATCTGTAGAAGGGTGGAGTTCTCTCTGAAGGTCTGGTGTAGAGTAGATGGGCCTGGTCTTCCTCTGGGGATCCAGTGGGGAAGGAGCTGCTCCTCTGGGAATCCAGCAGAGAAGAAGCTGCTCCTCTGGGGATCCAGCTACGAGGCTGCCCTGGTGTCCCAGAAATGCTGATTTTATGCAGGTAGGGCTGCTTGGCTCCTCCCTCTGGGCGGAGCATCTCACAATGGGATGATGTAACTTTACCAGTCATGCAGTGAGTCATTCCATGGCCCATTAACAGAAGATATCTCCCCAGAGGGAGACATTGTTCTTGGAAGAGATAAGAAAAGTGCCCCGCCTCCAACAGATGGCAAATAGAATACATGCTGATCTTACAAGCTAGGACAGAGAAGAACCATCAACCATCAAGAAGCATTGCTATTTCCAGACATTGACTTCTGCTGCTGGTGGAGCCAAGGATTTCCCTGGGGTGTTGTCCTCCTCCCCTCAGGAATCCAACAACAAAGGAGGAAGTGCAGCAAGGAAATCCACTTTAGACTCCCCTTTGGGGGATGTGTTGTCCCTGTCTGAGCCCCACAGCCCTGCATAATGGAGTGCAGTGTATCCCACATGCCCTGGGAAGGGCTCTCCCGGCTCTGAGAACCATTTACCTGGGCTGTGAGCACCTGAGGGAGTGTGCTCCGAGTGCTCTGCAGCAGGGAAGCTTCCCTGGCATGCTCTGGGCAGCTTCCCCGGCATGCTCTGGGCAGCTTTCCCCTGGAATTCTCTGGCAGCTTCCCTGGCATGCTCTGGGCAGCTTCCCCCTGGAATGCTCTGGGCAGCTTCCCTGGAATTCTCTGGGCAGCTTCCCCCTGGGATGCTCTGTGTGGGTTTAGGGCAACAAAGCTGAAAAGGGAGGAGAAGCAGCCAAAACCAACCTGAGGGGGTAAATGAGTTTGGGGATGAATGTCAAGGAGGGTGACACAGAGGAAAGGACTGGAGGGGGAGGAAAGGACTTGAGCAGGAGAGGCTCCAGAAGTCAGGGAAAGCTTTCTGAGAAGGGAATCATGGAGCAGCCTCGGCTGCAGTGAGATTTAGTTCAAGCTTCCTGGAAACCCTTTCTAATGAAAATGATTCCTGAGGGTTGGGATAGATTTCCAAGGACGCTGCATAACAGGCAGCTCTGGAGGTTTTGTTGCAGGAACAGCTCACAGGAAGAGCTGGGGTGTATTTATCCATGGATAATGTGGATGTTCTAGAGCTCTAGAATGGAACTGGAACTTTTGGGAGGGGGATGGGGCAGAGCCCCTTGGTTTCAGCTCTGGAAGCAATACTGCTTATTCTCCACATCATTTCTCTTGTCCCTAAGCAGGGAAAAAGGGGTTTCACATCACAAACTTCACACAAAATATTAAAAACAGTCAGTCAGACTCTAGAACAGGGATGTTGGGCTCCATTAGACACCACAAATTAAATTATGCTCCCAGTTCAGTCAAAGGCAAAACTCCATTGATTTCTGTGGGTCTGGAGTTACACTTCATTAATTGGTTGCAAAATTCTATTAAAATATTGCTGCTATTGATTGGTTTGGGTCATTCAATTTAAATCAATTTGTCTGGAATTACTCATTTTTTACTAGGCTTTGTTTCTTTACACAATCTTAATGGAAATTATATAATTTAGCCTGTTTTAATGGGAACTGTGAGCAAATACTATGGTTGTTTATGTTCCCATAAACTATACTGGTGTGAGTGGGTCTCAGCAAAAATCTTGAGCTCATCTTACAAAAGACCCCTGTACAAAAAAAAAAAAAAAAATTATAATAAATAAAATTTATATATACACCACAAGAGTCCTGTGGCAAGCAACCAGCCCAGTGTATGTTCAATGCTGGAAAAGAAATGCTTTGAGCCACGAGTTTGCTGCCTCTGGAAGAAGGCTGTCAGTGAGTTTGACCTAATTGAGCTACAAAGGAAATATTAACTTTCCCTGAAAGGAGGATAATTAGGATGTACATAGAGAACTGTGTTTATTCTCTGAAATAAGGGATATTTTTTTCATGTATTTCAGCTTACCTGCCTCTGCTGGATAAACTCTGCAGGCAACCCTCCATTAAGCCTACAGTAAATCAATCCTTTAGTGAATGCTTTTCTTTTAAACCATTATTATCTTGTCTTTATTCACTGTTATCCCTTCTTTCCCAGGCAGAAAAAATAAAAACCCTCAGCTGCTTAACTCCTCTCTTCATTGCAGCAGGCCAGAATTTCATACCCTGGTGTCATCTCAAGCACTTTATTACTGTTTGTGATACAAAATGCACCCCAAAACAAAAGCAGAGCCTCAAAAGCTCTTCCAAAGTGCTACCAAAATAACCCAAGTTACTCTCAAAATAACCCAAGTTATTCTCCAAATAAGCCAAGTTATTCTCAAAATATCACAAGGCACTACCAAAATAACGCAAGCACTGCCAAAATAACACAAGGCACTACCAAAATAAGCCAAGGCACTGCCAAAATAACACAAGGCACTGTCAAAATAACACAAGCACTGCCAAAATGACATTACTCAGAGCCCACTGGGGTGGCTGAGCCCCAAGCCACAGCAGAGAGCAGCAAGAAGACAAAGCAGGTTCTCATTCCTTTTTGCCAGACCCTGAGTCCCTCTTGAAGAGCTGGAAGCAGCCAGAACCTCTTGGGATAAATGTCCCTTCTGAGGCAAATGCTCTGCATTGGAGCAATTATTTTAAAAATAGTAATAAAAAGCCCCAGGCCTGCCCTTAACTGTGGCTGTGTTCACGCTGAGGGATGGGAAACCCTGGTGCAGTCCCTGGGGTGTACTGAAATCAGGAATATTCCACCTCAGCTCAGAGGCAAAGTTCCAGGGGAGGACAGAGCCAGGTCACTGTCAGGGGTCCTCTGCTCCCAAAACCCCTTTTGTTCTGATGCTTTGAGGATAGCACTGCAGAACCAGGGTCCAGGGACAAAGCAAACATGCAGGACACAGAGGAAGTAACCCCAAACCTGAAACAGTTCTGCAGGGGACAAGCAAAAGAAAAAGGAGACAGAAATCTGCCAATACCTGTGTGTATATGTATGTGTATATATATATATATATATATATACCTCTAGACATTCCTTTTGTTGCACATGGAGCTGTGGGAACAGGCAGGATTCCAGAGATACCCATGTGCTCAAAGGATTGCACATTCAGCTCCTCAGAATGGAATTTAAGCCGTGTAACAAAGAGTTTTCCTCTGCAGAAATCAGCAATTTGCCTGTCATGGGAGTGCAGTGGGAAGCAGCAGTGCCCTAAGACCTGAAAGAGCTATACCTGCACAAATACTTCAAAAAAACACCACTTTTATTTAGGAAAACAAAACAAAATCCCTTTAGATTTATGGCAAGAAGGTGAACTGTCCATTGAAGAGTTCCTGTCTTTCTTTTTTTCTTTCCTGGAAAATGCCAGGTGAAGATATTTGTGAAAAGCAGAACAACAGATACCATGGGTAAAAATCTAAGAAAAAAACCCACAAACAGACAGAGAACCGTAGATCATTTTTACAAATTCTTATAGCTATGAATGCATGCATGAAATATTCAGCCTAATCTCTGAATGTGCCCTAACATGGGAAATAAAAACCCAGGCATAAACTAGGATACTTCTGTGGCAAAATTGAACTCCGTATGTTGAGAGAAAACCTAAGTTGCTACGCGGTAAAACAATTTAGGGTATAAGATGTTGAAATACAAGCCTGCTGCTATTCATCTGAACTTTCTTGCCTCTAGTTTTGCCCTCGCCATTTATATCTCCCCAAAAGCAGAAAGTAAATGCACAAGTGCTAAATGTGCCAGCTCGCTGGCATATCAGGGATAGAGAAGGGATAAAAGTCCCATTTACTGGGAAGATTTTATGCTCCCCAAGAGTGTCTGTGTGTGTAAAACCATGGGCAGGAGGGGAGGCAAAGATCCTACAAATCTTTCCACATTCAGTTTGTCTTTCATATCCACTGACTTACCCACCATCTGCAGCTGGCTGCTGCCCATAAAAACATGGAAAATGGGAAGGCAGAGGACCTCTCCTGCTTGTGGCCCTTGGAGCCCTGATTTGTCCTTTTGGGTTTTCTGCTGCTTTGCCTGCTGCCGTCACTGCTGGGCATCTGGGTAAAGGACTTCAGGAAATCTCAGTGGGGAACGTTTCCTGGAGAAACAAATTCCTGGAATCACAGAAAAATTCCGGTCAGAAGGAGCCCCTGAACATCACCTCGTCCACCCTACATGGGAAGCTGTGCCCTTCAAAAAATCACAAGGCTGAGAACCCAGTCGAGGTCCATTTCTAGCATCAAAAGTGTCCCCAGAGAGGGACAGAGGGGAGTTAAATCCTGCTCCCCCAAGGAGGCTTTTGAGGAGAGCCTAGAAATGCACAGCATTTCCCTGCTGGAATGGATTTGGCAGGGTCAACACAGGAAAATGGAATTATCATTGCATGGCTCCGCAGCCCCGTGGCTGCCACTCAAACAGCAAAGGAAAAGCTCCCAGCCTGAGCAGAGCAAACAAACACTTCAATGATGCATCAGCAGGTAAACACAGACGGGGCACAAACAGCAGGGCTGCTTTCTCTCTGAGACTGATGGAGTTCTAATTTACAGGACACGGAAAATAATTAGCTGAGCAAATATAATTTAACCACATTATTGATTAATTTACAAAAGCATTAAGCTTCCACAGAAATTCGTGGTAAGATTGCGTCTGCATCAAGGATTCAGTATTTGTGCATTCTTGGAAGGATTACATTTAAGTGCCTTATCTTGCTCAGAACCATTTTTGGAAGGAAATGTGGGGAAATCTTATTTAATGTTATGAATTGCATCTGCTTGTTTATAATTCAAACACAGGAAAGGGGTAAGTCAGGAATCTCATTTGTTGTTCTTCTCTGTACTCAGACGTACCATTTCATCATGGGCAAATATTAAAAATGCCTGTGAGCAGCTAATCATAGCTCTCTGTCAGCCACAGGATCCTACTGGGGGGAAGAAAACAAATATGTCAGGCATAATTTCACCTTTCCTTTTTTCCCCATTCCCACTGTGTTAAGGAATGAATACCCCTGAAGTCAGTTTCCAACTTTTCTGTACACCCTGTGTGTTTTCCTGCTCAGTGCTCAGCTCTGCCCTCCTCCCCTTCCTCCTCTTCAGAGAGGGTGAGAGCTGCAGGCACTTTTATTCTGTGTATTTGGACATAAAATGTCCTAAAAATATGGGCCTGAAACATTTTCCCGGAGGACACAGGTTCAAAATAGGATTTCTGTAGTGGCTGAAGTACTTCAGAGGCTGCAACTCCCTGAAATCTCTGGCTCAGAGAGAGCTGAAACCTAAGATGGATATGAATATTTAATTAAAATTTTGATTTGATTGAAAGTTTCCCATCTCTGGACAGAACCTATCATTTGTGGCCCTTCTGCTCTAACCTCTTGGAGGTTACACCAGCATGTTCCATTTAATTTTCTTTTCGGACAGCTCCCCAGGCTTTTGTTTGTGGCATTCCTGACATTCTGGCTGGGAAGGACTGCCCATCCTGACAGCCCAGGTGCCTCAGTGACTGCAGGGCATCTCCCAGGTGGGAACTGGAGCCAAACTTCACATTTACCTGCTTGCCTGAGAACTCAGCAGGGAAAATCCAGGCAGAATCCAGGCAGAGAATGGATGGAGAGCCCCTGTGCCCAGGTGAGACCTCCCCTGCAGAGCTGCCCCAGCCCTGGGGACACAGCAGCAGCACCTGGAGCTGCTGCCAGGCTGGCAGAGCTGGGGGTGCTCACCTGGAGAGGAGAAGGCTCCAAGGAGAGCTCAGAGCCCCCTCCAGGGCCCAAAGGGGCTCCAGGAGAGCTGGAGAGGGACTGGGGACAAGGGATGGAGGGACAGGACACAGGGAATGGCTTCCCACTGAATAATGGTAGATTTAGAAGGGATGCTAGGCAAGGAATCCCCTCTGTGGGGTGGTGTGGCAGAGAAGGTGTTCTTACCTGTCCAAGAGAAAGCTTCCCCGGGCCCCAGGTGCGGATCTCTCCCCCGGGAGGGCACAGCCGCTCCAGAGCAGTGGGATCCCTGGGTGGGATCGCTCCCTGCCAGGAGGGAGCTCTGCTGGACCTCCCTCAGCCCCCCATGAGAGCACACTTGCAGCAGGGACCAAACCAAGCCCTGATCAAACCCAACACCAGAGCCTGGCAGGGCTCACGCAGCTGTTCCAGCTGTTCTGGCATCCCACTGTGCCAGGGAAACACAGAATATCCCGGGCTGGAAGGGCCCACAATGATCACTGGGTCCTGCACAGACACCCCAACAACCCCACCGTGTCCTTGGGAGCAGTGTCTCACAGGAAACAGCAAATTAATTGTCCCACAAGTAACAGCCCCTCTGCCCTGAAATGCTCCTCAAGCACTACAGCTCTTTGCTATCAAGTAACAACAACAAGATTACTTCTTCTGCTGATGCCAAAAATCCCACTGCAATTATTTAAATAACTGCCGCCTTAAAATCACTTTCCTCGGCAGATTAAAAAAAAAAAAATCCTTTTTGGTCAAATGCCTTAGGCAAAACCAATACTGTTGGCTTCTATCATGAAACTAAAGATTACATGGGAAACAGGTTCACACCCATGGCAACTCTCATCTGTCTTGGTTTTGCATTTCCACATTTATATAATAAAATATTTTATTGTATTCTAGAAAACATGTATATAAATATATAATATATAAATATATAAAATGTTTCTATATATTTATATATTATGTATATTTAATCTATATTATATAATATAGATTATATATTCTATAATATATACTACAATATATAATATATGTTTTTATATTATATATTTTTGTATTTTATATATGTATATCTACTATATTTTATATAATTATATCATTATATAATTATATAATGATATAATTATATATAATACATAGCATATATTAAGCAAATATGTTATTTCTATATATTATATATTTATATATTTGTATATTTATGACATATATTTATATATATTCATTCCAGGGGAGGAAAAGCACAGCCCTTCACTTCCGACCCCTTCTCTTCCCTCCCTTGCAATGTCCCACATAATCCTTATCTAACCATTTTGTTCTGAGGCTGTGTTGCCTCTTATCTTGTTACACCATGGTTTTGTATTTGATCTTAATCTTCCTCTGTTTAGCTTGTACCAGCCTCTGGCCTTTTCACATTTAAGGATTTTCTGTCTGCAGAAATTTCTCATTAGGAATTGGGGCGGGGAAAGTGGATAAATTATCAGATAGGATCCAACATTATATATAGGGGGAAAAAAATAAAAGATAAGGCCATTTTAGCATGAATTGATTTTGCTGAAGCTGAAAGAAAAATCAGAGGATTTCTTTTCTGTTGGATGCAGGATGGAGGCAGTGCAGTGAAATGACACCGGGTTAGAGCAGTGCAGCTCAGCAGGCTCCTGGCTCTCTCCAGAGGGAGCCTCCAACTCCCACCAACAGCTCTGGAGCCCTGGGAGGGAACATTCACTTTAGAATTTCACCACAAACTGGAGAGTCCACATCAGCTCTAGTGCTGCTAAATTATTCCCTGCTCACAAAAGCAGCTGTGAAATAACATTATCATTACACATCTCAAACAAGCCTTTTTTTTTGGGTGGTTGTTACAAATACCTGTGTAAGACTGTTGAATATTAGTTCTCATTTTCCCAAAACACCACAGAATGTGCAGTCAATCGTGAATTCTTCATAATGATAATCAGGACCTCGTACTTGCAGCCTTCTGGGGCCTACAATAAAAATGGAGAGAGACTGTTTGCAAGGGCTTGGAGTAGCAGGACACAGGGAATGGCTGCAAAAGGAAAGATAATGAGTTTAGATGGGATATTGGGAAGGAATTTACCTGTGTGGGTGGGCAGGCCCTGGCACAGGGTGCCCAGAGAAGCTGTGGCTGCCCCTGGATCCCTGGAAATGTCCAAGAGCAGCTTGGAGCACCCTGGGATAGGGGAAGGTGTCTCTGCCCATGGCAGGGGCTGGAATGGGATGAGCTTCAAGGTCCCTTCCAGCCCAAACCAATTTCTATTTGAGCAAAGGTAGTAATTATTGCACTGGAATACCTGCAAAAAATACACTGTGCAAAACATTTCCCATGAACGATGAGTCCTTGTGCTTTTACTTCCAGGAGTTTGGCCTCGGCTTTCCTGGCTCCATCATTTTCCAGAGACCTCCTCCCACTCAGCCACCCTCGCAGCAGGCTGCCCCAGCTTCCCTCAGCCCAGTGGAGGCACCGGGGCCAGGTTTAGCTGGGAGAGCAACAAAATCTGCTTTAATGAGTTCTGCCTGGCTGTGCCCTCATACCCCTCCTATCCGGCACCCACACAGACCCGCTCAGGTGGTTTGGCCATCCTTTAGAGGCTGCTACTGAGAAATTCTCTCTGGAAGCCATCCCTTCCCGGAGGAGGAGACTCCCAAAGTGTCCCAAAGGAGGCACCTGCTCTGTTTGCTTGTGCTGGCTCCTCCTGCAGCTGGCTCCTGTCCACTGACTCCCCAGAGCACAAATTATCCCCTCCCTGCTGCCTTGCACAGCAGCAGCCTCTCCCTGCCCTGTTCTGCATAGAGGAAAAAGGAAATTTCCAGCACATGGAAAAAGGAATTCCCACCTAGGTCATGAAAGAGCTACACCAGGAACTCCTGTCCCCAGCACCCAAATTGTCACCTCTTACTGTCATTGCCACTCCAGCACTTTGTGCACTTACTATATTCATATTTTAATTGGTTGTGCTTCATATTTCACATAGCCTTACACTGTGAAAAGCTTTTCCAGCCAAAGGCAGGAGTGTCTCCCTTAGAAACTCCTGGGCTTTCTCCCCTGGGGTGTCACTGAAATGATATTTAAGTGAAAGGCAGCTCAAGAGTCTGAGGGCAATTCCCATCTGTGTATGTCACAAATTCTCCCACAGCATCTCGCGGGAGGCTGATGTGTGATCCTGGCTCTGCATCATGCCAGATATTCCTAGATTTGCTTCAGGGAAATCACTGCATTTTTATTGATGCAGCCTTAGCACAACATGATGGAAAATTAGGTACATGATCACTGATGCCTTGGCCAATGCTGTGATTTTGTTTTTACTAGAGTCCCAGTTGATAAATTGATGCCAGCAACAAAGCACTGTGTTTCAGGATTTATCTCCCAGTGCTTTGCACTGTGAGCACTCCCAGCGCTTTGCACTGTGAGCACTCCCAGCTCCCTGTCCCAGCTCCCTGTCCCAGCTCCCTGTCCCAGCTCCCTGTCAGTTCTGTCCTGCTGTCATTTCACACCCATTGCATGACAACCAGCTGGGCAGGGGCATCATGGAGTCAGAGAATCGTGGAAAGATTCCTTGGCTTGGGAGGGACATTCAAACCCACCCAGTGGCATGGGCAGGGATGTCTTCCACTGTCCCAGGCTGCTCCAAGGCCCGTCCAGCTTGGTCTGGGACACTGCCAGGGACCCTGTGCCAGGACCTACCCACCCTCCCAGGCAGGAATTCCTGCCCCAAATCCTATCCATGGCTGCCCTCTTGCCCTGTGCAGCCATCCTGCTGCGGTGGCAGGAAGCAGAGCCCTCTGCCAAGCCCGCCCTGCCTGTTCCCCCACTGCTCCTCTGAGAGGAGCTCACACAGCCCTTGGGGACGGGGCACAGGTAGGACAGTCCCCTCTGTAGCTCCATCCTGCCCACGCCAGTGCCACCGGGCACAGCAGGGGCTCTCCTCCCTGCTCTCCTGGGCAGGGAAGCCTGGAGAAGGAAAATCCCTCCCTCTGGAGTGCCAGGGGCCGAGCAGGGAGCATCAGCAGCCAAGCCCTGGCAGCGTTGAGAGCTGTGGGCTGGGCTCACGGGGTCTCCATAGGGTCTCCAAGCAGCTCCCAGCCCGGGGATGTTCTCCTGGAGCTCTGAGCCCCAAGGGGAGCAGGAGGAGCGTGCTGGATGTGCTCGCTGCCTGATTATCAGCCACCAAAGCCTGGCAAACCCTGCTGGGCTCGCAGGGGCCAGGTCAGCCCAGCAAACAGCTCCAGTGCTTGCTGTGGGCACGTCCCAGGTGCGGGAACAAAAGGTACAAGGCTCTGTTGCTCTCCTCTCTTGTGTTAAAAGCAGATATCAGCTGTTCCTCACTACAAATTCCTTACAAGTGAAAGCCCTACGTCTCCCTGGGAAGCACAACCCATTTGCAACCCTTTTTTATTCTTAATTCTGCTTTTCTGTAGCCAGCCAGCCTGGGATGAAGCAGACAAAGCAGAGCTGTTCCCAAGCTGTCCAGACAGCTCCAGGTGAGGCTCCCTGCCCTCCAGTTCCCTGTGCAAAAAGAGAGGAAGCGTGGCATCCCACAAAAGATGGACAATGGGTTCCCTACGTGTGGAAAGCTCCAGCTCAAATATAATAACTAGCAGAGGATGGAAATGGAGCCTCTTTCAGAAGCAAGAGTGGTGACCAGGCAGGCCTGGCTGGTTAAAGGGGCTTGGGAATGAGAGGAGAGCAGGGAGGATGCACAGGGAGCAATTTCATCAGCCGTGGGGTGGAGAGGTCATGGCAGCTCCAGGCAGGGTAGTGGAATATAAAACAGGCATTAAAATACCAACAAGGGAGCCAAAACACACTTGGGGAGTTAGTCACTGTGTTTCTCCAGACTGCTGGGTGCCACCAAGCCAAAACCCGTGTGTTCCACTCACCTGGGAAGTGCAAACAAGCAGAAACACCTTGTCCATGTGCTGGAAACACAGGGAGCCCTCAAGTCCTGCAGGAGATGACAGGGTTACCCCAAAATTCCCAGTCCTCCAGAGACATGGTGAGCAGGGGGAAGCACACACAGGGAAGCCTCTGTGCCAGCAACAGTAAAAAAACAACAAACAAACCACTAAAACCCTATAAAACAACCACAAAAATGGAAACAAGCAAAACTAAACAAACAAAAACTGAAATTATCAAAACAAAACAAGCAAAAACCCAAACAAACCAAGAAAAAGAAAATATTTTCCACTTGAGAAAAACCAGAAATGTAGGTATTTACAAGGCAGGCAGTGAAAAAGTGGCAGTGAGGGGAGGCCAGGATATGGGCAAGAATAGATCAAGCTTGGCAGAGGGTGTTAAATCTTCCAAGGCAGGAGTAGAAGGAAGTAGGAAGTGGGAAAAAACAGAGTCCTACAGAGGGGAGGAGGAGAAGGATGGTGTGCTCAACTGTTCCAGACCCCAACAAGGTGGGTTAGTGCTACCCTGAGGTTTTGGGGCTCTGTCCCTCTGTCTGTTCACACTCCTCAGGCACTGCAGGAGCATCAATCATCCAGCACCTGCTTGGGTGGATCTGTCCTGTTCCTGTCCTCACCTGTAAGCAGCAAAGAGATGAGAGATGAGAAATGGCAGCAGGAGGTCTCAAACTCTCCAAACAAGGTGTCTGGTGGTATTTTATTCCACCTCAGGCAGTGGTGAGGGCTTTATGGACCTCTCCTCAATTCAAACCTTCAGACAAATCCTTTTATCTGCTCTGTCTTCCCAGCAGAACTGACAAAAACTGCAATGGATACAGAGGAGAAGGGATCAGCTTTTGTCATGTAAAGGTGGAGACAGAACCTGCTGAAGAAACATCAGTGTGAGGGGGAGCAGCGAAGAGGAGAGGGAATGTCACACCAGGGGATTTCACACCAGGGGATGCCACACCAGGGGATGCCACACCAGGGGATGCCACACCAGGGAATGTCACACCAGGGGATTTCACACCAGGGGATGCCACACCAGGGTGGGGGACATGGGATCGGGGCGGAATGAGGAGCCATCCCTCCACTGCAAAGGCGCAGCGCTGCATTCCCCTTTCTGCGGGAGGTGCTGATGATGAAGGGTGAGCTCCCTGGTGCTTCCATCCAAAATTGCCCTGGATTTCCCCCAGGTGCCTCCAGTAGCTCGTGGCTGTCCCTGGGAGCTGGTCTGCTTTCCTTCTAGAGCCACCAGCTGCTCCCACACACAACCAGCTGGCTCTGAACCCCAAAGCTGAGCGCTGCCTTCCACTGCAGCTTCGTGCCAGGGCTCCTACAGCAGAAAGCAGAGCTGGTGATTTTTGGTCCCAGGATTTTCAACCCAAGAGCTCACAAATGCTGGGGCCCAGCTTGTACCCATTCCCTCCTTTGGAGGCTCTCTAACAGCTTTTTATTCTTCTTATATTGTGCTGCCCAAAACTGCACCCAGTTTTTGCAGCAAGTGATAGCAGGCAAGTGAATAAACCTGACAGAAAATGCAAGTTCTCTTTTCAGTGCTTTTCAGTGCTTATCTCAGGCCAGAGAACACTTCAAAAGCATTCTGGCTTTAAACCAGTGTTGAGCAAGAGCAGCAGAGGTGGTGGCTTGACATGGAGCCCTCTCAGAGCAGTTCACCAACATCCTGTCCCTCCCAGGCCTCCAGCACCGTACTTAAATATTTTATCTCTTTCCTGTATTCAGGATTATGTATTAGGAGAAGAAAGGATCTGGAAGATTGCTTTCCTGTGTCCTTGTTAAGCTTCTCTCTCTCAAGCCTGATGCCCATATGGCCTGTTAATAATGCAGCACCATAATTTAACACAGTTTGCCTTCAGCTAAATCCCAAAGTAAGCATGGGCTGGGATAATGCTCCCTTAACAGGATGTGCCTGGCGCAGAGGGAGCCAACAAGCAAACCAAACCATAAACGTGGAAAGGTGGGAGAAAAATACACACTATACACTTCAAAAATAATAATACTAATAATATCAATAATAATAATAATAGCAATAATAACAATAATAAATAAATAAATAAATGAAAATTATGATAATAATAATAATAGCTAAGAGCACAGGTGGCCTGAAAAGAGGTTAAGAAATAGAAGGTACAGACAGGCAGTGGTGTCAGTGTGAGTTTGAGTCCCTGTTGGAGGGAAAAATGTCTTCCCCCACCTCAAATGGCAAGGGTGAGTAAATTTGCCCTTTTCCCCCCATTTTTTTTGGGAATTACACTCCAGGAGTGCCATAGGAGGGATGGAGAGAGCCCAGGGCAGCCCTCATTGGCAGATCATTGGCAGGGCTTCATGAGGCAACAGCAAAGGAGCTGCCTGCTGATTCTGAATTTAGAATTTTTTTAAATTCTAACTTTTTTTTTCCCCTAAATTTTTCCTTCTTTTTCTCTAAATCTTTTTTTTTTTTTTTTAATTTAGAATTTTTCTATTTGCTGGTTTAAATTGTTATTTATACACACACACACATCCATGCACACCATACATCTGTTTGCTAAGAATACACCTGCAGGTCTCTGCAGCAGCCCTGCAGCCCAAACCTGGGCTCTCAGGAATGCCAGGAACAGCTCCCATCCCTCTGGAACAGCCCTGCAGCTCCCTGATGCATTTCCTGTATTGGTTACATGGCAACCTCTGGCAAAGCTACATTAGCCATCCACTGAGAGGCTTAGGTTGTGGCTAAGGATTAATTTAACAGTTTTGACATGATGCAGGCAAAACTACTTCGGCTTTGCAAGGCTCTAACATTCGCAGGTTGGAGAGAATTTACTGTACCAAAATCCACTTTTCCCCACGCTCAGAACGTGTTATTATAAAGCATAATTCTCCATGATCTACTCAATGCTGGCGTGCCCCAGTTCCAGCAGGTCCTGGAGATTTTAACTTCACAGTTCTATCACTGCCAAGGCTTCTATTTATTGCTGTTTCCAACTTACCTAAAAAGGATTCGCCCGGTTTTCTGTTGTTCTTTCAAAGTTCCTTCTAAAAGAAGAATTGGCAACACTGATGGCCAGAGAAGGATGTTGCTGCGGGCACCCACAGGGGATTTTCACCCCTGCTGACTCTTCAGATCTTATTTTTTACGGGATATTTCAACCTGCAGAACTAGAAGGACTTTGGGAATGTCTTTGCTAGAGAGATTGGTATTTTTGGCAAGGAGCAACAATGGGATATCTTGAAAGCACCTACAAAGCCCTGAGGGGTTCTGCAGCCCACAGAGACTCCCTGGGCCTCCCCAGAGGCACCAGCAGCCCTGCCACAGGCTGAGCCCACAGCCCTGGGCACAACAGCCTGCTCTCACCTGCTCCTCTGCTGCCAGAGCCAGGACATCTCCCTTGGGATAATTCACCCGTGGGCACTTCTGGAACAGATTCCAGATGGGGCCTCTGAGTTGGTTTTGATGATGTGGTTTATATTTCTTATCTCTGCAGAGGCAGGAAGGGTGAGTTCAGCTCACATCACCACAGCATGGCTCAGCAGGTCAAAAGACCCTCAGTTACAAGACTTCTTAAGGTGTTATTGTTTTATTAAACACTGCCAACAGGATATTTATGTTTTTGACCCAATTCTTAAATATTTTATCTTATGAACCCATGCTGCAGTGTGAATTTACTTAGCCAATCATGTTATGGCACACAAACCTACAGTGCTTCATTCTAATCTACTTGTTTACCTCTTTTACTTTTTCTGTATCTCAAACTCTAAAACTCTAAACTTTTCTTTTTCCTATATTTTAAACTCTAAAACACTTTTATTTTTTTCATATGTTTTATTTTTTCTGTATCTTAAACTCTAAAACTCTAAACTTGCTCCTTAGCTTAACATGTCTTTGCTTTAAACTATACATCCACATTCTCCCTTCTAGCACCTGAGTTTGGGAACTTTGTCCAAGGCCCCAGATCAAATCCTGGGTTTAATTCTAAGCTTTGGCTCACAGGCCTAAGTTCTGAAAGTTCTCTGTGTTTCAGATTCCAACACCCTCTCCCTGTGGGAATTCCTGGGACCTGCCTCTCTTCACCTTGCTTAGGAAGTTTCTCCCAGGAAAGGAAGAAACTTTTTTAGGAAGTTAGTTTAAGGAAGTTTTAGTTAGTTTAGAGAAAATTTTTTAGGATAGGTGTCTGAGAGATGTTTTGTCAGCCACCTTTCCTTTCCTAAGCCAGGCCCCAAAGTTTGGTCCCTGGTCCAAAACCTCCATGTGGGCTCAGTTTGTGGCAAAGCGGGGCAGAGCCTCAGGCTGTGCCAGGGCAGGCTGTGCCAGGGCAGGCTCAGATTGGACACCATCAGGAATTTCTCCATGGAAAAGGGTTTTTAACAGTGGCAGGGGTTGCTCAGGGAGGTTTGGGGTCCCCATCCCTGGAGGTGTCCAAGGGATTCCTGGAGGTGGCACTCAGTGCCCTGGGCTGGGGACAGAGTGGGGATTGGGCACAGCTGGGACTCCGTGGGCTGGGAGGATTTTCCAAAATCAGTGGTTCTGTGATCCTCAGTCTGAAATGGCTCTACTTCTTGCTCCCCTTTTACCTGTTCTTGCTCCCATCTATTCCCTCCAAGGCACCAATTTGTGTGGGAGTTCTGGGGGGCTCCTGCTGCCTCCTGTTCATGCAGCATTTCCCCACAGCACCTTTGTGCTTGCTCAGAACAGAGGCCGAGTCAGTGGAACTGATACTGAATTACACAGTTCAAAGTGTGGAGGTGTTGCCTCTGTTAATTTATGCTTGTGGTTCCTTTGCTTTGTGCCTTCACTGTGGGGTTTTGCACACCCTTTTCAGGAAGTGCATTCAGAACGGGGCCCTGCTGTGGGCAGGGTTCTGGAGCCCTGTTGGGTATTATGTGCTCCCAAAAAACAGAATTGTGTTTTTGCTGGGTCAGAGGGAGGTGCTGGGGTTTGTTTGGCTTGCTAGGAAACAAATTTAATAGAGCTGTTCATTAAAGGCGTGGAGCCAGAGCGTGTTGAGGATGGTGCCAGCTGTGTGCTGCAGGTTAAGTTCCGGCAAAGGACACAACAAAAATACAGAAAGTTCCCTGATGGATGTAAATACACCTGCACAGAGCTGCTGCCTCCCTCAAACCCAGACTGGCATCCTGGGATGCAGGACCCAGCAATTCCACCACGCCTCACAACCCCAGCTACTGCCTCAGCTGCATTCCCTTCTGGCCCTGAACCCCAGCAAATGATGGCTGTGGTTTCTGAAGGTGCTTTCCCCACGAGCCACTAATGACGGGTTATTTGTTCTGCCTTTTTGTTTTATTAAGGGGACTCTATGTAGATTCTCCTGCGTGGTTCCTCTCTTCATGCTGCACAGCTCCACAAAAATATAAATTCCTAACTCAGAGGAGACAAAGTTAGATTTGGGAGATGCAAGGTCCCCAAAAAGAACAGGAAACAAAACCCCTCATCAGTGTGGTGGGGTCATGGAAGACACTCCGAAGGAATTTACAGCCATGCAATCCACATTGAGAAGAGCTTTTTGCAGTCCCACACTTGTCCCTGCTCACTGCTGCCAAGTGCTGAGGAGAAGCACCAGGCACAGAATGCACCAGGGGCCACCCCCAGCACAGCCCCCTGGGAAGAGCCCCTCAGCCAGCCCATCCCTGTGCCTTTGGAGGGACACAGATCCCAGGACCCTGCCCCACACCCCTGTCCTGTTCCACTGAAGGACCCCTCTGCAGCTGCTCAGCACTGCTGCTTTGCTCCAGTGACACCTGAAGGTGCAGCTTCCATATTTACCACATTCTGGATTCCATTAGTATATCACTCTGAACTCCATATAAAGTGTTAGCAAGCTCTACTCACAGCTCAGGCAGACAAAACAATCCTTTTTCAGCTCCAGAACCAAGGACACCGTTGCAGCTTCAGGCCCAAAAAGCGTAAACAGGGAAATGAGGAGAGCAAATCTGGGAGGATGGGACTGCATCACCTGAAGCTGTAATTGGACAATGAACCCCAATATGGAAATGAACCAAAAATTAGAAAAGTGTGAAAACTCATTACTCAGGGTACCTCTTGGGTGTAGCCCTGGCCAGGCTCTTGTGCTGCCCAAGGTGTATCCTTCGAAGGCATTTTTAATAAATCCCTACTTTATTCCTTTAGCACCATCCAGCCTCTGTTCCAGGGAGCCTCCTTCTGTCCGTGCTGAGCTTTCCCTTCTGTCCTTAATCCCACTGGTAAGGGTTGGGTTCTGGGACGTGCCGCACTCTCCCCAAAAAGACAAGAGCATTCTCCTCACAGTAAATGGTGTTTCCAGAAGAAAATTGTCTTCCAAAGTGGGATTGAAGAGGGCTGAAGTGTATCCAGTGAGCTAAATTGTGCTCTGTCTGAGCAGAACTTTGCCTCTAGGTGGGTAAAAGATCATGCTGGAGATTAATTTCAGACCATACATTCACTGGGAGTAAGTGCCATGAGATCAGGCTTTGGAAATTGTGAGGACCTTCATCAATTCATTTATTCCTGCCAAATGCACAGGGCAACTTCATTAAGGTTAAAAAAAGAGGTTGTCATATTCAATCAGGATCCCATTATTAAGAGAAAAATCCATTATTCCAGTGACCCTGCACCTTTCAGAAGGCACAAATTGTTTCTGCAAGCAGATGGGAAAATAGCCTTTAATGAGCCACCTTTTGGCAGCAAAGAGTGAAACCTATCTAGATTTCATGAAT
The DNA here is from genome assembly GCF_048771995.1 of Taeniopygia guttata. NCBI lineage: Eukaryota > Metazoa > Chordata > Aves > Passeriformes > Estrildidae > Taeniopygia > Taeniopygia guttata. Next base: position 18,867,449 of record NC_133024.1, on the reverse strand, counting down.
TCTGGAAGTTTTTTTGAAAATGAACACTTTTGAAACATTTTTTTGAACATTTCTGAAAATGTTTTAGTTTAAGAGAGTTTAAGACTTAGACAAGTCAGGGATCTAGGTCCAGCTGCTTGCTGTTCCCCTGAGGGAGCACCCTGCAGCTGCTCAGCACTGCTGCTTTGCTCCAGTGATGCCTGAAGTTTTAGATTTTACTTTTGGCAGATTCTGTTCTGCATTGGAACAGAACAAAGTGTTAGTAAGTTAGTGAACTCCATACAAAGTGTTAGCAAGCTCTCCTCACAGCCCAGTCAGACAAAACAATCCTTTTCTAGCCCCAGCACCAAGGACAGCACTGCAGCTTCAGGCCCAAAAAGTGTAAAAGAATAGCAAATTGAGGAGAGCAGTCTGGGAGGATGGGACTACATCACCTGGAGCTGTAATTGGACAATGAACCCCAATGTGGAAATGCACCAAAACTTCTAGAAGTGTGAAAACTCGTGACCAATCATCCATTTTGTGACCATTTTGGGTCCATCTTGGGTGTAGCCCTGGCTGGGCTCTTGCACTGCCCAAGGTGTATCCTTTGAAGGCCTTTTTAATAAATCCCTGCTTTATTGCTTTAATTCTGCTCCAGGGAACCTCTCCAGACATGCAGGGAACTGACCAGGGGTGTGCCCCAAATCCCTTAGTATGGGAAATGGAATTGATGGCTGTTGCCCTGATTTTAAAAAGTGTTATATTTTCTTTTACAGTTCTTTTGAAAGTTTTAAAGCTCTTTTAAAAGTGTTCTATGCTTTCTGATAGTCACATATTTCTACTGGAGTTCTCACACAGTGTTCATGTAAATAATAATTGTTTTGCATTTTTCTTTGTGGAAAGAGAGGATTCATGGACTGTTTGTTTGACCAGTGTGGTTGGAGAAGTAGCAATTTCATCCTCCAATCCAGGGTCACTTTTAGAATTCTATATATTGCAAAGTCAGAAATAAAATTGGCTCTTTTTCTCTTTTGAACTCACCAAGCCTCTGTGTGTTCAGTTCATGTCCAATAGCAACAAATGGCTCTTAGCACACCTGGGCTATTTCTGGTTCCAGTAAATGCAAATAAATCTGCCCTGCCACCTCAGCAGACCTGATTTCACCTCTCTCTCACGGGCACTAAGAGTTTTTGACAAGAAAAGTACCTCTTGTTTGGGGAGAAGGGGAGGAAGCAGAATGAAACAATGCAGTGCTGGGAAGCCCAGCCAAGAGCAGGGCTGGGAACGAACAGGGAGCAGAGCCCTTCATCCCTGGGCAGCCCAAAACCTGCTGGGCCAGGCACTGCCCTGCCCAGGCCCGGCTGCAGGAGGCCTGGCAGGGCTCTGGGAGGGGAATTCTCACCTCTGCAGCAGCCCCTCACGGCACTGCTGTCTTGGTTTGAAAAGACAGGAGTCTGTGAAGGAAGGCAAGAGCCTCCTGTGAAATGGAAAAGGTAAATCCCCTCCCTCCAAATTACCACAATTGCAAAATTAAAAGGCTCTCAGGCAAAGATATGGGAATGGGAATAACAGTTCTTTACTAGGAAAAAGACTAAATAAAAAAATTAAAAAGAAACCTGACACCCTGAGGAGCCAGGGTGTTGGGAATAGTCCAGTTAAATGGTGGCTGCTCCTCCTGCAGTGGCAGATGGAATGCTGCTGGAGCGGGGATCTGTAGAAGGGTGGAGTTTTCTCTGAAGGTCTGGTGTAGAGTAGATGGGCCTGGTCTTCCTCTGGGGCTCCAGTGGGGAAGAAGCTGCTCCTCTGGGAATCCAGCTAAGAGGCTGCCCTGATGTCCCAAAAATGCTGATTTAATGCAGGTAGGGCTGCTTGGCTCCTCCCTCTGGGCGGAGCATCTCACAATGGGATGATGTAACTTTACCAGTCATGCAGTGAGTCATTCCATGGCCCATTAACAGAAGATATCTCCCCAGAGGGAGACATTGTTCTTGGAAGAGATAAGAAAAGTGCCCCGCCTCCAACAGATGGCAAATAGAATACATGCTGATCTTACAAGCCAGGACAACTGCACACGAAAATCAATGTATTCTTTGTGCCCTGCTTCTGAGCCTCGCCTTACAGACTCTGGGCTTTCCTTCAGCTTGTCTTTTACACCAGTGGCATTTTATCAGGCTGATAATTCAGCTTTATAAGAATCCCCTGGTATCAGAATTAGTTTTGTCAAGTGCCTTATCCGCTGTGTGAAAACAGACAGGCATTTTGTTGAAACAATAAATCCATTATGTCAACACAATTAATTCTGTTCACTACCTAAAACATTCTGCTGAGGAACAAAAGGCATTAACTTAATATCTTTATCTAGTTGACAAAAAGCAAATTAGTTCAGAGCCTTTGATGTCACTGTGGTTTACGCCAAGGAAGATCCTCCTTGTCTACATCCCAGCATTTTATCAGCATTTTGCGAGGGGTCAGGACACAGGGGCTGTTCTTTCTATTCCCTTTTCCCCTCAGAAAGGGTGAATTATGAGGTTTTACAGCAGTGAAACAGCCGGTCCTGTTTTCCCTCAGCTCCTCCTGGCTCTGGGGCAGGGTTGGTGCAGCTCCAGCCCCCATTTGGCCAAATAAAATCAGGGGCTGCTCTGTGCATCCTCTGAGGAAAAGCTGCCCTAGAGCTGCCCCTCTGTGCCACAGCATTCCCTGAACAAGGGGGTCAGAGCTGGCTTTTGCTGGATGTAAAATTTGTCATGGAAAGGATTCTGGCTGAGATCTGAGGTTTAGCAAAGCTGAGCTCAGCCTCTAGTGTGCCAGTGAGAACTGTGCTGTGTTTCCTTCCCTTCAGTGTCCATTTGGGAAGGGCCACAGCAGCACCTCTTTTCCTCACATAATAAATAATATAAATAAAGATCTCTCTTGAGGGAGACAAGAATCTGAAGCGCAGAAATCTGGTAGCAAAACTAAGAGGTTCGTTTCAAAAGGGGAAAAATAAACCCACAAAAACAATCCCCAGGAATTAAAAAGGTGCTTACAGTAAACATCCAAGGAAGTCTCAAATTCTACCTCACCCTGTCTCCACCTGACTTCTTTCCCAGCCAGGTTTTCCCACTGCACTGCAGGCAGCAGTGCAGCTCCAGGCAATGTAGATGGAAGGATTGTGAATTGTGTGGCCATCAATAGTGTCCTGATTAGTCATTTTTCTTCCATTTGTTCCTACAGTGATTAAGAAACGTCCAGCTGTTTCTTTCATTTTTTTTCATAACCTTTCTTAATCATTTTTTCCCCTCTTCTCTGGTGTGTCTGGGTTGACCTGTGCTGTGCTGTGGCCACACAAGGAGCCAGAGGGGCTGTGAACACAGCTGGGAGCTGAGTGTCTCCTGAGCTTCCCCTGCAGGATCAGTTCCTGTGCTTAACTCCTTGCTGGTCAGGATTGTTGGGTTATGCCCTTTTCTGACCCAGAGCTGGGGCAACTGAGAGGTGTTTTAAAAACTTGGATTCCATTTTCAGTCTCATGTGAAGGGTGAGACAACACAGATGCTATAATCCATGCCATCACAATCAGAAGCCAACTGTTTCCTAATTACAGTACATTACAAGTGTTTCTTGGCTATCAGCTTTTGCTGAATTCTCAAACTTTGAGAATTCTCTACAAATCCATTTCCCACCCAGGATCTCACAAGCTCAGCTCCTGGTGGATGGGTTCTGCCCTCCTCTGGGCTGCTGGCAGCTTTAATCCCACTGCCAAGGCTTCCTCATTTCTCAGGGAGCTGCTGTGCCTATAAATATATTTGCTGTGACAGGTTTTGAGTGGTTGTCTCAACACTCCCATGGTACCAAATCCTCTTCTAACACCCCCTTTGCACTGCCAGCAAGTCAGGCATGACTTTATTCCTGGCCAGGGTTTCTGTGTGTGGCTGACAAAATTCCGGCCTCCCCAAGGCTGCTGATACACAACTTTTCCACTTATTTATACATTTTCAGCAAAAAAGGAGAAATTAATGTTCATTGGTTCCAAATGACATAATTCTCTTTCATTAATTAGTATTCTATCTTCTGTTGGTTATTATTTCTCATTTCTTATGCTATTTAGTCTGTATTTTTAGTACCTTTTTCCTCCAAATTCCAAGACATAGTGAGCCTTTTCTAGGATCCTCTTTACCTTCTGTTTTCTGCAAAACATCCTTGTGGTCCATAAATTCTATGTTCCAGATTGTCCAACCACACCAATCCATCTTCCTCTCCCAGGCTTTGGTCACTGGACATATCAGAGTTAGTTCATCAGAAGTTGAAGTTTCAGTAATTTTCCCCAGCTGTGTTTCCACTAAAGTAGCTTATGAGAAATTTTCTGAGAGTAATCTAAGAATAACACAGAATTTAGAATTTATATGCACATTGGTTATGATTAATCAAAACAACCATTTTAAAAGGTAATTAAAACCATTACCTCCAATTATTTACAAGCTCTCTCATTTCTAGAATGCTCAGACTTGTGTCAGCTCCAGAGGTGGCACAGTAGATCACACCTTGAGAAATTCTTTCTGCTGCTCAGAGATGGATCAAAGTCCAGAGGAAACTGGGAAAAGGGGCAAAAAAAAAAAAAAAAAAGAAGAAAAAAAAAAAAAGGGTGGGGGGGAGGCTCTTTTTTTACAATTTATTTATCACTGGAAGGCTCAGAGCTGACATTTGGCTGTGAAATCCACTGTCACACAGTCCCCAGCAGTCCCCAGCCCTTCCTTTAAACTGGAATGAATGCCAGGCTCAGCCTGACTCAGTTCAATGCTGTGGGAATCCAGGGCTTCCCTCTGGCTGCCCTGGAAGGTCTGGAACCCTGGCAGGGGGTCAGGAACCCCCCTGGACAGAGCCCCCAGAGACACTGTCTGTGATCTCTGTCCATGGAAAAGAGTTTTCAATCTTACAGGATGAATTACAAGCTCCGAGTGTTTGATATGAGTAATAATTAAGTGTGGCACGGATGCAAAAGTAAAATTTTAGGATTCTAGATAAGGGGTCCAAAGGGGACAAGATGGAGGAATTGGGTGTGTCTTGTCCTTTTTCTCCTTCTTCATGCCCTCCATGTTTCACTGCAGTGTTGGCATTTTTCTATTGGTTTAGGCTGGGGACACACTGTTCAACGTAGGTGACAGATATTGGCACATTATTGTAAATACAGCACAGGTAGTTTCTGGTATATAATGTTTGTAACATCCCACTGAGGGCAGAGCTCCACACGCTGCCCTGCAGGACAGACCTGCGGCAGGGCAGCAGAACATGTTAGAGATAAACAGAATAAACAACCTTGAAACCAGCACAGACGAATTATGGCTTCTTCTTTGGCAGCGGGGCAGAAAGACAGAGACTTTCTACAATCTCGGAATCAGATTCTGACACAATGCCACAGCACAGGGAACAGCGTGAGGAAGGGCTCAAACCCCCGGGAGAGGCACAAGGGGTGTGGGGGGACTCCTGCAGCTCCCACAGGGTGAGTGGGATTCTCCTGCTCTGCTCCTGGGGATGAGGGGATTCTCCTGCTCTGCTCCTGTGCATCTGCAGCTCACAGAGCCAGGGTGCCACCAGGAGCATCGATGTGGAACTGCCTCTGCCAAACCAGACAGGGAATTCCACAGTGTGCAGAGCTGCTGGGCACATCCAGCCCCTTCAATAAGGAATGGCAGGACACAAACACAATCCACAATCCAATTCCTTTCATAAGGAATGGCAGGACACAAACACAATCCTCACTTTGTCTGAGGGCACATGTCCTCCCCGGGCTGAGCTGCACTGCCCCAGTTCCTCTGTGCCTACTGGCTTTTCTCTGCAAAAATGGGGGAGTTAACCCTAGGACTGGGTTACACGAATTGGTGGCAGTGAAATTTGTGATTTCCCAAAGTGCCAAGCCAAACAAAATCCCCTCCCAGTATCTCACACAAACTCTTTCTGCGTTTTGTCTTCAGAGAAGACAGTTAAGCTGTTTGCCCTCTGCATTGAAGGGACGTGGACGTGCCAGTCCCAAATGCTCTCTCAGAAAATGCTCTCTCCAAACCAGACACCACAGGTGAGTGATGCAGCCCTCAGCTTGGTGGAACTGTCGTTGTTACCGCCGAACAACCCCAGCCAGAGACAGAGAAAAGCCCTTTCCCTCCTGTAAAACAACACAGTTAAATGTGGGGACAGCCCTTCCTCATCTCTTTTTTGTTTCCTTGCCACTAGGACCAGAGAGTAGGAATCCAAGAGAAAGTTTAATCGATGTACTGTGCTTCCCAAAAAGATCTGCTCCACGCTCCAGGTGTAGCTGTTGTTATTGTTAGCAGGAGAATGTCTGGCAGCTAAATATCCTAAATAAAACAGGCCTAACTGTCTCACAACTGAATAAAACTGCTGTTTTATTTTACCTTTAACAACAGCTCTTTCTCTGCTTTTTTACAGAGGAGACAGGCAAAGAAGGGCCATTTAAAAAATCTCTTCATTACCAGCTGCTCATTTTCTAATGTCTTGTGAGGGTTAGAGGGGGCAGAGGATTGGGTTTTCTTATCTTTTCAAGTAATTTTATTTTAATCTCCTTTTCCTGGAGTATTCCAGTGTATAATTCAGCTAATAGTCTGGTACTGCAGTGACATCGAAGAGAGCTGATGCTCTCCCTCTGCTTGAGTCTTTTAATTTCATATTGGAGATCTGAAGGGCTTTTTTTAGTGCTCTCCTAGAACCTGTGGCAGGGGATGGAGCAGATTCTCTTTTGAGTGCATTTCCCCGGGCTTAGTTCCACACCCCTCTGCCTGTTCCAGCACTGAGCTCATTGCCAACCTCACCACCCTGAAACAACCACAGAGCTGCTCGGCTCCCTAATGCCCCTTGAGGAGTTCATTAAAGGGGTTTAATCTCTACTGAGATGAAGAGAAGCCGAATTCACCGCTGGAAATTACTTTCCCTAACGGAATGACGCTCGAGGGATGACATGGGACGGGTCTGCAGCGCCAGAAAAGCGGGGGATGCTGCTGTCTGCCACTCGCTGGCCATAGGCTGTCCCGGGTTCCCGAGGAGCCGGGCGGGATTCGTGGGGCAAGGGGGACGCTCGCCGGCCGCGGCTGGAACGGAGCGGGAGCGGCGGAGAGCCCCGGAATTACCGAGAGGGGGAGAGAGAGAGAGAGAGAGAGAGAGAGGGAGAGAGAGAGGGAGAGAGGGAGAGAGGGAGAGAGGGAGAGCATCGGCATCTAGCGGGAACGGGCACTCCGGCCCTGGCGGCGCTCATTGCACAGCACGGACCATGGCAGCTCAGCAGGAATCACTGGCAACACTCCAGAGCCCCGGGGTGTTGTGCTGTGCTGCAGGTGTCAGCTCCGATGAGCGAGGAAAAGCCCTTTAGCATGTTTGGGAGGAGCACACAGGGCTGCCTGACCCTAATCCTTACAGTAACCCATACCCTAACCCTAATTCTAACCTTTATCCTAAACCCAAACCCATGCAGCCAAAGAAGCCTCCTGGCTCCCACGGAGGAAACTTAAGGATAAACTATTCCTGCTGGACCAACCCAGAAGGCAGCAGGTTTTTCTTCAGGAACTGAAGGAAAAAGCTGCTGGAACCACAGCTGGGCAGTTGGGTTTAAAATGCAGCATGCCATTTTAAACTCCTGTGGCTCCTGTGCCCTGGGCACGGCTGATCTAGAACTGCCTGTGTTCCTCTCTGGGCTTCCCTCCATCTCCCCAGCACTGAGGTCACGGGCAAATTGCTCTCTCCTGACACACTCCAAGCACCCTAGGCACTGATTCAGAGCCTGTCCTCCATCCATGGACAGCCTAGAACATATTTCATATTTCATTCACACCTCTCTGCAGCTTGATGGACCCGAGTTTCTGCCTTGGATCTGTTTCCTGCAACATTAATTAATTTCAAGCCCTCTTTATTTTTCAACGTGGTATTTCTAATTGTTTCCTTGAGTTAGCTGTTTTGTTTCATACAGTTTTTTCCCCGGAACCAACGTGTGATGGCAGAGAGGTTACCAATTAACTGCACCTTGGCACCAGGGATCTGGCACAGCTCTCTGCCACAGGGGACACCCGAGTCTGGCCTGGCACAAAAACAAGGTATTGGTGCTCACCTCTCCGAACTGCACAGGGAATTGCAGGAATTGCAGGAGGAATTCTCCCTCTGTCATCCTCTGTTTCTGGATGGTGGCAGCACAGATTTTAAAGACAAAGTATTCCAGCTGCAGAGCTGGCATACCTGTGTCACTTGTCACCACTGGTGTGCTGCTTTCTTCTTGAGGCCTTCACTTTGTCTTCTTCTCACCACTTCCCCAACTTGCTGAGGAGTTTGGATTAGCCTGGTAGCCTTACAAGCCAAAAAGAATCCTGCTGAAGCAGCAAACGTTGCATTGCTGCAAGTCACGCTGCACACACCCCACTCCATTTTAATGCTGTTTCCCTCTCATTTGTGCCATTTTTGTCATTCCCCAGAGAGTGTCGCCCCAGCTCCATCTGTGGGGTGCCCATGCTCTCCCACTGCTGTGCCACCACCAACCCACAGCACACTCCCCGAGTCTGGGCTAAACCCAGCACCCCAGAGGGACTGGGACTGGCCATGGAGAGACTGGGGAGCTCCTCCAATGCACCTGGAATTCTCCTGAAATTCGCTGATTTTTATCTCGTTCTTTGAAATACTCACTTGAAGGTTCCTTGTGACCAGCCTGGAAAAGCAGCAGGAATGGCTGGTTATGGGCGCCATAAGGGAAATGGGAATTGTCCCCTCACCAAAACACTAGCAGAGCCTTACCTGAGGGCTCCTTCCCGAGCTGCAGCAGCTGGGAATCCAGGACCTCCTCCCTGGTATCACCCTTCCCACCTCACAGCCCTCCTGTGACAGGCTCCACATCACATGTGACCTCCACACACCACTCTCTGCAGTTATACTTTTTTTTTTCCTCCAGTATTTTATTTCCGACAGGCATTTACAACGTTCCATTCATAGAACTAAAAACATAAAAATAGACCTTCTTTCAGCTTATAAAAGAAATATATAAGAACCTTTGACATAGACATGTCATGACATTATGTACAAGAGCCACGGTACCTTCCCAGTACCTGCTTCCAGTATTTGAGTGCTGACTGCATCCTCTGGGAGCAGCCCAGGACAGCCAAACCCTCCAGCATGTGGGACACGACCGACAGGTGGTGGTACAAAAACAACCATGTGATCATACAAAGGGGGTAGAAACTCTTCTAAAGCTCTTACGAAAAGAAACCAAGAGATAGCAAAAAGTTACTAGAGAAAGCTTTCATAAGTCAAGTATAGTGCACTAGAAACCAGGGGAGGGAGCGGGCGAGGGGAGGATGCCAGCTGGGACACACAGACAGTGATGGATGTTTTGGGGGGAGGGGGTAATTTTTGTTATGTTTTAAAATATAGTCAGAGTGGATTTTATAAAATATAATCCTAAGGCTATTATAAAATTTCAGGTTCTCAAAGTACCTACTGATGTGTCAAACATCAATAGATACCAACAAAATGAAACAAAATTTCATATAATCTTCCTTTTTTTTTCCTATAGGTGAGACTGCAATGGGGAAAGCTATATAAATCCTAAAAAAAAAAAAGTGCTATTTTGTGTTTTGTATTTGGAAGTCTACTTAAAAACCACAAGATTTTAGTCACATTTTTACCCTGTTTTAGATGTTTAAATAAAAGATTTAAAATGTTAAAGAAGTTTAATTGTGTAGAACTCTTTTCATCTTCTATTGCAGTGGAAAAGCTTGTATAAAGGAATTAAAATACACTAGTTTCACCCACGGTAGGAGAGTGGGTGAGGTCAGTTTTTTGGCTATGTATTCCCTGTCCCCTAAGCCAAAACTCTGCCAGAGAGCAGAGTAAAGGGATCTGTGGCTCCAGCTAGGGTACACCACAGATCCCTTTCCTCCACTGCAATTCAGTCATGTAATTTTATTTATTATTCTTTTTATTAGCTAACTAAACTCGTCTCAAACATATACAATAAACCTTTTCCTGAAGAAAGTTATACCTAAATAAGAGTTTCCAGTTAATATTTTAATATAAAACCACCATTCCTAACCCTCTGCAAAAAGCTAGCCTCGTATCCTAGACGTGGAGCTACCCTAAATCTCTTACCCCTTTGTGCCCCTGCATCTCAGGTAAAATACAAAAAAATATTATTCAAGTGTTAAATTTGGATCTCTTTTAAGAGAGTTTGGCATCTTTACAAGAGTATGTAAAACTAGAGCTTCCAACATTGACATTAAATTAGACCAGCCACAGACCAAGAGGACTGAACACAACATAAATCCCAAACCTTTCCTCACACGTTCCTAAAATACATGAATATTCTCTTACATTTAGAGAGGGAAAGGGAGTCAGAATACTGTGACTGTACAGGTTAAAAAGGCAGTTTCCTTGTGAAGGGGATGAGCCTACCACCAACGGCTTTCACGGCCACCAATCCCTCTGTCCTCCTGCTCCTGCTGGAGCCAATTTGCTGCACAGAGGTTAAGACACCCAGAGTAATTTGTTTTCCAGTGATTATGTTCTCCCCATACTCAATTTCAGCCCCTGATTGTTTGAGAATAAATAAAATAGTGTGAAAGCCCTTGGTTAAAGTAAGACAGGACCTCAAGCTTGTTTCGTTCCCAGTTTTTGAGCGTTTGACAGTCGCCTAAAGCGTGGCCGCATGGCTTCGGACCAGTCGAGCTGCCGCAAGGGTGTGTGCAAGTGTGCAATCCACGGGGTCGCGAGAGGGACGGAGGGGTTCGGGGACACCTACGGCGCCGGGCCGCTTCAGAGCTCAGTGTTGAGCTTCCTGCTGGGCACAAAGTCCTCCCGCCGCACCCAGATGACCTCCTCGCCGTGGCCCTCGGCAGCACCGTTGATGGCGGGCAGGGCCGCCTGCTTCCTCAGCTGGGCCATCCTGGTGGCGTGCGTGTCCCCGGGTGGGCAGGGCCGCTCGGGCCGCCGGCCGCCCGCCAGGGACGTGGCCTGCAGCCGCTCCCGCAGCTCGCGCTGCGCCCCGCGCGCCGCCTCGCAGAAGTCGTCGTCGTCGCTCAGGATGTCGGTCTCCTTGATGTCCTCCTGCTCCTCGTACTGCGCCAGGTCGAACTGCTCCTCGACCCAGCGGTCAGTGTCCCCTCCCTGCGCGGGCTCTTTCTCGGGGCTGCTGCTGTGGACGGCCTCTGAGTCAATGGTAAACCTGTTTCGGGCCAGCCGCCGCCTCCTCCTCCCCAGAGACTTGCTCGGGGCTGACACTGCACACACAAAGATAAAACCCCACAGGTGTTTTACACACGGCACAACTCTGGCCTAAAACTAAGTCCTGTCTGGCACACCGGGCACCCAAGGCCTGGTCACTCCCATCTCCCTGAGGCCTCAGCTCCTCGGCACGAGGCCTGTGTAGCCACACGAGGAGTTCTTGCTGCTTAGATCCACCGAGGCACAGATCATGGCCTCTGGATCCATGGTGCCACAGATCACGGCCTCTGGATCCATGGTGCCACAGATCACGGCCTCTGGATCCACCGAGGCACAGATCATGGCCTCATGGCTGCTCCTCCTGAGCGCTGGGCAGCCAGCCAGCACCAAGGGCATCTGCTCAGCTCAGCTTCTCACTCGCAGCCCCTGCTGCCAGCACACCACAAAACTCAACACCTTGCAGAAGGAATTCTGGGCTCAGAGCAGCTTTCCTACAGCTTTGCCAGGGATTAGATCAGTGCTGAAGATGCTGTGTTATTTACAGGGAATTACGTTCCCTGTCCAGGCTCTGCTACTCCCTACCTCCCTCCTGGGCAAGGACAAAAACAATCCCCCAACCCAGAAGAGCTGTCAGAAGTTCCTTCCTCAGCATCTACTCAGCAACTGGCCCAATTAGCAAATTCCCATCTTCTGTATCAGAACATCTTCGCAAGCAGGGCAAATCCAGCAGGCACCACTGTGCTTCAGGGGCACACACAGAGCTCTGAGGGTAGAGTTTGTTCCCCTGCACTGAACAGCACCTCAGCACTGCAGGATGAATTTATCCAGCTCTGCCTTGGGTTTGAGGTCACATTTTCATGTCCCTGAGCCTCACAAGCTGCATTAAGTACAATGGCTCAGCAGTTGCAAATTTTATCTGAAGGGAGAGGTCTGGACTCCAAGGTGAGATTTTAATCCCTGCAGAATTCATCACACAAATGCCCCACTGAGCCAATCTGAAAGGAGGTCTGGCATCTCCAGCAGCACCCTGAGTGAGAAGCTGGGCTCAGCTGGTGCTGGTCTGGCCTGCCCTGGTCAGAGGAGGAACAGAAAGCCTGGCTGTCTACAGTGCTGGATCTACTGAGCAGAACAAGAAATAAACAACAGACCAGAACAAAACATGCAGTGGTGCCATGTACTTTGGGGCTGGAAGCAAATGTTTCTTCCCTCCAGCATCTAGAGTTCTGAAAATGAAAACCTGCTTTTCCCTGAAGCCAACTGAAAAGGAAAATCCACGGTTTAGGACAGGCCGTTACAAAAATAAGAGTACCAAATGTGGGAAGGAGGAGCACGTGGCCTTTAGCAGTTGAGCTGGAAAGGTTCAGGTGGAGGATACCCACAGTTGCCCCTTCAAAACAAGCTCAGGGGGGCTGTTTTTCCTTGTGCATTTTAGTTCAAAAGTGCTCCGGTTCCCTCAAAATTCTGTTCATGCTTTTAAGAATCACACAGCTTCTGCTCTGTTCAGCTGAACCCCAGCTCAGAGTAAAGTGCACAGCCAATCAGTACTGCCAGGAACCTCATTTCCCTTCCATGCCAGAAGCACTGCTCTGAAGCTGAGCCTCGAGTGTAAAGCAAGGGAAATAGAGGCATTCTAAGGCTCCCAAGGAAGTGAAGCATGGAAAACCAGCAGTTTTAATATACACAGGAGAAAATGCTAATCCTAATACACAAGTGACAGACACCACCGTGTGTCCTACAGTGGTGCTGGGGTTACTGGGATCTTGAAAGTCTGTAGCCCTACAGTACCTGCCCTGTTCATGGCTGGCCTTGCACCTTTTAGAGCGCACAATCTTTTTCCACCAAAAGGAACATATTGCTGGGAGGAGGGCAAACTTTCGGTTTTAAGGAGCTGTCTTCTGTGTTTGTCCCGCAGGATGGAGTGCACTGCCTTCAGAAAGTCCTTCCTGTGTTCTGGAGAGCTGAAAAAGAGGTGGGAATACAAAAGGCAGATTTACCCCTTGGGAACTGCTAAAAGCTGGCTGTAAATGAGGTAAATAATGGCCAGTTCTGTGATTCGAGACAGTACAAATCCATGGGCAGGCACTTCCTCAGAGAAGACTCCACTGAACTCAGTATTTTTGAAGCAAAGCTAAATCCATGGTCTCTGCAGTGGGCATCCAAGGAAACCAACACCCAGATCATTAATAAAACATTCAGCCTTTCAGCCCTCTCCAGGTTTCCTTTCCCTGCAGTGCCACCTAGACGTGGCTGTGTTGGATACACATCCAGTGACCTGTGATGCTCAGTCCATCTGTCCCTGCAAACACACCCCACAGCTGCACAGCTCCTGCAACACTTCCTAGAAGTGGAATTTGGCTTGGCACCAGCTCTGCTAGATCCTGATGAACTTGTGTTCCAAGTTCTTACCTGAACCCTAGAAACACCACCACCACAACAATGGATGTTTATTTTAGTGCAGAGGCTGGGACTTGGTACCATGAAAGGAACCAGATGAACATAACACCTGCTTCAATAATCCAATGCTGCAGTTTAGCTGGAAAATTGCAATAAGGCTTTTCCCATAAATGTGCAAAGCTGCTCAAGTTATATACCTTTGTTTTCAGAGGTTGTACAAAAATCTACCTTCCAGAAGTTAAGTTTTAACACCCTCTCCCCACTCTCCCGAACTGCCTGTTCCCAGATTGCCTTGAAGGACACACACAGGCAGGCAGGAAGGCATGCAGAGATGCAGCTGCCACAGAAAACAGGGAATCCCACTTACCTACAGCAGAGGTGAAATGTCCTTTCTGGCCTGCCCTCGGATTCAGATTTGACATGGACAATCTCACACACAGAATTGGTCTCTGCATCTAAAGGGAAACCAAGCAGAACTTCATGTCTACCTTCATGTTTAACTCCAGAGCATTCCCTCCATGCCCAGTGAAGGCCTCAGGGCACACACACTGAGACCCTGGCAGATTCCAGCTGTGGGAACATTACCTGCACTGGCCAGGGCCCGCACCTGCAGTGCTTCCAAAGGGATCATGTGGCGGAACCGGAACGGATCCCAGTCTTCATATATTGAGGCTCTGTGTGATCCTCCCTGGAACAATTTCAAACACTGTCAGGAAACCAGACACCCTGAGGCAGGCAGACAGTCCTGTGCTCTGTGCTGAGGGCTCCCAGCTACAGACCGGCTGCAATTCTGGTTTTCTCACCCCAACCCCTCCCTCAGGGGCCCCTCTGTGGGGATCTTGCAGAAATCTGGACTAAAGCAGCCCTAAGGCCCATCAGCTCTCAGCAATGCTCTCCAAAGTCACCCAGCCCAGCCCTGGGTACACACACACCTGGGAATACATCAGAGTTTTGCTTTTCTCTCTGAAGTCACCCCGTGCCTTTCCCCATGCAGGCACCTCCAACCCCTCTCTGGTTTATGCCATGGCTAGGGATCACTAGTTTCCCTATATCACTATAGACTGTGCCCAGGTTGTAGCAGTGCCAAGCTCAGCTTTAACTTGGAATCCCAAACTCCAGTGGGATCCCTGAACCACTCCTGATGTAGCTGAGAGCAGCCAGCACTTGCTTGGTGGCACACAACACCCAGGGCACTGTGTGAGGTGACAGACATTATTTAACTCTCAGACATCACACACACTGACCAAAGAATCTAAGCCAAGAGACACACTCACACTGACATCTTCATCCAGCAGGGAATGGATGTGGCAAGCATGGCAACAAACGATAAAGGAATGCTTGCTGTGCCCACTCAGCTCCCCAGACACCAGGGATCACACATGCCAGAGCACATTCCAGCTCCACAACTTTGTGGGAAGCAAAACTCCATCACAGCCCCAGAAACGCATGCGGCATCACTCAAACAGTCCCTGCACACTTACAAGTTTCTTCTTCTGTTTGGAACCATCCTTGTACACAAGGACCACGGCAGTTTTGAACACTGGAGGAGAAAGTTAGAGACAGAAGCTATGGAGTCACAGAATAACAGAATCCCGGGATGGTTTGGGTTGGAAGGGACCTCTGGAGATAACCCAGACCAACCCCCCTACCAAGGCAGGGTCACCTGCAGCAGGTGACACAGGAATTTGGGATTCTGGGGATGCCTCCAGAGACAGAGACTCCAAGCCCTCCCTGAGTAGCTGTTCCAGGGCTCTGCCCCCTCCATGGACAGAAGTTCTCCCTCAGGCTGAGGTGGAACTCGTGTTTCAGTTCATGGCCACTGCTCCTCATCCTGTCACTGGCACCACTGAGCAGAGTGTGGCACCATCCTCTGACAACCCTTGGGGACATCTGTGGGGATTGATGGGATGTTTGTGTGGATTGATGGGGTGTCTGTGTGGACTAATGGATCCCCTCTCAGCCTTTCCTTGCCAAGAGTGACCAGGCCCAGCTCCCATAGCCTGTCCTCAAGAGCATCCATAAGGCTTGGAATGGGTGCCCTCTATTCCCAAGCACACAAACCTTTCACCTGAGCCAGGAAAACTACCAGAGGGCAGAAGTGAGCACTGCAGCTAAGAGACAAGCCCACATTTAAATTCCAGCCAGCCCTGGGGAACGCTCAGATACTTTCAACATCTTGTAAGGCACAGCTGCCAGTATTTAAGGTGTGTGAAATAAAAGTCCTGGGATACAAACCGAATGCTGCCAGCTCAGGTTCCTTCTTCCACTTGCCCAGGGAAGCAGGAGGGTTCAGCCATATCACTGTGTTATGCAACAGCAAGTCCCCCATGGAAAGGTCGGCGACCTGCCAACACCAACACATGCATGAAGGCAAGGGTTTTAATCAGCCCAAGGAATCTGATGTCAGTTTTCAGCTCAAGAAAACTTGCATGAAGTCTAGTCCTGAACAAAATTCCCCCCAGAAAACTTCTGGAGTATTTAATCAGCTGACTGCAAACAGATGCATGTAAACCCTTAATTAATGAGCATAAATTAGGGTCAGTTAAACTCAGAGCCCAGCTCTTGGAAGTCAGGGTCAAAACCAGATGTTTTCTTTGCCTTTTGCTCCCCTTTGTCCATTTTTCTCCCTACCAGTTTCTTTGTATTTTGTCGGAATATTTAAGCACGTAGTCAGTTTGGGGTGAGGTTTAGAGACTACATCAGGTGCAGTAGCCAAAGCAGCCCCTCCCCACAGTTGCTGTGGATCTTGATCTTGCCCAAAGGCTCCTCTTTGGACACCCCACTGCTAGGAACACACTAAGAAAGGAGTTCCCAACTGCTGGGAGATGCAGCAACCAGACCTTTGTCCTTATGGTCCCCACAGTGACAAAGTGAGGGCCATCCCCAGTTCAGGGGGATGTTATCCCATTCCTTCACCCTCCCCTCAGTGAAGTCTGAATTCAGTTCAGTTCAGGTCTTCAACTGAGCTGGGATTTATCTGCTTGCACCAGGATTTACTTCAGTGGCACAACAGGAAAGATAAATACTGGCTCCAGCTTAACAGGCACTAAAATAACCCTTTTCTCTCTAAATCTGATTGTTACCTCTTTTTTCTCCCCTGTTTGTTCCGCTATGAGTTGGTCAAACACTGCCCCATATTCTTCATGGATTTTCTGCATTTCATTAATGTGGCTGGCAACTTTGTTCATTGTTTTGATGGCCACTGGAAGAGAGACAGGGGATGAGCAAAAAGGAGTTTTAACCCTCTGAGAGGAAGGCATGGGGGGAGGTTCAAGACCAGAGGTGAACCAGAGGAAAGTGGGGTTAAGTCCTTACCATCAAGGTGATAATGTTCTTCACTGTCCACGTCAGTGAGAGCAAAGAGCTCCTTGAGCAGGAGGGGGTATTTGAGTATCCTCTGGATGGGTTTGATGAGGTAAGACTCCAGGGTGGAGGAGTGCTGCCGGCGCGGGTTCTGGGCATCCAGGAACGCCTTGAAAGCAGTGTCTGTCTTGGCTGCCAGATGCAAAGGAAGCCACTGGATCAATGAAAAATCATGACTGCTGCCCTGAGAAAGCACCTTTTCCTGGTTTAAATTGGTTTATCTGGAGACATTTTGTGAGGAAGTGCACATTTATTGGGCCTGCAGAATTAGATTTACGCCCTCCAGGATTTGAGTCACTGACATTCTCCCCAGATGTGCTGTTTAGGATTTCACAGCAGGCATCCACCTCCAGCCCAGGCAATTTTTAAGTGCGCTGTCCATGATAGAATTTCCTGAGCAGGAAGGGCCCCACAAGGATCATCCAGTGCAACCCCTGGCCCTGCACATCCACCCCAAATCCCACTCTTTGCAACCCTGGAGCACTCTCCAAATGTTCCTGGAGCTCTGTGGGGCTGTGCCCATGCCCTGGGGAGCCTGGGCAGTGCCCAGCACCCTCTGGAGGAAGAACCTTTCCTTAAAATCCAACCTAAACCCCTCCAGACAAAGCTCCAGCCCTTCCCTGGGTCCTGTCACTGTCCCAGGGAGCAGAGCCTAGAGCTGCCTCTAGGGAGGAACTGCAGAGAGCAGTAAGTACTTCTGCCCTGGCAGCTATTTTAGAACAGCACAAATTGTTTTAATCAGCTGTTCTCTTTAAGCAAAGTCTCACATTGGACATTTGTGAGAAGTCACTGCTTCTAAGCCATGGTGCACCCACAATATTGGCAAGTCTGGTTCTTGTTACCTCATTAAACCTTAAAATGCAGCACTGAGTCACAACAACCATCAGGAGCTGGTGAGAGGCAGGAGCAGAAACTGAGGCTAATGCACCAGATTTTAGAAGCACAGGCAGACTGGACACCTCATTGCCATCATCTTTTCTACCTGACTGCTATGAATTTATAAAATTGCCATTTTGTCTGTTGCTCCCTCCACTTGGAGCATAAGGAGGGAAAGAAGGAGGAGGTGGTATTTATAGACATACAAATTATTCAGTGCAGGAGCGATTCCACACAATTGCTTTTATTGGATTCATGTCCCCTGCTGGGGTTGGGGTTTTTTTGCAGGCAGTCACCTGATTTCCATAAAGCAACTTGAGTTTCAAATGCAAAAACCACCTGTACCTCAGCTGAGGACATCAAGTGACACCTGAAATTCACTCCCATGCTGTTGAAGAGATTTACCTCTGGAATAGAATTTTAAGTTCTGGTTTTGCCATAATTCAAGCACAACACTTTCCCATTTATAAACACAGTCAGCAATGGAAGAGAAAAGCAAAATAACCAGATCTAACTAGCCTGCAGCTTTAACATTAGGATCCAGTAAAATAATGCCAAAAGAAAGCATGGATGTGACTAGCAACAAATAATTTATGTATTCCACAGAGCTGCCAAGTATTCTTTGCAGCACAAGGAACAAGAGTTTACAAGCAGAAATGAAAAAAGGAAAAATGCATAGAAAAAACCCAAACCAACCAAGAAACAAACAAACAAAAAAACCTCTAAAATTTTGACTGTCAGACATGCAGATGTTGTTTGAAAAACCAGAGTTCCTCCCTCAAAGGCATGGTTACTACAACTGGAACCATTTGTTTGTTTAATGTCTTGGCCAAAAAGGAATTGCACAAAGTACTGGTAGCTCCATGAGGTTTACACCTCCACAGGGGAAAGCACCCCTATGAGGCAAGCTGGCCCAGGAGCCAGACCACAGGGCTTTTATCTCCAACCCAGCAAGCCAAGTTCTGCTAGGAATTCTGACATGGAAACTTCTCAGGCAAACTGGAATGAAGGCAAGAGGAAGGAGAGAGGGCTAATATATTATGCCAGCTTCCATAAAACATTCTCCCAGGCTGATCCTCTCCTAGTGTTCCACCACATTGGCTGGGGCTTCTGTGGGTTTGCCACCAGCAAGGATTCCTGGCACAGACTCCAGGAGGATCCAGAGGTGACTACAGAGCCAGCACTCCTAGTTCCAGAACACACAGTGAGCCATCAGCTCAGAGCCAGAGCCACTATGTGATTCCCATTCAGGAAACCTTCCCAGGCAACTGGAAACAAACCAAACGCAGCAAGGGACAATAAACAACGTGTGGAGAGAGAAAAGCTGCAAGCAGGGTGAGCCAGCTCTTGCAGTCAGCTGTTCAGGTGTCACCCTGAGGTGGTCCCACAACACAGAGCACTCTGGAGCCTCTCCAGACTTAACTCCCTACTCCAAAGGCTCCTGGAGAGCAGCCAGGCACGGTGTGCCCCCATTCCTGCCCTCAGAGGTTTGGGGTGCAGTGACCACAACCAACATGTGGCTGTGACAGCCTGTGGGGTTATGCTCACTTCTGACCCAGGGATGGGGCAACTGAGAGGTATTTTAAAACCTTTTATTCCATTTTCAGTCTCACGTGAAGGGTGAGACAACACAGATGCTATAATTCATGCCATCACAATCAGAAGCCAACTATTTCCTAATTACAATACATTATAAGTGTTCCTTAGCCTATCAGCTTTTGCTACACCATGCTGTAAATGCCTTAAAGCCTATCACCTAAAATTTTCCCTCTTGGGTCCTACTACAATGCATCTTTCATAGCCCTATTTCTCTAAAATATTTTGTCTTATTTACAAACTCATCCTTTAAAACTTATTTCTAGCTCCGTTTCTCTCTCAACACTGTCTTATTCCACAGCCTTTTTTATCACAACGTCAGCCTTTTTTATCTCAACGTTTGCATACAGATACATACCATGTGAGCCTTCTATCAAGCTTTGAGAATTCTCTACAAATCCTTTTCCCACAAAAAATCCGAAAGGGGCTCTTACCTTTCACCAGGACTTTGGGGACTTTTGTGTGGCTGGCACAAAAGGCACTGTACAGCTTGAACCTGTCAGCGTAGTACAGAAAGGATCCACCCAGGGAGAACAACACTTTCTGAGATTAAAAGGAAAAAAAAAAAAAAAACCATTAGTAAAAAGGCATTTAGTTACTTTGCCTTTAGCCAGGTCATCTGAAGCTTCCATCCAGCTCTTGGAGGACAGGACAATGCAGTTTTAGTGTGTTTGCACACCAAGACATCACTGCTGGAGTGAGCCCAGGGGAGGCACCAGGATGATCAGAGGGATGGAGCAGCTCTGCTGGGAGGAAAGGCTGAGAGAACTGGGATTGTTCAGCCTGGAAAAGAGAAGCTTTGGGGTGACCTCACTGTGGCCTTGCAGTGCCTGAAGGGAGCCTGCAAGGAATATGGGGAGAGACTCTTTACAAGGGGCTGGAGTGTCAGGACAGGGGGAAATGGCTTCAAACTAAATAAAGAGCAGGTTTAGATGGGATTCTGGGAAGGAATTTTTCCCTGGAAGGTGGGGAGGCCCCGGCACAGGGTGCCCAGAGAAACTGTGGCTGCCCCTGGATCCCTGGAAGTGTCACAAACACACCAAGGGGTTCACCTGCTTGGAAATGAGCTGGTGTTTAGGGTCAAACACAATCCCAAAATGTCTTGGGAACCAGACAGCACCTGGTGAGGGGCTGAGACCACACATGGGCAGCCTGGGGACAGTGAGTGGCAGAGGGGAAGCAAACTGCAGAACTGAAACCACAGAACCCCACACCCAGCTGCTTTCAGACAGGGCCCAGGGGCAGAACTAAAAGTCAGCTTGGTGCAGGTTTATGGGAAGAGCTGGAAGCAGCAGCACTCAGAAGATGGAGTTTTCTCTGGAAGGACCCTTCACTGGCACTCCTCTACTACAGCTCAGAGCACACAGGGGCCAGAGGAACTATTTTACTATTACTATTATTATTATTAATCCTGTCTTTTACCAAGGTGAGTGGTGCTCAGAGCCAGAGTAGAACTCCCCAAAGGAAAAACATTCTATCATCTCCTTGCCAAGCCTCCACTACCAGTACCACTGCATTAGACAAAATGAAATCTGTTTCTGCATCTCCCGGAGTTTAAATTAAGTTTACAGAGTTGCAGTTAACATTTCTACCTGGGAAGATGCACACCTGCTGAAAGCCATAAGTATTTGCCACCATGGACTGAAAGTGGAAATACACAATTCCATATAATGCTCTGATCTGTAGCCCTAGAGAGCTGTAGCCCTAGAGAGCTTCTGAACATGAGACTTGTCAGGACCAAGATTTTACATAACCTTCCATTTCTAGCATTTCCTGACAGCTCAAGGCAAGAAATCTGGCAGAAGGGCAAGAATAGAACCAAAAAGCACATGGTTTCCAGTGCTCTACATGGCTAAATGTAGCATAATCTACAATTGCAGCAGGATGATTTTTCAGCAGCACCAGCATCAGCTGAAGATCAATCTTAAATGGAAGCAGATGCAGGTTTTTATATGAACAGTGGCAATAGTCAGAAAAATATGATAGAGAGTGTTAAAGGTCTCCTCAAAATTTAAACAATGAGATAATGCAAATAATGTGGTTTTAATATATAAAAGTAAACAATTATTACCTTAAATTGCTCAACTTTTTCAAGTTTTTCCAGGTCTGGAACCAGCCTTACTCCATCTTCCAGAGTTTTCAAGAACTCTACCTGGAATGCTACCATTTCAGTCAGATTCCCAAAGAGAACATCCAGCTAATAAAAGGAGAAAAAAAGCAGAATGCTGAAAATATCACTTTGAGGCTAAATTGTGTTTTCTAGAACTGCAGGAATTCTCAGTCCAATTGTAAAACAATGTGATGTCAGGAAAAATCAAGCTGCAGACATTAACGAGCAGCACCTTGATGCTGCACTTAATCTGTTATTTGAAAGAAATGGAATTCAGTGAAATTAATTTCAGACAAACAAGGGTCAACATACCTCATCTGGTGTGAGGAAGGTTTCTTTCTGTAGAGGCTTCAAGTATCTCTCCATCAGACAATTTAAGTCCTAAAAATTCAGAGAAAGATTCCCATGTTGGTCCCTCAGACGGTCTCTGGATATTTACTGAGGTAGCTTACCTAATCTGAGGATTTTTCCTTTTTACACACAACACAAAATGGCTGAATTTCACACCATTTAAGACAGGAAAATGACAACTCACACATTTCTAGTTACAAAACCAGGACCAGATCTCAGCGAGCAGTAACTGCACACCAGTTAAGCCATTTCAGAACGAAAACAGCCAAACCCTTTGGAAATGCGTTGTTTCCGTGATTTAAGTGATATTTTAAGTGCAGATTGTAGTAGTCAATGTAAGTTCACTTGAGATCCAGTTCCAAGATCACCAGATTCAGATCCAGATCCAAGTTCACCAAGAGATCCAGCCGTGAAGCACAGCCTGGAGTGGCAGAGGAGAAAGCAGGAGAGCTTTGCAGGAGAGCTGAAGCCCTCACCTTGACATAGGTGCGCTCGGTCTCCAGGAGCTCACAGATGACCTTCCTCAGCTTGTCTGCGTCTGTGAGCTGCCTCATGGTGCTCAGCTGGGGCCCTGCACAGTCCTGGGGGGGAGCACTGCAGTCAGAGGGGTTCATTTCATGCAGACTGCGACAGAAAGCTGTGACTTGCTCTGTGCTCTTTGGAGAGAAAGAAGAGGAAAGAGCAGTGGTAATATTGGAAGTAAGAGCCAGAGGAACAAAAGGGCTGAGGAGGGCTGGCAGCTGAGCAGTTGCAGCTTGGGGATTTCTCAAAAGGCACCACACGTGTCTATCCTGTCTCTCTGTGACTGAGGATAAAGAAAAAAAGAAAAGGAGCTGCAGAATTCAAATTAATTGAAGTGCTGTTCAACTCCATTCTTGGTCTCAAACACACGTGAATTTTAATTAAAGCAGGTTCATCCAGAACTTAAGATTGACAAACTCACAGAGAGGCCCAAGAATTGGGAACCAAAAATGCCTGTGTAAACAAAACTCACACCCCAGCCCCCTGGCAGTTCCCCAGCCGGGGCTGCAGCAGTGCTGTGAACAGTTCTGCTGACACAGAGGCAGAAACCACTCAGGCTGGGCTGTGGAGAAGCAGAGCCTCCCAGCTAAAGCCCCTCCAAAGCACAAGCTCTTTGGGACACAGCTGTGTCCCCAGGCTGTGTCTGGAAATGTGCCTCGCAGGGTGAACTTCTTCCCCGTAAGCGCCGTTTCCCAGAGCTGCTCCATCTCACTGCTTCCTTTAATATTTAATCAGCTGCCTATATAAAAAGCCAGTTATCCTCACTTCACCCCCTCGTGTTAGATCATTTCCTCCCATCTTTCATTACACTGAAGAGTTTGGAGCAGGAATAGTCTCTGGTGTCAGTGACGACAGCCCCAGGCTTCCAGGATTGCCAAGGCAGCCGTAGGCTGGCTCCATCCCTCCCAGAGACCTGGAGGGAAAAGAGCTGCTCCAGGGACCACACCTGCCAGAGGACCTCAATCCAGGCTCAGTGATTTCCCAGCACTGCCCCCAGTTCAGGAATTTCTCCATGGAAAGGGTGGCCAGGCACTGGCAGGGGCTCCCAGAGGAGGTTTGGAGTGCCCATCCCTGCAGGTGTCCAAGGAATTCCTGGATGTGGCACTCAGTGCTCTGGGCTGGGTGACAAGGTGGGGATTTGGCACTACTTGGACTCCATGGTCTCAGAGGTGTTCTCCAACATGGGTAATTCTGTGGAACAACTGACCCAAAATCAGCCTGTTCAACAAGAGAAATGAGAAGAGAGCAGAGGAGAAAAAAAAAACTAACAAAAAAAAAAAAAAAAAAAAAAAGAAAAAAAGCACATCCTCACCTTGCAGTTTGGAGACAAAGCTCTGCCCCTGGGACATCACTTCACTCCCACCCACTAGTAGTTGTGATCTCCATGTTTTTTAAGCCATGCAGTCTGCTCACACAGAGCTATTTCCTCTCCATGCACCTACAACCCATGTTAGCACAAGGAAAGATTTCCACCCCTTTCCCTTAGAGGTCTCTTGGGGCTGCAAATGCTCCCTGAGGTCCGACTGCACAGCACATGAGCAAAGATGCTCATTACACAAAGGATCATTTTCTTCAGGACACTATTGTGAGCCAGGAATTCATTGTAACTGGCTTTCTACTCAAAAATGCCTTTTGGACACACTTCATTCCAGGAAAATATTCACCTTCAGTTTCTGAGGTTTAACTCAGATGTGGAAGAAAGGAAAAATATTGCAAGTTGAAGGCAGGAGGAAGCAGTGAGTTGAACAAGTCCATTTCCAACTCACTCTGCTCCTGGCACGTGCCACTGAGATTTGAGATTTATTAATCTTAATTATTCAATAATTCCTGTTATTTCTCAGCAAGGTTCTACCCACTACTGCTTTTAAGTATAAAGCACACCCAAACCTTTCGATTAGATCTGCATCAGATTTCAGCAGGTGTGACCTTGATCCCAACAGCCCCAAATCCACCAAGGGCAGTGGGTGAAAGCCTGGCTCCAGCACAGGTTGAAACACCTTCCCAAGCCCCCTGCTCTTCTAAAGGCAGAGGGAACTGACAGCTCGGATGTGATAAGCTGGGCCTGCAGAGACCCAGGACAGGCAGAGATTTGCTCAGCAATGTTTGCCTTTGTTTGCCTCACTATTTGAGGCAGACATGTTCAGTGGTGTTATGCTTTAAGATCCAAATGTACAAATAAAACCAGTTCTAATGTACAATCTGGAATCAAACCCCAAAATAAACAAGTGTCTTAAGCAGCTCCTGGCTGCCACCCCACAGATCCTCCCATCCTGTGCAGGCTCTTGCAGGGAAAGATGGGTCACCCAGAAAGAGAGAGCGAAAATCTGCTCGGGGTGTGAAACACCAGCTCAGCATTGAAGCTGAAATAACTTTTAGAGGCATGTGGTGTGCCCCAGCAGGAGCAGTTACACCCACATGGCAGGAAGGAAGTGTGGAGGACTTTCCAAAGCCTTATCTCCACTCGTGCATGCTCAATAATCCACTTGAGGGCTCCAGCCACGGCCAGCGCCGCCCTCCCACTGCCCTGCCCCACATCCCCGGGGAACTGCCCACACACCACACACACCCCGGGACATGCACGGCCACAAGCCTGTTCTCGTGCTTGCCCACTGACCAAACAGCTGTGCTGTATCAGCACACCTGAGTGGGAAGGTCTCCCAAGGTGTCTCCTCAAGGCTGGGGGCTCCTGGCCACCACAGAGCCCTGGGAAGTGATCAGAACTTGCTGAACTTTGTGTTCTTAGCAAGGGATATAAAGCGTTGGCTGTGCATATATAATCCTTCAGACGTAAAGCACTGACCAAGTCTGGGACTAGAGCAGATCCAGCTGCACCCAAACCCCTCTGAATTTAGCAACTCAGAGGGTCTTTTTCTCAGTGGGAAGTTGCAGTAAACAACCAAGTGAGCCTCACCATCAAGCCTTTGTTAAACCACCATCATATTGACAGGCAAACTTGGTTACCTTATCAGTCCATATCAATAGAAATATTGTTGTTTCTCTCCTAGAATTGAAATGCTTGACTCCACCTGCAACTGCTGTGTTTCATCCCTGAGCACAATCCTGTCTACCTGGTATTCCCTTTAAAAATCCATTTCCAGACACAAAGCAGACACACACTGCACACAGGGGCTTCAGGGCACAGCTATTTTGGTGAAAACTCTCAAGCAGATTTCACAAAAGCCTCTCTGTCCCCATTTTCCCAGAGAAAGTGCATAAGTAGGGAGGTCTGGAAGAGAAACAGATCCTTTTATCTCCCTGCAGCAGCTCTGCCAGCAGTGACAATGACAGCACTAAACCAGGATTTCTCATGGGGAATTACGGCCTCACACTTCAGGCACAATCCCGCAGGCAATCCCTTCAAAAAAGCTGAAAATGACACTGAGGGCTGCCACAACTGGAAAGTGGAGTTCACAAACTTTAACCCCTCCTCGGGAAGCGGCTCAGCAGAGGAGCCAAGCTCACATCCTTCCCTCGGAGGAGGATCAAGGACAGTCACAACCACAGGGCTGCTGCCCACAGCGGGGAGCTGTGGCTGCCCCGTAGTGTAGAAAGCCATTTCCTCATGTGTTTGCCACGCAAAGACATCCAGGTGCCTGGGCATCAGGCTGCCTGCCCCTGGGCCAGCCCAGCGCACCTCTGGGCAGCGCAGTCCAAGCAGCAGCGCCCGCCCAAACAAAGCACATCAAACCGCATCCTTCCAGCACGGCCAGCGCCGCGCACGGCAACCAAGCGGCTCTGCAGGGCGCGCACTCCAGCTCAGCCCGGCATTCGGAACCCGCCAGTGAGCTGCACGACAATCCCCCGAGTGCCGCTGCCGAGCCCATCCCCTCGGATCCGCTCACCAGGTACAGCATCCGGAACAGGGAGTCCCCGTCCCTGTCGGCGCTCTCGCTCCGCAGCTTTCGGCTCCCCCTCCAGAGCGCCGACATCGCCGGAGAGGCAGCGCCGCGGGGCTGTCACCGAGCCGGCACCGTGCTCCCGGTGCCGCACATCCCCGGCGGCTCCCAGCGCCTCTCCCGCTCCTCCCGGGCAGCCCGGGCTGGTCCCGCTCCTCCCGGACACCCCGAGATGCACCCGCTCCTCCCAGGCTCCCCGAGATGCACCCGCTCCTCCCAACCACCCCGAGATGCTCCCGCTCCTCCCAGCCACCCCGAGATGCTCCCGCTCCTCCCAGGCTCCCCGAGCTGCTCCCTCCGCGTGTGAGCGGGGCAGGGCAGCGCCCACCTCGTCCCTGGCAGCGCAGCCTCCCCTCCCGTGCCATCTGCTCACCGCATCCGCGGGGTCCCGAGCCGGGCGAGGCGCTGCTGGGGGAGGCAGCTCCGGCAGAGGGGCTGGAATGTGGCGGAGCGAGGGCAGCCGGGGAACAGCAGGAATATCTGTGTGCGCTGCCTGGGGCTCCGCAGAGCCCGCTGGCTGCCAGCGGCACTGCTCGGGAATAGCAAGTAGTGGAAGGGACACGGCACCGAATGAAAAGAACTTAAAAGAGCCGGTTCTGCCGCTGGGAAACCGACTCCGCAAATCCCCCTTTTAATCCTTTCACGTCTACTGCAACACGCTGAAGGTTTGGAGACTTATGTTGGTTTCGAGTAATGCTGCAGAGAGCAGGCGACCTACTTTTCTTGGAAAAAAATCCCTCCAAGTGGCAGGAGCGTGCACACACAACCCATCAACCACACTCCCCAAGCACCACTGCTGCCAGGTAATTGGCCTTTAATGCCACAGGCACATGTCTGCAAATAGAAACAGGGAGAAACCAGTGTCCTGCAGTAATTTTAACCGGTGACACTTCTTACAGCACATCCCCAGTTAAATTCAAAGGACCACAACAGGAAAAGAAAATACACAAAGACCAATTTTGAGACCAAATACAGCATCTGTTTTAGGCTTTGGCAACCTGCAACATCAGGAACTCATATACTCAGTTTTCTGAGTGCCCCCTTGGAACCTCAATATTGAAAAGGCTAAAATAATCAGGTCACCATAAGGACAAGTAACCACTGAAGAAATTACTCTGGTGTGAAATGTTTCTGATG
Source organism: Taeniopygia guttata (assembly GCF_048771995.1). Lineage (NCBI taxonomy): Eukaryota > Metazoa > Chordata > Aves > Passeriformes > Estrildidae > Taeniopygia > Taeniopygia guttata. Next base: position 18,840,065 of record NC_133024.1, on the reverse strand, counting down.
TTCTCTTGAATAGAGGCTGACAGAGGGGCATGCCCCCCATTTCATAAACAGCCTGACATTTGGTGCTAGATGAAAACACGCCTAAAAAGGTGGCAGAGAGCAGGCTTTCCTTTCCCCCACTCTTCTCCTTTCCAAATCTCTCACCCTTTGGCTCCTACATGAATTGGGGACAGAAAGGAAAGGCAGAAATCCACCCCAGAGCAAAAACAACTTGTAGTAAACCTCAGGCCAGGGCCAGCTGCATGGTAACTTAAGGATAAGCGTTGCACCTGGAAAGCAACTTGCTTGCCACCCTTCACATGGATGTCATCCCAAGAGATAGGAGATGAAATTAGATAGGGAGTGAGTCCAGAGAACAGCAGCTACCCCACACCACTGACACATCAGCCCACCCTGGAGAATGGTTTCCAGTATTTTACCAGAACAGACACAGACAGACACCTCATCTTCCCTTATTCTACATAATGGAATCATTGACTTTGACAACAGTGACAGAGAAGAAAGCTCTGCATTATCAGGCCTTTAGGATATACAGAAAACAAGCTTCTCAGAAAAGAGGAATCCTCAGGGCTCCTGCTGCACCTCCAAATCCTTCAGCACCACCACAGCTCGGAGGTTTTTGCAAATTAAGAAGCAAAAGGCTCACTCTGAAGGAAACACACACCCATGTGCACACATGCTGGGCTGGGGGAAAGGACAGAGGCAGAAGGAGGAGGAGGAAGGACACATTCCAGTACCTCCTGTGTCACACAGCCCCCTGCCTGGCAAAAGTAGAAGGGCCCAAGCCCAGCTTTTTGGTGGGATTTCCCTCACTTACCTTCACACAAAGCCTGTGCTACGAGAGCAGATGAATGCGGCTGCAAGCACCTCGCTCCTCTCCTCTTCCCATGCATCATTAATGTGCCCTAGGATCTCTTTGCTGGCTGGAGAGCCACAGAACTTCCTGGGGAAGCTGTCCCTCTCTGCAGTGCTCCCTGGGCATGGATGGTGCCCTGCCCCAGGACTGGCACAAGACACCCCAGAGATTACTGTGGGATCTCCAGCTCCTAATGTGCTCTGTGTTTAGGTGGGGAGCTCTGATGCGGTACAATGGGAACATTCCCCTGCTGACCAGCAGTCAATGGATGGAAGTGCTCCTGCCCTGCTGTAGCCAAAGAGGGTAGAAAAATAAGGGAGGTCTCCCCGAGCTCCACCATCCACAGCTAGGAGCAGGATGGGATAAAGGGGAATATGGCATGATGGCAGAGCCTTCCCCTTGCCATGTACAGAAATAACTAACCTAACTAACCCCTGTGAAACAGCCCTGAGGACACCACCTTAATCTTCTGGGCCATAATCCCAGGAGCATGGAAAGGTGTGGGAGTGCATGGACAGGAAAACACCTTTGTTTTCCTCCTCGCCATCTGTGACTTCCCATGGGAAAACACATTGCAAGAATCCTTCTTTCCCATGCACATCAGGTTTCCCAAGCACACAGAAAAGCCAAGGGATTAGGAAAACCCTCAGCTCAGCTTTTTTTTCTTCTCCACTACCATACACTGGAATTTTCTATAGGCATTGCAGAATAATTTGGGGGTTCCTAGAGTCAGCAGGGAAGGCACCCAGTACAGAGCAAGGACAGCAGCATCCCTGAGTTTGCCAAACCGAGGACCTTAGATATACTCCATAGGTATTTGTGTCCTTTATTTGTGGGAGAACATTTCAAGCAGTTTGAAACAGGGAAAAAAAAGACCCGCTCCCCCTCACCCCCCACAAATATAGAGACATATTTCTGTATCCCAAAAGAAAACACTCAGTGATGTCAACACTTCATTCAGACAGGCAGAAGCTCCTCCCGTTGGAAACCAGGGCTCCTTAGAGTTGGGAGTTACTACTCCACAATGGAATATTAAGCATTAAAGCTGCTAACACCCATTCCTCAGTTTGACTACATCTGCTGAGCTGCAGAGCTAATCAGGTAATCCTTACGCCTTGTGCAGGCAATTACAGCTCTGAGCACCACGGAGACAAGGGCAAACCCCCCAGCCTGTGGCACAGCAGGACCAGAAAGCCCTGGAAAAGCCATGGAGAGCGCTGACCCCCCAGCAGGCACATGCTGTGCTCGCTGCTCTGCCACAGCCTCCTTGGACAGAACAGACTCTGCTCAGAGCATATGAAGATCCCATGTGTTTACAGTCAGAAATCCCAAAACAGCAACAAACACCTCCACTTACTAAAGAAATTTACATGTAAACATCACAAACTATCAACAAACAACTCCACTTACTAAAGAAGAAATTTAGAGGTAAAAATCCCAAAGTATCAACAAACGCTTCCACTTACAGAAGAAGACATTTACAGGTAAAAATCCAAACTATCAGCAAATACTTCCACTTAATAGAAAAGAAATTTACAGTTAAAAAGCCCAAACTATCAACAAGCCCTTCCACTCACTGGAGCAGAAATTTACAGTTAAAATTCTCAAACTCTCAACAAACATCTCCACTTACTAAAGAAGAAATTTATAGGTAAAAATCACAAAGTATCAACAAATATCTTTAGTTATAGGAGAAGAAATTTACAGTTAAAAATCCCAAACTATCAACAAACAAGGCCACTGACCGAAGCAGAAATTATTTGTACTTACAAGAAAAAGTTCCTCAATAAGACCTAGAAACAAACTGTAATCCCCTTCCCTGTGAGCATTTCATGTTTTTCTGTGTCTGACTTCCATTGTCTGGCTATCAAGGACACAACTCCAGGCTAGAGTGACACAAGGGATCAGGAAACAAGAGGTCAAGGTCTTTTCCTTCCTTTCTCTGCAGCAGAGCAGCAAGGGACCAGCCCAGAGCTCACTACAACACAGCTTGGTTAGAACAGCAAGAGAAAACACGCACGGAGGGGAAACACCAGCAAACTGAGATCTAACTCTCATTAGACCATTAACTGTGGAGAGAAATAGCTCTCAGCATCACCTACATCACAATTACCTAAAAGCAATCAAGATCATCTCGCTGGATTATCAGAAGCAATCAATCATCACCTACTGTCACCACCAACCACTGTGGAACCATCCCTTAATCGATTGCAATTAGCAAGTCATTTGCACAAGCTCTTGGCTCTAACTGGAGAGTTTTCCTTCAGTTTGAGGCAGATTGGCAGTGATTAGTTTGCAGTTAGAAACCTGCATGTGAGCGATGCTGTTGGTTACAGGAAATACAGTTTCATTTACATTTGTCCTAAGCCTAGCAATCAAAAAAGAATAAGAAATGCTAATAATTCACGTGGTTTAGTGGACCTGCTCTGGGGATGGAGGTGATGAACCAGCCCATTTCCAAACTGAGTGGGGAACATTATCACAGGGTACTGGAGATGTGAACCCACCCTTGGATCTTGCTGAAGAGGCAGCAGGTGACCTGCCACGACCAAACCCGCAGTTTGTTCCATCCAGGATCATCCATAAACACCTCCACAGTAAAACCAGTGTATTTTTTTTCACCAGGAAAGGTGAAAACTGAAGCTACTCACCTTGCTCATCTTCTCGGCCTCATCGGATGACTCCAGGTCCTGTGCTTCCACCTCCTCCGGGGCTGCCTCAGCTGAGCTGTCGGGGTCACTGCAGAGGGAGTGCCCTGCCAGAGCGACATGGGTGTGAAAACAAGGCCACAGCTCCCCAAAATCCCCAGGAAAAGCTGCTGCAACCATGGAGCTCCCATGGAACACCAACACATTTCAACAAGAGCTTGTGCCAGAGGCACCCAAGGACCTCCAAGGAGGGCTTGCAGCACAGGTGTAAAAACAAACAGGTTATGGCCAGACATCATTTCCCTGGCAACTGCAGATTCAGAGATAAAGCTAAAATGTCCCATTGAAATCCTGACATCCAGCTTTCAGTGCTTGGCTGGCGAGCAGTGCCAAGGACCTTTTACCCCAGGGGATTCACGTGGAAACTGTGAGTATGCAGCTCTTGGAGCTGGCCAGCCTGCCCTGGTGATTCCACTGCCTGCACTTCTGGCCTGACACACTCACTTGCTGAGGAAGCAAACCCAATTTTAGACCTTTTTAGGAGTCAGGACCCAATGTTCAGCTGTTGTTCAGGCAAGCTTTTAGACCCCGTTATTAAAAATAATTTGCATGACTGTTCAAGATTTTCCCACTTTGTTACGTCCAGAGATAATCTGGAAAAGCCAGAATTGAGAAATCTGGAAGTAACTTCAGAACACAGCACACTGGGATGGAGCCAAGCTGGGCACTCATGAAATTGAAAGGACATTAAAGGCAGCTCAGAGCTCAGACCCCTCTTCTGAAAAGGGAGGGCTAACCTTGCAAGAAAGATATGCCTGGAGGGGTTGTTTGGCAACACAGAATATATTTGAAGAAGTGTGTTTTCTGTAAGAAGTTCTGTTTTCTGAACCTTGCCCAGATTTTATCAAATCTCACTATCAGCTTTCTGCTCTCCCTATTAACGTGTGAAAAAGTATTTTGTAGGTGTCCATTTAAAAAACAAAAAAAAAAGTGCCATGTGTCTTAATTTGTGTGGGGCAGTCTGTGTTTTTTCATTGCAGTTAACTTCCCTTCTCAAGCTGTGTGAAATGCACCTTGCAGGTGTTCCTCACCCCAAACCAAGGTAATAATATTTGTTCACACTACTTTTAAGCCACCCCTTTCCTGTGTGCCGAAGCCCCATTTAACCAGTTTCCTGCAGTTCCAGCCAGCAGACAGGAATCTTTCACAGGAGCAGACACACAGCACATGTGCTCAGGCTGTTCCTGATGCCTTTGGCCAGCAGGGACTTGAGCAGGTTTACCTGCTGCTTGTTAAATGCAACCAGAGCAATAAAGCTGCACGTTCCTGCCTGTGAATAGCTCCCAGCTCCCGTCCCACTTCTGTCAGGATCATTCCATCACCTGCTTTTTGCCCTGTTAATCCTTATTTAGCTCTGCCAGGAGAGTAGCATGCTGCTTTCCTTCCTTCTGACCACTGCCATTTGCTGCCTTCATGGGACATGAAGGAATTAGAAGGGGAAATCCAAAAAAGCAGCAGGAAAATGGGGTCAAACCCCTGTGTGTGGCCCCAGCACAGAGGGAGGTCACAGGAGCCCCTCAGCAGGGTCATACCTGTGACAGTATGCCCATTAAATAATTCCACTTGTGGCTACAGCCAGCACAAGAGAAGGAAGTTTTCTATCACTGAAGCAAAGGTGCTGGGGCTTAAAGGCCTGGAGAATCATGGAAAGCTTCACCACCAGCCCAACACTTGGCTATAATTTTCCATGACTGCTGCTTCCAGTTTGCAGGGCTGGTGTTTTAATGAGGATTCCACAATGTGTGGGACTTCTCCTAAAACCTCCTTCTTGCTGCCAGGCTACATATTTATTTATTACTATGTATATATTTATTTCAATGCCATGGGAATAAATATCCTGAGCCAAGCTCTGCCAGCTGCAGCACAAAGCTCCAAGTGTGCACCCTGCTAACACAAAATGCACACCAGGAATCCTGCTCCTCAGTGCCTAAGCTTCAAAAATACCCCAATAGCATCTATTTGGGCAGTTTAACAGCAGCTTCCTTAATCCAAATGCTGCCAGAGAATGGCCCTGTTATGGCAACAGAGTGCCTTGTTGAAGAGGCTCTGTCATTAAATGCACCATTTTTGATAGGAGTTGTAAGGGAATGGTGTCTAGGATTAAATTTTCATTTAAGACGGCGTTTCACCTATAAATCTGCAGTAAAACAGGGGAGTATATCCTTTTTTCTTCCTTGCAGAAGAATTCTGGTTAGCTCTGAAACACTGAACTATGAGGAGCATGTGCCCTGGGTTGCTGGGAACAAGGGATTCATTTCCACGGGGAAATGGGGAACGAGGGATTCACTTCCATGGGGAAATGGGGAACGAGGGATTCATTTCAACGGGGAAATAGGGAACAAGGGATTCACTTCCATGGGGAAATGGGGAACGAAGTATTCATTTCCACGGGGAAATAGGGAATGAAGGATTCATTTCCAGGAAGAAATGGGGAACGAGGGATTCATTTCAACGGGGAAATGGGGAATGAGGGATCTATTTCCACAGGGAAATGGGGAATGAGGTATCCATTTCCACAGGGAAATGGGGAATGAGAGATTCATTTCCAGGAAGAAATGGGGAACGAGGGATTCATTTCCAGGAAGAAATGGGGAACGAGGGATTCATTTCCAGGAAGAAATGGGGACGAGGGGCTCATTTCCATGGGGAACGACGGATTCATTTCAACGGGGAAATGGGGAACAAGGGATTCACTTCCATGGGGAAATGGGGAACGAAGGATTCATTTCCACGGGGAAATGGAGAACGAGGAATTCATTTCCAGGAAGAAATGGGGAGCACCAGCCTTGCCTCCTGCAGGTCCAGCCCTGGCGAGGCAGCACCGCAGCAATTTGGGGAATTCAGGAAGAGAAATGAAATCTTAGACTGAAGCCCTCCGGCGGCTGCTGCAGGAAGTGCCCTGGAATTGCTACATCAAGAACAAGAGCAGCACTACAATAAGCCTGAAATCAGCCCCGTGAAAATAACCCTGAAGAAATTAGGGTCACTGGTGGCCTCAGTGGTCCTGAAATCCAAATTACTCAGCCCAAGGGGGCCCGTGATGGAAGAGGATGGAATAAAAACCAGTGGCTGCTCTTACAGTGCAGCAGAAGTTTCAGTTTTACAGCACGGATTTAGCCTGTGTGTTAAATGGCTGCTCTCTGAGCCACAAAATAACAAACTCTCTAAAACACCCACCTGTTCCTATCTAGCAGACTGATACACCCCCTGCATGCAGAGGGGCACTTTCTTTCTCAGTTTTTATCCATTCTGCATGGTGATTTATGTGCTTGACATTGGATAATATCAAGCACATAAATTTAAAATTCTCCAAAATCCAGGAGCAGGCAAAGCCTAAACCTCAGAGACTCTGCCCCACACTGAAAGAAGGGAGTGAACTGTGAGGAGACCACAAAGAAATCTGGGTACTACTCCCATTCCCAAATCCCCTTCTAATAGCAGAACACCTTCCTGATGCTCTGAGGAGATCCAAGGCTGTGTTCCCAGCTTTCAACTCTCATTCCCTGCACCCAGGGGAGCAGAATGGGCAGGCAGAAGACTCCTCGTGGGGAGGGGAGACAGACCCCACTGATCCTTTTAGGCACTAAGGAAAACCTGCTGTGGGGCTCCAGACAGAACCAGAGTTAATCCTCCTCTGCCACATTTATGCAGGCTGTGTTAGCAGGAGAGAACCCAGAGCCAGGAAAAGCAGTAGTAAATGAAAGGAACAAAACTTGTGGCTCTGCAAAGGCAGCACAGCGTCCATCATGCCCAGGATGACAGTTCTCACATCAATCAGAGATAGAAAACACAAGGTCACTTCCAGAATAACCTGTTCAGCAAACAGAGTGAAGTAACCACGGCCACAGAGTTGATTTGCTGCTCCAGCCCCAAGCTCAACATGTGCAAGGGAGTTCCAGGTGATGGAAGAGCTGCAAGCGATGTCAGATTTAACAGGAGCTCTGGCAGACACTCCAGGGAGGTCCGCTTCCAAAAACGCAGCCCTGCTTTGCTCCTTTACACCTCCCACTGAGCAGCAAGGCACCAGGAAAGCTTCCTCAAAAAAATAAAGTAAACCTATCTTTCATATTTTGAAAATACGCAGTATCATTTGCCTCATACAAAAACAAAAATCTACTCTTTGCTGCCTTCACAGCTGAAGGAGGATTGCTAGGGAAGAAGATAATGCTGAGACACCAGCATGATCCTAGACCCAGATGCTGGATTCCTGGAGAAGGGATATGCCCACAGGTGCTGTGTGCCTGCTGGCACTGTCACCCTGCAGTGCCTCGGCCACAGACAGAATCTGTCTCCTGTAAATAAAAAAGCATCCAGCAGAAATCATGGAGCTGATCTGCCTGGCCAGCCAGACTGCCTGCAATCAACAAGGACACAAATAAATAGGTCACTGGGTATTTCATACTTCACTGCTCTATGCAAGAAGCTGTGGAGCCAAGAACAAAAATCTAAAATAACACCACAGTATCCCAAATACAAGCACAGATCCCTTTTAAAATGTCACATGGATTCCACTTCAGGTAACAGAAGCAGAAAAGGCAAAGCTTCAGTAAAACACTGTGCTTTACACACACCTAACTGGAGGGAAATGGGTGGGGAACATCACCTGCCTCCCAGTCACACACTTAGGTGCAGAGCCCTGATTTCACTCCCACCTTGGGCTAAATATCCCAAATTATTTCATGTGGCAGCTACAGAGGCTGCCAGGGACACCTGCACTCCTCCTCCTGGCTGAAAGAAATATTCCCCTTATTTTGGGGAGGAACAGATCCCAACCCAACACTCCCTGTGCTCAGAAGGAATGTGAGTGTCGGGAGAACACAGAAATCTCTGCTCCCAGGGCAGACACCTCAGGGAAAAGCTGAGCTCCGAAAACCCAGCACTCAGGGTTTCAGTGACAAATCACAGGCAAAGACAAGAGGCTTGTGAAAAGCTACTGTTGAGCAGCAAATGGGGGCATCTTGTGGCCAGCTATGAAAATGTACAAGACAACTACCTTGATTTTCCAGCACAAAAGCCTAACTGGGTAAACTTCCATGAAAATTAAAAAGGGAAAATTTCATGAAAATGTTGAATTTTAACTGCCTGTGTAGGTTTAGTCCACATCGTACACGAGGTTGCTTTTTGCAGAAACCCCTCAGAAGGATTTGCAGTAAGCTCTGTGGAAGCTTTACTTGCTCCCTGTTTTCCACTTGCTATGAATATCACACTCCCCAAAGCCAGTCTCAGAACAGTTTTGATTACCTAGAAACTATTTAATTCTGGCAATTCCACTGATTTTTCCTGTATTTTAAATGATTCTAAAAAACTGAAGCAAGAGGCATGACCAGTGTCCTCTTCTGTTGCCAGATCTGGAGGAGCATGTAGAAATTCAGGACCCAAACTTGTGGCAAACAATTCCCAGCTGCTAAAAATTAATTTTCTGCCAGCTGGGTTCTCTGAGCAGGGCAGTGTGGTGAGCAGGAATGCCCCTTCCCATGGCACTGTGCTTTGGGATCACCTGCATATATCAGGCTGTAATGTCAATCCCTATCCATAGGTGTTTTAAAACATCCCTGTGAGTTATTTGTGCATCTCACCAAACACACAGAGCCCCTGTGCTCCTGGCTGACCTCAGAGAGGGTGAATCACAGAGCCACAGAATCTCCTGAGCTGGAAGGGCCCCACTAGGATAATCCAGTCCAGCTCCTGTCCCTGCACAGACACCCCAACAACCCCACCTTGGGCATCCCTGCAGCACTGTCCAAACGCTCCTGGAGCTCTGTGGGGCCATGCCCATGCCCTGGGCAGCCTGGGCAGTGCCCAGCACCTCTAATATCCAACACAAACCTTCCTGTCACAGCTCCAGCCCTTCCCTGTCACTGTCCCAGGGAGCAGAGATCAGAACTGCCCTTCTGGAGGAAGCTGCAGATCTCAATGAGATTCCCCTCAGTCTCCTCTCCTCCAGCTGAACATTCCAAGTGCCCTCAGCTGCTCCTTGTGTGGCCCCTCCAGATCCTTCACCATCCTCATGTCCCTCCTTTGGGCACTCTCCAACAGCTTAAGACCTTTTTTATGTTGTGGTGCCCCAAAGAATTAAAGAGTTAAATAATGCTTTAACTCTTCCTCCCCTTGACACATGTAGATCCATCCTGTGGGCAGATCCAGAGGAAAAAGCACCTCCTGATCTTCTCAGAAGGGAGCACTTGGTTCTGTGACCGTCCTGGGCCCAGCCCGAGGATGTGAGGTGCCTGTGGTTATGGCACAGGTGTCACAGGCTGATGGTGGGCATGGCCATCCATCCCTCCCCCTCATTCCTGCCCTGTCCCTCCACTCACTCATTCCTGCTTGCAGCTGCCAGGGAGAAAATCAGGTGAGTGGGTGCAGGCAAATAGAGGGAAGGTAAAGAAAGGAAAGGTAACACCCTGAAGACAGAGCCACAATAACAATAATGGCCATCGAACACAGACTCATATTACTCTGCTGTCTCCTGCCTGGCCCCACACAGTCAGAACTTTAGTCCAGCACATCAGTTAGACATCAAAGACACTGAACCTGGCACCTGTTTCTCTAAGAAGGACACAGTGAGACAGCCTGACCAAGAGCTGGCAGCCTGGTAGCTTCTACACACTGTAAGTAAGCCCAGTTTTGTGCTGCTATTTTAAAGATCTTTGCTGGGCTCTGTGACTTCCCATCTTGCAGAGCCCCGGCTGCACCTGGCCCGCAGGCTGCAGCTCCCCTCCCTCCCAGCAGGCAATGATGGCCTGTGAGCCGAGCCCAGTACCTTGGCTGCCCCCGGGGAAGGGCAGGCTGCCGTCTCCGGGCTCTGGGGGGTTCTCTGGGCGCCGTGGCGGGGGCTGGCCCAGCCTCTGGGCCTCCTCTGGCTCGGGGTGGGTGCGCACGGTGAGACACAGCGAGGGCTGCACCAGGGCGTCCTTCAGCAGCGCCGAGTCCAGCTCCTCAGCCGCTCTCTGGTTGATCTCCAGCACCTCGTCCCCAGCTTTCAGGCCTGTGACACGGAGGAACGGGTCAGACTTGCACAGCACTGCTCCCCACAGACAGCAAGGAGCTCATCAAGGATGGTGTTTGTGTCTAGACATAATAATTACTGACTGCAGATGACACTGAAATTTGGTGGACCTCAGGAGATCTGCCATCTGGTTGCTCCTCCAGTGCCACCCTAAGAGCAGAGTGCCCAGAAGTCCCTTGCAACATGCCAGAAACAACTGATTCCCGTTTTCCCCACAGCACAGCCGCTGTGCACGCTGCACCCTACAGCACAGTGACCCTCCCTGAATGCCAAGGCAACACATGGATCCTCAGAAGGCAGATCTGAGCCCTTGCTTAGCCAGCCATGGCTTTTCTGCCAGCCTGATTCCAGGAGCTATTTATAGCAGCAGCGCCCCAGGGAGAAGGGGATGTGCAGGGAAGCAGCTGACTCCCCGATACTGAGGACAGCATGCAGCCCTGCCAGGTGACACGGCAATCCTGACCTTCCCCATGGCCAGCGGGGCCCTCCCTGAGCAGCAGCAGTGAGCTGGAGCAGGGTTTAATCCCAAATAACCCCGGGGGCAGACAGGCAGCAGCACCCAGGGAACGGCAGTGCCGGAGCCCCGGCTGCTGCACCGTCCCCAGCTCCACCCTTGCCTTTACAGGGGTGGCAGCTGGAATTTATAGTGGCCACAGGACAGGGGTGACCATCCCTGCCCTGTGCTGGCACCCTGAAAGCCTGGATGAAACCTCCAGGAGACAGAGTGCTGGCCCACACTGCAGGAAGAAACTTCCTTAGGAAGGGAGCTTCCTTAGGAAAATGGAGATCTCCCTAAATGCACGTAATTGTGCCTAGAAACTCTAGTGTGGTGTGCGGTTTCAGGGAGAATAAAATGAACTAGATAGAGTAGCTACAAAGCAAATGGACTGTAAAATCATAGCTGAAAGAAGGACAAAACAAGGCAAGTCAAGCATTTCGCATTACTTAATTTATTCTACTTAGTGATTCTGTGGCATAATAGGAACACAGTAATAGGCCTGCAACCATAAATGTTGGATCTGGGCTTCATTTACTCTTTGCAGTCTTTGTTTTGGATTGTCTGGGATAAAGCCTCACATCTATCTCAGTGAAATAATTCCAATAAGGCCAACAGAAAATACAAAAAGGATAAATCACAAAAATCACCAGGAGAAAATAAAAGTCTTCTAATTGGAGGAAAATTTGGAAATGAAATGCAGCATCTCATCTGATGGAGGGCAGTCAGATGCAGACAATGCACGTAAATAATGGGAGGCACGGAGAGTTTTCCTCCCTTCCTGCCACTACTCCAGGGAATCTTGTCCCAGTATCCTGCTGACTGGTGTTCCTACAGAAGTGCCTCTCCAGGTCAGCTCGGAGCAGCTCCGCATCCCTGAGTTGTTTCCAGTGCCTGTGCTTGCACTGCAGCCCCGCAGGAGGCACTCTGTGCTCACACATCCACCCAAACTGCTCTCCCAGCAGTAACCAAAAGCAAACCAGGGAAGCCCTGATGAAACCCCCACCCACCCGCTCCTAACACTCTCTGTGCTCCACACAGGAACCCACAGCGTTTCCCTGTGGCAGCCTGAGACCCCCCAGCCTCTACCAGGGCTTTTGGCAGGATATCCCTCCTGTTAAACAGGGAATGTTGCAGGTCTGAGGGACAGGAAAGAGCAAGATGGCCTTTTCACATTTAACACACACCTACGTGGGTTTCCGAAGTTGGTGTGCACCTCCAGGTTGTCCCCTATTCCCTGGCCACTGCTCCTTCCTTCCTGTTTCTGCCTCCACCGTGCCCCTTTGGCCATTCATTCCCGACCACACTGGCCAGCTCCACCAGCCCAGGTCCCAGGAGCTGCCAGGGCAGTTTTCCATCAGCTGGACTGGCTCAGCAGAGTGCCAGAGTCAGCACCAGGCCAAGGATGCAGCAGCCTGGGGAACAGCAGCCTTGGAACAGCTTTTGGCAAGGGCCAGCTGCTGAATAAGCTCTGCAAGGCCTTGAAAGCCCTTGCCAGGAAAACTCTGAGGGTGCTTCTGAGGGCTCTGCACACACCCATGGGCTATGAAGAGATGAGGATCTTCTCACCCCTCATGGTCTCCATGTTCTAGTCCAGAATGTGGGTGGGTTTCAGCTGCCCAGCTCCCTGCCCCTGTGCAGCAGGGGAGGCAGAGGATGGAAGTGCAGTGCCATGCTTGGCCTCAGCTTGGATGAAGCAGACCCTGCTCTGCCTTGGGACCAGCCTGGCTATCCCCTGCTGGCTTCTGCCTCAAGCACTGCCTGCAAAGGCTGGGAGCAGAACCAAAGGCAGCAATCCTAGCCAGAGGGAGCATTGAGACGCTTCCACGTATTCGTGTGGCAGTGACTGACCTGGGAGGGCTCTGGGGAGTGTTTTACCTTTCCTGAAAGCCAGGCCCGTCTCCTTGACACCATTCACGTACAGCCGGCGAATCCCCTCCTCTTCCACGGAGGACAGAGAGAAACCTGGGGAGACACCCACGAGAGGTCAAAGGAAGCCAGCCCCTTCCAGGGTGTCCCAGCCACGTGCCCTGCTGCCAAAGCTGTGCTGTCCCTGCCGTGAGCAGGTGGGAATCCCTCCCCTCTCCCTCCCCTCAAACCTTTACAAATGCAACAGGCAAGTTCAGCAATCAAAGTGACTCTAACAAAGCCTGAGCTGAATTTCTGAGTGCATATACCAATTATCTACAGACATATTTGAGGACACCACAGCTGCAAAGCCTTAGAACAGACTCCCAATTCTCTTGCCATCAAAGGTCACTCCAGGAGGTTTTGCTGTTTGCAGACCAAAGCTGCACAGAGACGTGGTTTGGGACAAAAGCTGGGAATCCAAGAGCCACAATGTGCCGCCCCAAACTCAGGCAAGACACAACACCTCCTACCAGAACAGAGTGCTGGCCTCTGCTTTTTGAGATTCCCGGGCTGAGCATGTTTGTAAAAATGCCCCTTTCCCTTTGCAGCTGCTGCTGGCACAGCCTGTCATTTGCCAAGTCTCTGGGCACACGTTTCATGCTCACCAGAGGCCTGCAGAGCAGTCTTGGAGTGGAAGTGCTGATACAGCCTCATTCTAAACACTGCAAATGGGACTGTGAGCTTTGGGCTGGGGGATTTTCCTGCCATTTGTGGGTGACACAGTAAGATAACAACCGCAAAGGAAATACGACTGCCAAGTTAAATGCAGGTTGTTTATTTACTGTGGAGAGTTATCTAAAGCAGAACATTTGCCTTTCTGAAACTTCATTACTCCCTAAATGAGTGCAGGCAACCATTTGCTCTCTCTTTTTCTAGAGACTAGAAAAACATTTACAAACCTCTGGGGGGAGTAGTTTGTTTTGACACAGAATCAGCCACCAGCCAAGCGGTGCAGATGTGCTGGGAGCCTATCCTGACTTTAGGACTCCTTTCAAGCTGATCCTTACGGCTGAGAGTTATTTTTTCACCCATGATTTAAAAATGAAATTTAAAAAAAAAAGAAGGAAAGAGGGGGAAGAACGTGGCAGCTCAGAAGTGAGAAGCATATGGCCTTTCATGGCTTACTGAGCTACTTGGAAGCTGCATGTGAGCTACTCGGGCTGAATCAAATGAAATTTGTGAAGCTTGCTCAACACACCGGCTTTGGCAGAGAGAAGAATCCTCGACTAAAAGAGCAGCTGCAAAACATAGTAGTTATTGGCTGTCATCACCACAAAGCCTACCTGGAAAACCCTGGAAAAACAGCAGAGTGTGCCCAAGGCTGCAGTTTGAGTTAGCACAAAGCACCAGTTCCTAAGAGTCCTTTTCAACTGAAATGCTGTTTTGGGCCAAACCCACATGTTAAAACCAGGCTGAGGGGCAGCTCAGGCTCTCATTGGGAGGAGATCAGCGTGCCCAAGCAGCCCCAGGCTCCATTTCTCCTACAAGAAAAGGCTGAGAGAACTGGGACTGTTCAGCCTGAGGAAGAGAAGCTTTGGGGTGAGCTCACTGCAGCTTTCCTGAAGGGAGCCCACAGGAAGGATGGAGAGAGACTCATGACAAGGAGTGACAGGACGAGGGGGAATGCCTTCAAACTGAAAGACAGCAGGTTTAGATGGGATTTTGGGAAGGAATTCCCTGTGAGGGTGGGCAGGCCCTGGCACAGGGTGCCCAGAGAAGCTGTGGCTGCCCCTGGATCCCTGGCAGTGCCCAAGGCCAGGCTGGACAGGGCTTGGAGCACCCTGGGATAGCAGAAGATATCCCTGCCCATGGCAGAGGATGGAATAGGATGAGCTTTAAGGTCCCTTCCAACCCAACCCACAGAACTGTGGGATTCCAGGGTTCCTCCATGAGAAGGCCTCTGCCTCCTTTAATCCATCAGGCCTAAATGCACACGTAGCTGCTTCTTAATTTATCTTTCAGCCATACCCATAAATCCTGCAGTTATTCCTGGCAGAAGGGGTATAAGGAGCAATTACACAGGTTGTCATCAGCTTTAAGAGATGAGATGGGCAGCTGGCAACAGCCTGGAAGCGGTAATGTCACACACCCAGTTAACCCCTCCACAGATAGAATGTGACCCTGTCCTGCTGTAATCCCACAGCTGTGACAGTGGCTGGATCTCCCAGCGCTTGCAGCAGGAGTGCCAGTGCTTTCCCAGCTATGCACTCAGGTGAGAAACACCTCACCCCAGTGGGTGTGCAGTCTGTACACACGTGGGGACAGCAGGAATGTACAGTTCCCATCTGGCTGGCTTCCACAGGGGCTCCACACAAACATCGCGGCAGAGGAAGGGCAGGAGTGGGTGGAAGCCACAGTGATTGCATAAGCTGGCATTCCTGCCAAAAACATTATCAGCAAACTGTGCACAGACTCTGAAACACAGGTGGGAAGAGATGGGTGGTGACCCAGGCAGAGCCTTCTCTTCACTGCAAAGTTCTGATGACAGGAGAACAAAAATCTGCATCTCTGAGTGCACGTGGCCTAGAACAAATCCACCTCCAGATAATCCCCTCAGCCCCCTGGCATAACCAGATACATCCACCAGCTGGAATGCAAGGATTCTTCCTGATTTCTGCCCTCACAGCCCTGGCAGAGAGAAAAGAGTACCAGCCAAAGAGGGAGGAAAGAACATCTGTGCTCAGGCATCAGCAAAGCATCCTGCGAGAGATCCAACACTGGCCAGACCCTCCAGGAGTGCCTCTTACTACCACAGACACGCTGCTGGGAGAAGAAACACCACAGAAAGTTCCCAGGTGAGCTCTCCAGAGGTGTGGTCTTGGAATGAGGTGATCTTTAAGGCCCTGTCCAGCCCAAACTGCTGCAGGAGTGTGTGATTTCAGCACACACTTGTCACTGGATGAACATGCAAGGAGACACATACAGACCACAGAAGTCCTTCTGCCAATTAGAGGCAAACCACATTTGGCTATTTTCCCTCAATGAGAGAAAAGTCAGCTTTTTTGGGATGCTTTTAGCATTCTCTGCTGCAGGGTCAGAGCACTGCACAGCTACATCCCAACCTCACACAGCTGATCTCCTCTCACAGGACACCACAGTGCATTTCAAATTTTTTTCCAGTTTTCACTTAGAAAAAAAGAATAAAAAGAAATAAACAGGAAATGCTATGAGAGCCCCAACTCTTGCAGTGCTTTCAGGCATGAATATGAATCCTAAACCATCACTGGGCTGGTGAATATTTCTTTCTTAGGCCTTCAATATTCAAGCCCCAGCCAGTCCCACTGCTTTGTAGCAGAGCTCAATATTCCAATGGCCTGCAGCTGTATAATAAGCAGTTTGGGGATTCAGAATTATTCTAGCCATTAAAACAGAATATTTAGATAAACCACAAAAATATGCAGATTGGCTTCCTGTGGGGGAGGTTGCACAGATAACTCTAAAATACACTCCAGAATTGTAACTGCCAGGCCAAAGGGCAAACTCACCAGGCTTGGAGGGCTGTAACCTGAAATACCTGGAAGCTGAGAAATATGAATTACAGAGAGATGAGAGATTCTGCTGAAATTACACAGGGAGACCCTTCCCTGCTTTCTGTTTCACACACAGAATCACAGAATAATGAGGTTGGAAGAGACCTCTAAGATCATCAAGTCCAACCCATGCCCTAACACCACAACTAGACTATAGCACCAAGTGCCAAGTCCAGTCTTTTTTTAAACATATCCAGAGATGGTGATTCCACCGCCTCCCTAGGAAGACAATTCCAGTATTTTATTATTCTTTCAGTGAAAAATTTTTTCCTAATATCCAACCTAAACGTTCCCTGACATAGCTTGGGACTGTGTCCTCTTGTTCTGCCAGTTGCTGCTCGGTGGAAGAGATCAACCCCCACCTGTCTGCAACCTCCCTTCAGGAAGCTGTAGAGAGCAATAAGGTCAGCTTATTGTTTTCACAGCTGTGCCACATGTCAGATCCTGGCTCCAGGTGTCCATGGGACGTCCTCGAGGGCTGAGCATCCGTGGGACACCCTTGAGCCCTGGAGCCAGGCATCCCCAGCCTCAGGAATGATGGGGCCAGGCAGGAACCCACCTTGGGTGGCCCTGGCAGGTGAGAAGCCAAACAGCCTCTCTGGAGCTGCCTGGCCACAGGACTCAGGTGTCTCATACCCCCAGCGATGCTCCTGAGGAGGGGGTGAGGAGGAGGGAGAGAGGAGTGGGACAAGGAAGAAAAGTGGAGTTGCAGGGCCCTGCAGGCTCTGGGAAGTGTGGCCAGCCCCAGCACAGCCTCCAGCAGGGCCCTGAAGGCTCTGTGTGAGATGTGACAACTGGCAAAGGATGCTGCTCCCACCCACACCCTCCACTGGTGCTGCTGGGAGCAACTACAGCAGCAAGCAAACATTTATCCACCTGCACAGCCTGCAGCTCCAGGAGGGCCACGTTCAGAGCACTCCAAACAAAGCTGCCCTCCTCTAGGGCAGGTGAATGTTGCTGTGGGTGGCTCAGAAATCAGAAATGTTTTTCTCACTGTGCCTAAGAGACCTTTCAGGTACATCAGTAAACAGCACGCAAGAACCTGCTAGAACTGACTGGGAAGAAACAGCAAAACAAGGCAGGGAGTAACTCACCATAAATATCAGAGGATGCATCAGACTTCTCCATCTGAATGTGCTGGGTAATTTTCTGACAGATTTCTATTTCCTTGTACAGCTGAATAGAGGGAAAAAAAAACAAACACAAAAATATGTTACTGTGGGAGGACACATCAACTGTAATCATTTGGAACAGATTTTTGGGTTTTAATTACAGGCAGAAGAGAGGGACTGTGGTCATTATTTATCAAACAGTTTCTCTCCACCTGCCTGAGAGGCATTAGCAGTGTCACTCAGCTCTGCTGTTAGAACACAGTTAGAGAGGAGGAAGCAGTGTTTTCCCACCCCCTCCACAAAACAGAGCATGCATCTATTTCCCTCAGTCAATACCATCTTGAGTGCAGGATAAACAGAGCCTCTGTTCCTGTTTTTCTAATTTACAGGTAGCAATAGCTTAATGTTTTATATTATTTTAATGAAGACATTGCAGGAATTCAATTATTCAACAGCATTAAAATCACAAGAAGCGATTTTGTTTCTTAAATACATTTGTTCATTATCAGACTATCAGATTTGCTATACCTCAGCCTGACATTTCGCCTTTAACACCTTTATTTGTACCAAGGAAAGCTGCCAAGTCTTTGAAATGGTCATTAGCATCCTTCCTGGGAGACCAGGACAAATTCACACCTAGGCAACAGCCCAGAAGTCCCTCCTTCCAGCTGCAAATCCCTCTGCCTTTCAGCACTGAAGTAACAAACCAGCCCTTTGTCTTCGAAAAAATCACAGCCCACAGGTGAATATTAATTCTGTTTACATGCTGCCGTGAGCATGTAAAAATGCAATTCACAATAATCAGCATTTTGAAACTCAAGTGTTTGGACTGCAGTATTAAACTATTCCTTTATAAAAGGAGCTCGTTTGTAATTTCCCTAATAAATACAATTTTCTCTCCTGCTTCTATCAACACTGCAAAAATCAGTATTACAGAATAGTTAATATATTACAGAATAGTTATAGCCCCATGGAAGTAACTCCATGCTCTCCTCAAACAAGCCCACACAGAGAATCAACCATACGAAGTGTGTTGGTTTAATATCCCCATATCAGACATCATCCTGCAACACCCATCTCCACTATTCCCTACACAGTCCCACTGACAGAGTTTTGGGTTAATTACAGCTTTTGAATAAACAGTAAGTGATGACTCTGTCAATCCTACACCCTCTCAACACAAGACAAGTCCTCAGAGTCTTTCCAGACAACTGTCTCCTCTGAGTTTTAATTTTCCCCAACTGTATCACACTTCCCAGTCCTAGCACTCCTCTAGCACTTTCTCACTATTTGTTGTTGTTGTTGTTGTTGACAGCATTAATGGAAAATCCCAGAAGTCCTTTGCTAAACATGCAAACCCTCCATAACTAGCAAAGTTTTACTTTTTATAAGTGAACCAGTCACCAGTGAAAAGGACTTTTAAAAGGTTTACAGCGTGCCTGTGTAAAATCACAGACTTAAAGCATGACACTAATCCTGTTTGGTCTTTTTTTTTTTTAATCTTTCATGGCAAAATTCCTTTGAAGTCTGCTTTCGAGATGAATGAGATGAAAACAGCCAGATGAGGCAATTAAGGAAGTATATTCTCACACATAACTCCAGACCTTCTTGACCTCAATCTTTACCTTACCATCAGGGAAAAAAAAAAAAAACACCAAACAACTTGTGTATTTTCCCCCTCTTTAAAACTCAGACAGTGTGCTGACGTCTCACACCGTCTTCTATGGACAACATGAACAACAGGAAAAGACAACTTGGAGGAAGTTAAGCTTAAATGTACCTTAGAGTGACTTTCTCACATTGCCTGTGGCTATCCCTCCTCTCTCCCCAGACACATCCACACACAAATATGAGCTAAACACCAACACAGGATGAAACGCTTGGAGAAGTCCATTTGCTGAAGGCCAATTTGATATGGTCTGCAAAGCACCGTAATTGCAAGCTAAAAAGCCGAAGTCTGCCTGCTCCAGAAGGTCAGATAAACACTAATTAACAGCGTCCTGCCCAGTGTTATTTCATTAGCCCAGTGGGCACCATTACCAGCTCATAGATCTCCTCCTCTGGCTTTGGCACATAGAACTGGATCTGGTTCTCCAGGAGGAACTTCAGGCGCAGGTAGTGAGCAGAGTAGTCCAGCTGGTGTGTCTGCAAGAGACAGAGAGCCTTTAGACAGAAAAGCAGTCTTCCCCCATCTCTGACCCTCACAGGAGCAAAAACGCCCCAGCAGCACCTTCCTCCACCATCTCCTGCCCTGAAACCTGAACAAACCTGGCCTTCCTGCTCTCCCCCAGGAATAAGCTCCATGTACCCACTGAGGGCACTCTGCTGACCTGTCAGTCTGCTCCCTCCCAAGCCATTCCAGGAATAAGCCTATGCTGGAACAGAAACCTCAGAGCATGCCTCTCGATAAAAGCATCTCTAACTAAATGTTCTGTTAACAGAGCCAAATAGAGCAAGAGAGGTGGTTTCTGTTTGGTTTGGGTTTTTTTAGCATCTTCATAATTTAGCACATAAATACGATGTGGCAGATTTCAAGCAAGGTTAATGCACACACACAAAAAAAAAATCTGTCTGTCCTCTAAATTTAAGGCAGCTTAGGATACACTGGCTAGAAGAAGCCAAGAGTTGTATCCTGGATTGCATCCCAGTGGAAACAGGTCACACCATTTTAATGAATTAGTTATAATTAGCTGAGGATACAGCATTTGGTCTGGGAGATGTTAACGACCTTTTCTCAGCATGATTAATAAGGTTGATTTAAGCAGAGGTTAATGCAGTGTGTAATTAAAACACATTACAAGTATGATAAGCACAAAGGATATCATCCAGAAGTTACTTTCAAAGTTCCTAAACTTTGAATCCAAAGTGATTCACAGATACACGAGGTAAATTCTCCTCACTGTCATTTCTGAAATCCCACTATTAAAGGCCTTTATACCTCAGCCTTTTCATTTTACACCAGCAAATTACCCAGGTTTCTAAGACTGTGCTGAAAACAATGGCTTATCTGAAAACTCATGCAAAAGCATCATTACTGCCTGTTTGCCCTGTTTTTCAAAGCCTGGCTTTTCCAGTTCCAGCCCTGATCCAGCAGCACTGAGGTGAGGAGCAATGTACCTGTGGAGAACATCCCATCCTGACCCTCCACAGACACACAGAGAACAGGAAACACTTTGGAAAGCCTAGATTAGCCCAGGAGTAAAAAAAGCTACCAATAATAAGAAGGAAAACCAAACCAAATCTATTGCTGCACTCTGCAGTGCTCTGTTCCAATATGTCCAACCCAAAGATCAAATTATCCTTGGATGAAATGGAGTACCTGAAATGGAAC
Source organism: Taeniopygia guttata (assembly GCF_048771995.1). NCBI lineage: Eukaryota > Metazoa > Chordata > Aves > Passeriformes > Estrildidae > Taeniopygia > Taeniopygia guttata. Next base: position 18,819,115 of record NC_133024.1, on the reverse strand, counting down.
AACCTCCATAATCCAGGCAAATTCCTAGTTAATTAAATAATGACTGAAACCTATCAAGAGCCGAAAGAAAAACAGCTAAATATTGGAGATAGCCTTGCTCCCTCACTTTTCTTTTTTGGACAGCTTCTTGCTTGCTTTTCTCACTGATTACTGCTGTTTTCAGTAGACTTCTCTTTACAGACACACACATACAAGCGCCTCAGAAACCAAAGGGAAGCAGAATTGGCATTAAAGGGTCAGAAATGACACAGAGGAGTCCTGGGTTACTTTCTGGTCAGCTTAGTAAACTGTCCCTAGACACAATAGTGTCTTAAACAAAAACGCAGAGAGGAGACCCAACCCCACTGAGTGCATCCCTCACATGTGTCCATGTGGGGGTGTTCAGGGTAGGGAACAGAGCTGGGGAAGGGCTTGGAGCACCAGGAGAGGCTGAGGGAGCTGGGAAGGGGCTCAGCCTAGAGTAAAGGAGGCTCAGGGGGGACCTTGTGTCTCTGCACAACCCCTGACAGGAGGGGACAGCCGGGGGGTCGGGCTCTGCTCCAGGGAGCAGGGACAGGAGGAGAGGGAATGGCCTCAGGCTGGGCCAGGGCAGGCTCAGGGTGGACATCAGCAGGAATTCCCCCATGGAAAAGAACAGATTGGCAAGGGAGGTTTGGAGTGCCCATCGCTGGAGGTGTCCAAGGAAGGCTGGGACATGGCACTCAGTGCTCTAGGATGGGGACAAGGTGGGTACTGGGCACAGCTTGGACTCCTTGGTCTCACAGGTCTTTTCCAACCTGAAGCATTCTGTGATTCTGTGAAAAAAGAGCCAGGCAACCTGGCAGCCTCCTCCTCCTGCCCCCAGAGGATCTCCTCCCTGTGCCCAAGCTGTTGTGCTCCTACTGCACCTCAGTGTGCCTGATGGTCAGTGCCAGCTGTGCTGCCCAGCCCCACGCCACTGCCCAAAGCCCAGGGCTGGCACAGAGACCCCATCCACAGCCCACCAACAACCTTCCCTTGTGAAAGTGGCCCAAGGGATGCTTTCCAGCCTGCTCATGCAGGCAGGAATCATCACATGTGATAAATTTATCCAGTTTGGGGCCTCCAGGCATTGGGCAGAGCATCAACTGAAGACAAAACTGGGTAAAACACTTGTATTTAAAGCCACACATTTCTTCCAACAAACCCACTCAGCCCAAGTGGATGCCATCAATCCAGTACACTGTGATCCCATCCAGGTCAGAAATGAGAGTCCTGACCACGGAGCAGCCCATGAGCCACCCCATTTAGCTAATTAACGTCCTACAGTTGCCCCAGGGATGTGTCTACTTCAAAATCTGACATTGGTTAAAGTGTTTCAAATAGGGCCATGATGTTCTGCTGAAGTGAAAGGAAAAGGTCCCTTGAATGTGGACACTGCCAGGCTGCCCTAATAAGCCAAACCATTAACCCACTTTTTGTTGCTGGGAGCTGCATCCATATGTAGGGAGGTGGGAGCAGAAACAGGGCAGCTTTAATGGTATGAATATCCTTTCAAGACCACCCAAAATACCTTTCAGCCATCCAAATCAGCTTCTTGGTTTATTTATTTCTCTCCTAATAACTCTGGCTAGGTCTGGACTAAATTAAGCAGCTAACCCCGTTTAAACCACAACCTAACAGCTCAACCGAGGTGCTCCAGAAGAAAAATTTACAGCCGGGCTGGGATCTGACTCAAGAGGCTCCAAGTGCTACAGTGGGCTGGCACACAAACCCAGCTTTTCACCCAGCCTGGCTCCTTTCTGGCCAAGGAGAGGGCCTGGCACATTCTCCCAGCTTGGTGGGGGAGACCTTTGTGGCAGCACCACAGGAACATGGTCATCCCATGGCTCCTGTGTGGCCCCAGCTCCCCCAGCAGGAAAACACCAGCCCAAAAGCAAAGTAAGCCCGCAGAGCATCAGGCTTAGCTTCTCAGAGACTCTGAGCACAAATCCAGAGACCTTGGGGTACCTGCTTCTTGCCCCTCATGCAGGTCCCTTTGAAAAATGTAAATGGTGTGGGGAAAAAAACCCAAACCTTTCTTGCCTCACTTTTTATGCAGTCAAAAGACAAAATGCCATGTAGTCATCTAGGCTTGTTTTTTACTGCTATTATCTCCATATTGGGTTTTGGTGTTATTATCTCCACAATGGCTCTGCCTAAATCTGTAGACAGAGTGTTATTTCCTCCTCCATTTTAAGACATACCATTATGCAAATGTTAGTAATGCATATACATTCGTTCACACTGAGCAGTGTCATCACAGAATCACAGGATGGTTAAGATTGGAAGGGACCGACTATTTCCTACCAGCTACAGAAAGCAATTTAATGCATATACACTGAGTTTTCCTGCCTTCCAAGTGATGTTGCTAGTTATATCTTAGGAGAAATCTTTGAGAAACTACTTTAAAAATGCTTTAAACACTCCTCCCACCAATCTTAAATCATAAAAGTGCCACAAAGCATCCTCCAAAGCCTAACTCGCTGTATAATAACAAGCAGCAATGTTAGCATAAGAACACATTATCCACAATTACTTTAGTGTGTTTAATGCTCTCCAACAGAAGAATCAAGCTCAGTTTAGCAGCACAGATTTAACCACATCTACAAACACGAGGAGGTTTATATGAAATGTAAGAGCTTGAAATGTTTACTGTACCAGAACTTGACTGGTTCTCAGATGGCAGATGGCAAACTGATGTGAAATGATGTGGATCGGATATTAAAGGGGGGAAAATGAGCTGAATGCAAGAGACAGAAGAAAGAGATTGATTATTAAATGCTACAGAAAAAAAAAGGTATCTTGACAGTGTTTTTCATGCTGAAAGCTCTTACAGAAAGGGAAGAAACAGATAGTAGCTCTTGAAAAAACACTCACCAACCTCCCCTTCTCCTTAAACACCCACACCCACCGCAGCAAAAGCACAGAGAGAGACCAAACCTTCAGCAGGCACCTGCTGAAGCCAGAGCTCCACCAGCTTACTCCAGCCAAGGATTCAGTCCACTGAGTTAACCATCCCTACCCAAAGGAGAACATAAATCCTAAAAATAAAGCATTACTAATAATGTGTCATCCAGCTTCCCTGTTATGCCTCTCTCCAAAAATGTCATTTTTTGCTGAAGACAAAGCAGAGCTTTCACAAGCTGCAGCGCACCTGGCAGAGAGATGAGCGCACCATACAATTACTGGAAACAAACGCCTTTCTCTCACCTTTCCTCTCTTTAGAAGCACATGCAACACGTTCTGAAAGTCCCCAAAGTTAACCTCTCAATAGTAATAAATGTTTTCTTTTCTCCTGCTGTTGTTGTTGTACAAAGCAGACTCACTTTTCAGAGCAGCACGTGACAGGAGTTGGGTCTCGCTCGCTCCGAAAACACACATTATGCAGCTGCCAGAGCTGAAAGCCTGTGTTTAATTTGTCAAAGTTTCCAACTCTTTAGAGATGCAACTCTTTTCAATGGCCCAACGTCTCTGATACTTCATCTGGCAAAGAAATCCAGGTGGTTTTCCTTCCCCCCCACTTCAATGGCAATAAAAGCTTTCCCGTCCCCTCCTGCCACCCAGGAGGGTTGGGTCTGGTTCTGCACCAAACACAGGCACCTTCTCCCACTCCTGGTGCTGCTGCTCTCCCCACGCCAGCCTGAGGGACAGGAAGGAGGGATGGCTCCTGGAAACAGTCCCCTGGCTCCTGAGAAGGGGTGAGGCCACATCACCTGCCTGGCAGAGCGGGGAAAGGGCTGAGGGAGTGATGCAGCGCTGGGGGTACAGCGTGTCTGCACCACCGCAGTGTGGGGCACAGAGAGGGGTCCCACGCTCAGCTTGGTGCCCCTGCAGGGACTGGGGATGGCTGGCTCTGGGAAAGGCAGCAGCAGAGGCAGAGCCAGCGTGTGAAGGCACTTCCAGGCTCGTGCACAGCAGCCAGAGTGAGGAAGGCAAACCCCAGCCCGCTGCCTGGCCCTGCACCCATGCCAAGTTAGCTCCAGCTGCAGGGAATTCTCTGCTGTGCTCCTGGCCTCAACATCACGGTGTAATTTGTGTTTTTCACCTAAGACAGAAGTGGTGTCCCAGTGCAGAGCAAAGCACCGGCACAGGAGGCTGCACCGCCTTCCCAGGGCACGTTTACCTTGCAGATCATTTCCAGCACGTCCCGGGAGGTGTCCCCAGGCCGGATGACTGTCAGGGCAGGCTGGTTGTTGGGCAGGCAGAACCACGAGGGTGTGAAGTACTCGTGGACCCAAATATCACAGTCGGGGTTGTGCTGGTGGACGCTGCTCAGGGCCACTTCTTTCTCCCTCTAAATAAACAAAAATCCATCATGACAATCCCAGCCCAACACTGCTCCCTCTTCATCAATGACCAGAGCATTATGAGCATTATCTTAGAGAGAGGATATTTTGCTCCTAAGCCCAGGCTGAAGGCTTGTCTGGACAGGAACCTGCAGTTTTCCCTGAGCAGGGTAGAGTGCCTCCTGTGCCACCCACACAGCTACACTGCTGCAGTGTGCTTCTCCTGGGATTTCACCCTATGGCTACTGGGAATGATAGGAATGCAGCAAAAAAATAGTAGGGATGAAAGCAGATTTGAATTCAAAACTGAAATGTGCAGTGTTTCTTGGCAAACCAATGCTAACAAGGCTGTTATGGGTACTTCAGCTCCAATGCTTAGAAATGACAAAATAGCGAATCTTAGTATTTATCCTGGATTTACTTGCTGCAAACATAGGGGAAGGAGGCAGCTGTAGAGGTGGGGTTTTACCTTGCCATCCGGGACTGTGTCATCAAAGATCCCTTCAAGAGATTTCTTCACTGAATCCACTCCTTCTCCAAACACCTGAGGAACAAGAGATGGAATCTGCTTTAAAACATGAAGGTTTTAAAACACATGCCATGGGCAGAAAAGTCTGTCTAACATCCAGCACGGAATTCAAACAGAAATACAAACAGCCATCTCCAAACATGCTGCTTTCAGAAATGTTTCACTCTTGTAGAAATTTGGGATGGGGAAAACATTCTTCAGGGTAAAAAGAAACCTTCTTCAGGATGTGCAAGTCACATCCAGCAGTCCCTCTAACCTCTTTTTGCTTGAGCCTCTCATCCAAAAAGAAACAACACAAGAACAAAGAGCTGTTTTCAGCAGAGAGGGGATCCCAAACACCAGGTCAGCTCACTCCAAGTGCCATTCCTTAAATACAGGGAAGTGCTGTCCTGTGTCCCCCACTCCCAGTTCCTCACTAGGACCACTCCTCCTGAGCACAAGTGTGGCTTTACTAACACAGGTCTCCTTTGCATCAGTCTCTGTCCAGAGCTGGGCTCTCTACCAAGGTTTGCAGGGCAGTGAACTGGGGGACCTCTCCAACATTCCTTGCCTCTCTGCTGCAGATGCACTGGAGAAAAGGAAAACAGCAGCTTGATGGAAGAGAAAGTGAGGTGAAAAACAAGCTGGTGATGGGGTGGTACAGGAAGATAAAGAGGCCACTTCTTCAGGGCTGTCCTGACTGCCTTGGCAGAGCTGGACTAATTTTATCTCTCTTTGTGCTGAGTTTCTTCACCAGTAAAAGGGGGAAATGAACACTTCCCCACCTCTGCCAATGCTGAGAACTCAGAAGGGCTCTGCTTCTGGCTGGCTTTGTAATGATCCAGCTGCCAAAATGTACTCAGCAAGCATTCAAGCACAAGGCAGTGTAACCCTTCTCTAATGAAACAGGAGCTGGTAACCCAAGCACAAGCCAGAGAGCCAAAACCAACAGGATCCTGTGCAGGAGGAATGACAAAACAGGAATATTTCCAGCATCCACCCCAAATCAGCACAGGGCTGCATCAAGAAGGGCAGGCAGGGTTGGTGCTGCAGCAGATTCCAATAATGAAAACTGAAAAGTTCGGTTTTATAGCTCCACATCAGCACAGACCTAGGATCAAGTTGCTGGGCAGTTAATTATTCCCTGGTTAAAATGAAGCAGGGACCAGGCAGGATGGGAAAAGGTCTCTGCCTTTTGGGGATTTACAGTTGGTTGCTTCCAATAGGCAACACTTTGCACAAGCAAGGGAAATGTGTTCAGGCACTGCATTTAGACACTGCTACTTTCTCAAAACTTGACATTTCTTACAACTCTCTCCACAATGACTTTCCTGTAACCTGTAACAGAATCCCTCTCCATGTCTGTGCTGTGGAGGTGTGAGGGGGGCAGGAGCAGGGGACGCAGCGTGAAGAATGCAATTATCTCCACTGAAAGGAAAAACAGAAGGGGGGAGCTCAGGAGGAAAAAAAAACAGCTTTGAAAACACAGCATGGGCAGGATCCCAGCTCAGGATAAGAGATTTGGGGCAAGTAAATACAAAGCAAAGGGGATGCTGCAGCATCAGCACAAGGAACTGAGAATGTGCTCATGGAACTGCATTCCAGCCAAGCCCTGAGCTTTTGCTCAGCCTCTAAATATCAGGTGAACTTTCAGTGTCTCACTCCAAACAAGCTGATCATCCTCTGTTGAACAAAACAAACACCCCCCACTGCTGCTTGAACAGACAGCACAAGAAATCACAGGGCACAGAACAGCGTGTGTCCCCAGCCTTTCTCCCTATAGGAAGTGAGAGAAGAGAAAGAAAGGCAGAGCCTACATTTCCTGCAATTAGATGAGGTATGGCTCTCAAAAAGTAAAAGTTGTAATTAGGGATTGTTTGGAAAGAAAAACAGGGCAGCACCTTCCTACCACACTGGAACACATTTTCTAGAGGAAGATCTGGGCAGTGACTGGGTGGAAACAGCACAACTTCTGCTTTTGTATAAATCTGAAGCAAAACAGGGAGTGTCCCAACGAAATGCAAAGCTTCTTGTCACTTCAGGAAGTTTTCACCAAACTCAGCTACATTTAAAGCATTGTACATCATCATTTTAAATTCAAAATAACCAAAGAAGCCTGGATTGTTTTGGGGTTTTTCCTCTCCAAGGTTACATCTGTTTTACAGTGCTGCTTTGTTGCTCCTGAGGTTAGGAAAGGCGCCTCCTGGAAAAGCAGCAGGAGCAGAAATGCAACAACAGAATTCAGCTAAAGAAAAGGGCGAATTCCAATCCTTTGTTAGGCGCTGCTGTGCCCTCATGTGCAGCTCCAGTCCCTGATTTTGGAAGGGGATGAGGAATGCCATGACTCTGTGCCAGTGACTCCTGGTGTGAGCTGCATTCTGCCTGCTAACAAACCACCCCTGCAAACAACAATACCCCAAACTCTTACCTGGTTAATGCTCGGCCTCCCCTGCTTTTTCTTCGAGGTAGTGTCCAGCCCCCAGAGAGAAGAAAACCTGCTCCTCCTCTTGCTGGCAGACCTGGACATAGCCTGTGTCCTTCTCCTCACTCCCGACTCCCCCGTGCGAGCCGCCACCTGTCAATGCCACATGGCTTCAGCATCGGAGCTGCAGCAGCCCCAGCACACAGCCCCACCAAACTGGGGGGTCTGGGGGGGAAAAAGGCAAATCCTGTGGCAGCACAAAGTGCTCACTGCTGGCACAGTCGGGATGCTGCCAGGCCGCTGCCTTCTCTCTGCAAATTAACTCACCAATCCAATACCAAATATTGAAATGGATAGTACACACCACCTCCATCGTTTTTTGGCATTTAACGTGAGATATTTTAAAGGAGCCTAATCCTCAAAGAGCAAAACCTCAACACCAGTGAAGGCTTTGGGCTTTTTCTTTTATTTTTCTTTTCCTAGCAAAGTCTCAAAGCTGGACATGCGAAATCTGAGATTTCCAAACTTATCTGTTGCTTCCCAAAATTTCGGTCTTCCTCTTTGCTCTTTCCTGTGGCAACACTCTGGGCATCCTGGTGCTGACTCAGAAGCGCAGCAGGGCCAGATAAAGGCTTGCAGGGAGCACATGGCATTTAAGCCTGCACTTCCTTAAAGATAAGTGACATCTGAAGGATTGAGCAAGGCACAGGAAGGGGAAAAGTGAGCTGAGATGACCCTTCCCATCAGAGCAGTGCCAGCTGCTCTGCAAAATGCCCTGTGGCAACAAGAGCCTTGCCTTTACTGAGCCCAGCTATCTGGGGAGCTCTGAAGCAGATCAGTGGGACATCACTCAGAGCTGAAGTGCTCAGGCTCAACCTCAAAGCAGATTTCCCACCTGGAGGTGGCCTGAGAAGAGGAGCTCCTCTTCTGCCAAAAAGGGAGGGGTCCTGGAACACCTCAGTGCTGCATCCCAAACAGCCCAGAGCAGAAGAATGGCACTGCCACACGTCTGGCAGTGCCTGCAGGAACACCCCTGTCCCCGAGGGATCCCCCAGCTGAGGAACTCAATGCAACACATCCCAAACTACAGCTGGCATGGACAGAGGGCTGGTTGCTGCACCACGGAACTGTGTGAGGAATGGGGGCTCTCCTTGGGAAATGTGGGGAAATCCAGGAAAAGGAGAACTTGACCACTACAGCAACATTTCCATTTCCACAGCCTGGACTGTGAGAGGTTCCACGCTTGTGCCTGGGACATTTATGCACAGTCACCTGGGGTAACTTAGCACATCCTTGGATGAATGTACTGAGCAACATCTTCAGGAGACTGGGGTCATGAAATCACAGAATCATTTGGGATGGAGGGGACCTTAAAGCCCATCCCATTCCCCACCCTGCCATGGGCAGGGACACCTTCCACTATCCCAGGCTGCTCCAAGTCCCATCCATCCTGGCCTCAGACACTTCTAGGGATCCATAGGCAGCCACAGCTGCTCTGAGTAAATTCCTTTCCTGAAACCTGAGTTAGGGCTCCTAACATGAAGCTGCATTTCCCCACATTCCTGGGGGCAAAGGAGGACATGAGAGTTTGCTGAGAGGAGAAGAAAACACGTGTCTCTTCCAACACAACATTTTCCAAACATATTTTTTCCCTTGGCTCTCCAGAGACACCAGCATGAAGAAGCAGACTGTTTTTCAGGCTAACGCTCAGTGCTTTGCTTGATGCAAAAAAAAAAAGCATAAATGCAAATTACAGCCCGCCACTTAAAAAATATAATAAATCCACCAGCAATTAGCAGGATGATGACGCTAATCTTTTCATATAGGAAAGAATAAAAACGCCCCTGACTGAATTACAGCTCTGCATTCAATTGAAGGGTACAGCTGACATCTACAAGACAACAGTGGAGCTCAGCTATTTCTGTGAACCTCCAGGAGTCCAAGCCGAAATGACAAGAACTTGATTTAAATCTTCATTAAAACCCCACCACTTTGCAAAACATCTCCCTGTACTTTTAAGAGCTGGGTTGTTACAGTACTTAAGTTTAAACAACCATTATTTGCCACACCATAGGTAGCAGAGAACAACATTTCCCCTCCCTTGTGGAGCATCAGATGTTGATGACTAGAGACTGAGTATTGGAATAGTTGATTGGTAGTTTCATCCATATGGAATAAAGTCAGATATGCCCAAGGAGGTCTCAGCCAGCACGAGCTGAGGGCCTCAGAAGGCTCCCACTGACTTCACAGGATGTGCGGATCACGCCCAAGTGCACGGACACTTGAGATGACCCTGCTCCTCTGACAGCAAGATCTTTTTGTGGTGGAAATTCAAAACCACACATCTAGGGCAAAGATGGCTCTTCCTCAAGGCCATGGCAGCAAGCAGCTGCTCCTTCAGCCATGGCCAGACCCCTGTGGGAGCAGCCACTCCTGCAGGCCCAGCTCCCGGAGCCCTGCCCGTGCCCACTCACTGCCAGAGTTCAGGACATCCCTCTGGCTGCCCTGGCTGTCTTGAGACCCTGGCAGGGGTCTCGGAGACTGTGGCATGAAGTCAAAAACACCTGTGGCTTCAATTTTAGCCTGTGGACAAAGCTGTCAATTTTGTATGAGGACTTACAAGCCACAAGGGTTTTAATAGTGTGACATTTGAACTAACACAGGGTAGAAAAGTAGAATTTTGGGATTTTTAGAATGGGGTTCAAGGGAGTACAAGATGGGGGAATCTGGGCATGTCCTAGGCTTCTTCTCCTTTCTTCTTGTCCTCCATGTCTTGGTGTGGTGGTGACACTTTTCTACTGGTTTAGGATAAGGACACACTGTCCAACATAGATGTTAGATATTGGTGCATTGTTATAAACAGACTGTATGTAACTTTTGATATAAAAGGTAAACACTGCCCGAGAGGGCATGGCAGAATGCTATGGTGGACTTGCTAGGCAGAGCTCGGCAGGTCAGAGAAAGAATGTTTAGATAAGAAGAAATAAACAACCTTGAAAACTCTTCTCCGGCTGCCGGGCTAGGGGAACAAGGACTTTCACACAGTTGGGGTCTCACCAGCTGACCCTGATAACTCACCAGCGCGTGGAAGGACGAGACGGAGAAGATGCCCAGGCGGCCCATGGCCACCTTGGTAGGGCGGCTGGCGAAGGCCAGCAGGCGCTTGGGGTTGGGCAGCTCCCCGCCCTGCAGGCTGGCCAGGTAACAGCGGTACCGGAACAGGTCCATCTGGAACTGCTCCAGGTTCTGCTCCCACACGAAGATCTGTGCCCCAGAGCAAGGGGAGAGAAGGGGAGAAGAGGCTGGTAAATGCCTTGAAAAAATTCCCAGTGACACATCCTTTTCACCAGCGCTGATCTCACTCAACAAACCCTGATTGCCGTTTTTCCCACATTCCCCTGCCTTCCCAACCCCCCAAAGGATGCAAATAGTAAAGGAGTTTTGATTAGATGGAAAACAACTTTTTCTACATTCGTGGCAAAAGTCTCCTCCTGGGACAACTGCTCCTTTGATACAATGCTAATTAACAGGATTAAATTTTCATTTTTAATTTTCTTTGTGTTTCCAGGATTCTCTGCTCAGCAGTCCCTTAAGATGTTTCTTTCATGCATCAAGAGCATCTGAGGAACCAGAAAAGCAAACCCCACCAAACTCCAGGCACAGGGCATCCCAAATCAGCAGCCACAGCAGCAGCCTTGCTGTGAGCAACAACAGAGTTCGAAAAAGTGCCATACACTGGGGATAATTAATCTGATCAGTAGAAGAGTGCTGTAATCAGCCCATGGAAGGACTTATTTAAATAATTCAAATAGCTTATAGGAAACAGTTTCAAAGCATCCAGACAAACTCAGTTCCATAAAGAGAGAGACTGCTCTGCCCTCTCACTGTGACTGACAGCTTTGAGTGGAGCTCTTTAGCCTCTCCCACCCTTTTCTCCCCCATTTCCCCTTCTCACGGGCTTCCAGGGAATATAAATCCCTTTAGCTCAGCCTCAGCCACTTCCCATGCTTTGCATTACAGGCACACTTGGCAGCAGTGGTAGGAGAGCTCCAAATGAGGGAAGCAGCAGCCATATGTTAAGTTTCCCAAAATAAGGTGCTGCTGCAGCAGTGGGAGAGACATCTGCTTGAGGCTCTGTGATTCTGAAACCCAGCCACGCTGTCCACTTGAAGGCAGCAGGAGCGGGCCCAGGGGAGCCAGGGATGCTGCCACAAGGTCAAGGCAGGCCCTTATGACAAACAGAAGCCAGGCATGGCTTCTTCAGCCCAGCTGCCAGCAGAAGCCTCTGGCACACTTAAAGCAGCAGCAGTGTTTGTTGGTGTGTCAACAGCTGTTCCCCAAGGCATCCTCCAGCCATGGCCTGGCAGCCTGCTGCTATCCAAATCTCCTGGAGGCCAGCAGAAGACAGCCCATGCTGGACCTCAGTGGAGAAATGGTGCAGCTAAGGCAACCAGCACAGCTCTCCTGCTCCAACCTGCTCCAGGGAGCTCCCAACAACCTCTAAAAGGCCTTAAACCCTCTCTAGGGACTTGTTTCACATGAGCAAGAGCTCACCTGATCCAGTATGGTCTTCTTCTTTTTGGAGTCTGTTACAGAGGACAGCTGCATTTCACCCATTTTCTTCATCTTCTCATCCATGTCGATCTTCTGCTCCAGCTTTTTGATCTCGGTTTTGAGCAGCTTGACCGTGTCCTCCTTGTGGTGCTGCCGCGCCACGGCGGTGGCGCAGGCCGAGTGGATCGCCGTGATCCAGTTCTCCAGCTCTGTCTGGCTGCACGTCTGCACGCGGGGAGAGGGGGAGAAGCAGGATAGTCAGGATCCTCCTCTGATCCTGACTATCAAATGCAATGCTGAGGAGTTTCCTTTCCCTTTGATCTCGCGATTCAAAGCCTTAAATCCACTTACTCCTGTCGAAGCAATAACCCCCCCATCATCCCTAAACAGGCCATTTTTAACTCGGCACCAGGCACTCAGCTCTTGGAATTATACCTCTAGCTGTGCTTTGCAACTGGGGGTGCTTCCCAGCAAGGCCTCAGCAATTACCTCCCTGGCTCAGTGCAGTGAATGTCTAGCTTGGCATTTAACCATGGTTTCTAAACTCCAGCTCCTTAAAGCAGGGAATACACCACTGCTGTGCTCTTCCCAGGATGGAGAGCTTTTCTGGCATGCAGCAGTTAACAGTAAATTAATGGCAGAAAACGTGACCACAAGAAGTATGAGTAGCTTTATTGTGGTGCATAGACAAACAAGCTTTCTGTTTCTTAAGGTCTCAAAGCACTCTGAAGATACCCCTGCTACCATTAAAGGAGACTCATCTTCATTTTCACAGCTCTGGCATTGTCCCTTCCCAAGCATTGAATGGCAGTTTGGGAAAAGGGAACATTTCTCCTTGCTGGAAGTGTCCCAGGCCAGGTTGGACAGGCCTTGAAGCAACCTGAGATAGTGAAAGGTGTCCCTGCCCATGGCAGGGCGTGGAACTGGATAATCTTTAATGTCCCTGCCAGCCCAAACCACTCCATGAGACACCAGGCTGGAGCATGGGACACCAGTACTTTCTTCTGGAAGAGAATTATTCTGATTAGAGGCTTTTGACACACAAAGAAGAATCTTTCCAGATTCTCCAAGTAAAAAGTCAATCTTCTTCTTTTACTAAACTCCATTCTATTTTACAGCAGGTCATGAAACAAACTTTCCAGCCAGCTCAGGGTTGCAGAGGACTTTCTGTGAGTGTCAGCCCGTGGCAATAATCACACTGGTATTTGGCTGGAAAAGTAGCAAGGTGCCAAACCACCTTGTTCAAATTAAGCTTTCTGATGATGCCTGATCTATTAATAGACAGCCCAGCATGACTTCTCCATTTGCTGGAGCAGATGAGGAAGGTCATCTTCGCTGAGGTCACAACCAACAGCCAAGGATGAAGCTCAGGAGAGCTTCCCAGAGAGGCCCAGCTGGGCTTCACACTGATGCTCCCCCAACTTTTGTGGCACAAGTAGGACACATGTGTCCCAGAATGACACCACTTTCCTCACTCAGGCTGTAAGCCCAAAGCAGAAACAGAATCTACTGCAGAATCTACCTCCTTCTTCCCAGTTCCCTTGCCTTCAGCTTCCACTGCACACAGGATGTGGCTGGAACTGGCCAGGCTTTCTGCCCAGGCTCTCGTTCCACTGCTGAGGGCACTGGGAGCCCCCCTTGCTGAGGAATGGCTGCTGGAAACAGAGGAATTATTTCCCACAATGGGAGACACTTTGCCCACAGTCAGGTGGTGAAACCTCATCCCCAGCAGAGAAGAGATCAGCCCTGAACTTAGAATGAGATAGTGTGTTTGTTAATTCCCAGCAAAAGCCTTGTTATCTTATTCAGCTTCAAAGTATTATCTGCATACCATTAGATTCATCTTTCTTTCTGGGGAGAGGGAAGGCAAAAACGGTCTGGAGTGGATTTGAGGAGCTGAAGACCCCCTTGGAGATGAGCAGGGATGGGAATTGCTGCCTGTCCCGAGGGGAAGGACCCCACAACCAAGCTGCAAACACCTTGTGGTGTCACAAGCTGCTGTGAGCCGCTGGCACACACCATGTGTGCCACATGCCAGGCTTCGTGTGGGCACAGCCAGAGCTGCCTGAGCCGTGTGGGAAGGATGGGATGTCTCTGGGTGCAGTGCAGTGGGCAGGCTCCTTACAAGGTGTCCAGCATGTGTGGGATCACCAGCAGACCTGTTTTCCCTTGCACAGCCCAGAAACAGCCTCTTGCAGGGCAGTGTCTCTCCTTGCCAGCCCCTGCTACAGCTCTGTTCTGCCACAGGCAGCCACGGGCCACTGTTCTGAGGGTATCCCTTCCTTCTCCTCCGCTTCCATGGCAGAAGGGACACGTCATAGAATGTTTCTGGCAATAGAAATGACTGGGTTTTGCTTGAAAAGGCTCAGTTTTGCTTCCTCCCTACACAAAAACCTACCTGTAGCATAATGAGACTGGGCCCTTGGGGAATAAGCTTTGGGGCGAGTCTGGGAGCCCACAAGAAAAATAGAGAGGGATTCTTTGTAAGGACATGGAGGGACAGGACAGAGGGAATGGCTTCCCTCTGCCAGAGAGCAGGGATGGATGGGATGTTGGGAAGGAATTGTTCCCAGTGAGAATGGAAAAGCCCTGGTACAGGCTGCCCAGAGAAGCTGTGGCTGCCCCTGGATCCCTGGCAGTGCCCAAGTCCAGGCTGGACACTGGTGCTTGGAGCAGCCTTGGACAGTGGAAGGCGTCCCTGCCCAAGGCAGGAGGTGGAACAAGATGATCTTTAAGGTTCCCTCCAACCCAGGCCACGCTGTGGCTCTGTGATCTCCTCTCACCTGGAGGAAGGTCTCCAGGTGCCAAAATACTCATCCCCTTCCCAGGGAAAACATGAAGGAGAGAGGGACAGGGCAGTACTACTGAAGGAGCAGAGGAAAAATCCCACTGAGATGTCAGGGAAGTTAGTGCACAAAAAAAGACAGGTTTTTTCAGTCAGACACTCAGTCCCTCCAAGAATCAAAAAGGCTTTTCTTTCTGCACCAGTTTGAGAATCCAGCCCTTTGCAAGGACAGCTGCAAAGACCTACAACACAGTGTGATTTTAATTTTTTTGCTCTGGAATACAGGGGAGTGATGATATGGGGACATATCCTACCCCAGAGTAGCTTCTGGTGCAAGAAGGCAAGAAACTCCATTGTCATTGGAAAGAGAAATAAAGTTATTCCTCCAGTGAAAAAAACTGAATTAAAAGTGGAGGAAGAAAGATAAATAAAGTGATTCCTCCAGTGAAGAAAACTGAATTAAAAGTGGAGGAAATGCACTCACTTCAGCATGTGTTGCCAATTACAAATAACAGAAAGTCACACCCTGCTTAGTGCCAACTTGACATAAGAAAGGGGATGACAACCTAAAAATCACTCTGGAAGCAGTGGTTATCAAATGACAGAAATCTTTTCAAATGGAACACATCAACTAATCTGTGGTCTTTGATTTAAGTCCTGGGATATTTTTTTTAAATGCACCCAGTGAATGGAGACATTTTTATTTCCTGATTAAAGACCAACCCTGCACTTCTAGTCTCCTCCTGGGCAGCAACAAGATGTGTGAACAAGGGGCAGCTGCATTCTGCAGCTCCTCTGGGAGAGCACCTGCAGATCCAGACATCCCCTTGCACTTCCAATTGCTCCTGTTCTTGTCAGCCCTTGAGCCTCTCTGCAAGGCCCTCCTTTGACACAGGTCTCTTACATAGAGTGGCAGAGCCCATTTAGTGCCCAGCTGGATGTCCTGTGTGGTGACTGGCTTAGTCTGTGTGCTCTAAGCATGCTGCCCAAACAGTTTTCACAGTGATGCAAGAGCATTTCTTCATTCTTCGCTCCAGCCAGCTACACAAGGAGGGTCCAGCCAGTTATTAAAAAAGTAGATTTGACACTGATCGTGTTCAGCTCATGTCCTTCCTCTAGTGCTGCCAAAGGAAAACACCAAACCTGCTGCAGCCAGCATGATTTTCCATGGATCTCAACCAGAGCTAGATGTCCCCCTTGCTGGGAGACAGAAAAAATTTTGCAAAGACTAACCTGGAAGAGGAAAGCGTCGCCCAGGGAGTTGCTGAGGCAGAAAACAAAGTCCTTCTTGGGGTGCTCGGGCACAGCCTGCACGATGCTGTTCTCCACCCAGACAGCGTGCTTGGGGATGCTGTTGTGGTCAATGCCAGACCTGCCGTCGGTCTCGTAGAAGAACAACGTGCAGCCTGCAAGAGACAACAAGCAGCATGTTCAAATGCTCTGCTGGGGCTAATGCCAAGCAGGCACACCATGAGCTGTAGGGCACAATGAGCCCTGACCCCGGGCTGTTTTGTTTGTCCTGAGCTTTGTTCTCCCTAGGACTGCCAAAACAGAAAGTCATAGGCAGTAAAACACATCCCCAGATGAGAAACAGCCAAAGAAATCACAAATTTGGGGTTGTCCATGCACCCCCCCACCACAGGGGAGAGGTAGGTATGAGATCCTGATCCCCTGAGGGTGACAACCAGCTGTGAGCCAGACCTGGGAGCAGACAGGCCCCAAGCATGGCCCAGCCTCTGCAGCTGCTGCTGCAGTCCCTGCAAGGCAAAGATCAAGCCATTTAATTACTGGATGGAGACAGTAACTGGAATTAAGTAGCTGGGATGAGCCATGCCTGCTGAAAGACTTATGGACAAAAAGACTTAGCTGGGGACAGCAAATAACCTGGTGGGTGTTACGAAATAATCTTTACAATCCTCCTGGGGAAGAAAAACAAAGTACAGAGCAAGGATGCAATTTGGGAGATTCCAAAAAGAAAGGGGTCTCCCCCTCTACCACCTTCCCACACTATCTCCAGTTGTTTACAGGCTGGCACACAGTTGCTGTGTCACTAGAAAGGGATGCTCTGGTACCCAGCCTCCCAGAAAATAATTTGCAGCCAAACAATGGCAGCTGCTCACTTCAAAGCCCCGGTTAAACACTGCCAGCATCAAGGCACAGCAATCCAAGGAGTTAACACTCCACTTGAGCCAAAGCACTTCAAAACAACATCACTCCCCTGCTCATCCTTCCCCTTTCTTCTCCCAGATGGCCCTTTGTTTGCCAGCTCCTCAAAGCAAGACCTTCCTGCCCCCTCCCAGGAGATCAGGGCTGCCCCTCACCTCCCTTCTCCTCTCCCACTTCCCCAGCTCTCCAGCCACCCCAAGGAAGAGCTGGCTCCAAACTTTGCTGTCGGCTTTAAAACAGCGCTGCAAATTAAAAATAAACAAGTGCTCTAGGAAGAGCTCTCTGTGGGGTGGGCAGGGTCCAACCACACTGAGCCTTCTGGGTGACCCCCCTAGAGCAGGAGACACGGCTGTACCTCTGCTGGCTCTAACCACAGCAGAGGAGAGGGAGGCCAGTCCCAAAATTGTGGCTTCCCGTTTCCCCGCTGATGA
The DNA here is from genome assembly GCF_048771995.1 of Taeniopygia guttata. Classification (NCBI taxonomy): domain Eukaryota; kingdom Metazoa; phylum Chordata; class Aves; order Passeriformes; family Estrildidae; genus Taeniopygia; species Taeniopygia guttata. The sequence goes on along the minus strand of NC_133024.1, from coordinate 18,801,963 downwards.
AGCACATGAAGATGAGTTTATGAGCATGTGCCTAGCAGGAACTGCAGCAATCCAGAGGGAAGAGCGTCAGTGGCCCGGGCAGCTGAGGAGGCAGCAGGGCACCTGGGTGCCGAGGGCTGCCCACCACGGGATGAGTGACACAGCCAGAGCCACATGCCAGCCTTGATGACCAACAACAGCTTCCTGTGCACCCTGCAAATGTGCTGCAACCCTGAGTATTTATACACATGAAGCACCTCTTAGGGAAGAAGAGGTACAGAAGGGAGGCAGAGTGTGGCAGAGCCCCTGTGTGAATGTCAGCCACTGTTACCACCAACAGACTACCACCATCGTGTGCCTGCAGGGGCACATGGCTACTCACTCAGCTGTCAACAAGCCATGGACACCTTCTCCAAGGGATCGCCCAGTGAAGCCTCCCTGGCTGGTGCCAGCAGGGCTCTAAGCAAGGTATGAACCCCACTGCTGTGCCTTGGGGTGCCTGCCCACATGCCAACACTGAGCACATCAGCAAGCACCACATGAAACCTCTGGAAAACAGCAGGGCCACTTCCCTGTGCTTCATGCGAACTGGAGTTCACAGCAGCTTCTCTTACGAGCCCAGGCCAGTAGTTTGGCCACCCCATAGGACACCCCCCTGCCCACTCTCCCTGTACCTTTCAGTGACACCCAGTAGTGCTTCCATTTCCTGCGCGTGGCCGACTCCACTTTCTTGTTCTTCTTGTGCACCAGGAAGTTTTTGACGGCCAGGGCGCCAGCCTTGCGCACGGTGCCCTGCGCGGCCGTCAGCAGGATGTCGGACTGCCCGGGGGAGCTGAGGGTGCCGCTGCTCTGCTCGTCGCTCAGGGCCGAGCCTGCCTCCTCCAGGTGCTCGCTGTTGGCGGTGCTCATCTCCAGCTCGCGGCGGAAGTTCTCGTAGACGCCCTGGCGCAGCCCATCGCCCGCCGAGCTGCTGCCACTGTCGCTGCCGATGAAAGCGCGGCCGGCGGGCGGCGAGTAGCTGGCCGTGGTGGCGTTGGAGCGCCGTGACAGCAGCTCCGTGTCGGTGGCTGCGCCCTCGATGCCGCTGTCCGTGAACTCGCTGCCCTCGCCCGCGTTGACGTCCTGCTTGGGAGAGAGACCCGAGCTGAGGGGAGAGCTTGGCCAAGGCCCTGCATGCCCGGGGGCACCGCGGTTTTTCACGCCTCCATTTTTTCTAGTGATGGAAATCAATCATTTCCTCTCCTCCCTAAGGTAAACGACTGGAGAAAAAGGTGGGGTGGTGACAAACAGGCAGCTGTCCCAAAGCTGTGAAGAGCTCTCCAGCTTGGAGAGAAGGGTGAAGCTGCCCCATGCATTTCCCTGCAGCTTCATGGGCACAGCTGCGTTTTCAACATTTAACATCTCACAGCTCCAGGGCTGTACTTTCCAGATTCCTGCAGGAGTCCCTGTGGGTCCATACTTTGCCTTTGGGGCATCTAAGGCAAGATTCCTTCCTTCTGGAGACAAACAACTGGAGGAAAAGTTGGGATGGAGGCAGAGCTTCCAGCACAGGTTAGGAAAGACCAGTCACACATGCACCACTCCAGGTGGTGCCTCCGCAGCCTTGGCAATTTGGATGCAGCATCATCTGTTTACATTAAGCCAAATTAACAGTGCTAAAGGTTTTGCAAAAGGAGAACATATGGCAGCAAAAACTGGCAGTGTCGAGAAAAGCAGCACCCAACCTACGCGTTTTGAGGAGAAAACATTGATATTGTGCATTCACACCTACAGCTGAAGATACATTTCAGACACCCCAAGGCCAACCTTTGAAAATTATGTAACCAAAAAGGCTCTTATTTTTTTTCCTCCTGACAGGTTAATGTGGTTGAGATTATTTTTGTTCTCATCACAAGCTGTAATGATGGGCCATGTGATATTCCCCACCAAATCGCACAGACCCTTCCTGGTCACTAAGAACTTGCAGTCCAAAGCTCAGAAGAGACAAGAATACAGACAATTTGAGAAAGACTGGAGAAAATCCCATTGAAATGGGGTTTTGAAGGCTGTGACTCGGCCTTCAAAACACGGCTAATCCCCCCACGGGATACCCACCACCAGCTCAGTATCTACAGGCATCTGCAGCAGATTTTAGAGGACAAACGAAGGACAAACTCTGTAAACAGAAACAAATATTTTAGGTACTTGAGCGAAGAGGATGCAAAGAAGTGAAAAATATGGCCAAAAGCAACATGAATTTCAACCTCTACTTCTCCAGTTATCCTGCAAGAGCAGTTAGTTTTTGAATCACAAGTTAAAAAAAAAAAAAAAAAAAAAAAAAGAGAGAGAAGAGGTAGCAGAATGGAGTATTTATTTTGAGAGAAAACAAGCTTCCAGATGCTGGTTCAAGCACTGTTTTCTTTGTATCCAAGAGCAGCTCTGTGGAAACAAAGAAACCCTCCATCAGCTCTGTGTGAAACCATCCTCCTGTGGAGCAAGGGCTGGACAGGGAGAGCTTAGGGGCAGGGCAAGGGCTGACTAACTTTTCAGGCATTAATTTGCAATGGATGGGCCCGTTCTTTATAAACACTGCTTCCCAAGGGACACTTGGAGTCCAGCTGGAAGAATAAGCACTTCCTTCCCCGCTCAATGAGCGCAGTCCTGCTGGTCCATCTGGTTATTTAATGCAGCACGCAGTGACAGACAGGCTGCCCTGGCCAGGCCAGCATCACTCTGCTTCCTCCACGTGTGAATGAGCTGAGCAGAGTTTCCTGAAAGTACAGCCCTGTCCCCACCCAGAGCAGCTTTCCCAGCCGCACGTGGATCCTGCTGTTCCAACACCCTTGCTTTTGGGAAGCCAATTATCTATTCACCCCCTGCAAAGGAGGGATATCTGGCATGGGGAAGTGGTGCTGCTCAGAGAGCTGTGTTTACAAAAGCACTGCCACAAGCAAGGTTTTGCTCTGTGAAAGGATGGATGGTGCAGCCTCTCCTGCCGGCACTGCCTCCTGGCGAGCCCCGCATGCCAGGGCTGCTCCACACAGCTCACACGCCCAGGGCACTGCCCCTCTGCCCGCACAGCCACAGACACCTGCAAGCGGGACTGAACCCAAGCCCTGCCAGCACTGGAGTCAGCACTCCCATGGAATCACTGCTTCCTGGGCCCCACTTCATCCTTAACTTCACACTGACAGACAACAGGCTTAGATGGGATATCGGGAAGGAATTGTTGCCTCTGAGGGTGCGGAGGCCCTGGCAGTGCGGTGCCCAGAGGAGGATCCTCCTGGATCCCTGGAAATGTCCAAGGACAGGCTGGATGGGGCTTAAAGCACTCTGGGACAGTGGAAGTGTCCCTGCCCATGGCAGGGGGGGGCACTGGATGAACTTTAAGGTCTCTTCCACCCAAAAAATCCTGTGATTCCATTATTCTACACTCTACAAAAAGTACACAGTTAGCTCCAAAATCTTAGCCAATGTAACTTTTAGGAAGCATATCTCATGTTCTAGTTAAAATGACTTGATTTAAGAAGACAAAGAAATACTAGAACAGACCACCAGCTTGAGGGAGATAGGATTTGTACAGCTACAGCCTTTTCAGACGACCTTGGTGAGACATTGTTTTACCTGCCTCAGTTTCCCTGTCAATAAATGGGGCTTATACTCTGTAACTAACGTATGAGGATATCAGCTTATTAAAAAAAACAATTTATAAAAAACCCTCAAGGATGGAGAACTCAGAGTAAATACAATTGTTATACTTACTCATAAGGTTAAACTGTAGCACATTTTGCACAATCTTTGCCACAATGCAAGTGATAGGCTGGACTGCTCAAAAGATCTTTTCAGTGTAATGCTACAGCCCTGCTCCAAATCTGCCTCTGCTCCCTGCACTCCCCTTTCCACTCCTAAACAGCCCTTATCAAAGCCTTGTGGGCAGCCATATCAAGGCCTTTCGGCAGGAGGAGGGTCTGGGCACACAAAGGTGGGAGCAGTTCAGAGCCCAGAGCTGCCAGCACCGCTCTGTCCCGAGTTATCAAATGAAGCGCAGTGTGAAGGGAGCCTCGTGTGCCCTGAGAGGCGATCAGGGCCGGGGTTAGGAGGGGTCAGGGCACTCATAGCACAGCTCTCTGCTTCCTGGTCCTGCTGCAGGGGCAGCTCGTTCCCATCCGCGGGCAGGGAAAGCCCAGGAGCCTCGCAGCGCCGTGCTGAGCACACTCAGCTCAGGGCTCTGCACAAAGCACCGAGCTTTAATGCTCTGATCCCACAGGAATCTGCTGGGGCTGAGGGGAAAACAACGCCAGGCCAGGAACAAACCATAGCAGGGGTTGGTGAACACAGGGCTCTCATGGCTCGACTGAAGATCACCCTGTGGAGAGCAGGGAGAAAGGAACGTGCAGAGGCAGCGGCCGAGGAAGAGAACTGGACGGGCTCTGGCACTGTGCCGGCATGGGGAGATGTGGGAAGCAGCAGCAGAGCTCCCACTGGGATCCCTGGCACAGCTGGAACAGCACCATTATGTCCCTGAGGTGCCCAAGGGCTATGAAAGGAGGCTCAGCACACAGTCCTGAAGGGAAAGAGGAGGGAGAGGTGGAATGCCCAGTGCTACAGAGATCAGCCCTGGAATGAGGACCACAGTGGAGCTGAATGGTGCCATTGTCACCAACAAGGCCACGTGCCAGGGCAGCCCTAGGAGCATCCCAGTGCAATGAAGTGGAATGAGTTATCACAGCCCCATCAAGTGCAGAGAGCAACTGAACTGCTGAACCAGCCGGGTAAAGTGCTACTGCAAGCATTACCTACCCACTTAAATACAGCGTTTTTTCTTCACATCAACACTGGGTTTCAGGCAAAACAAGCAAAACAAGGCAGTGGGGAATAAAACTGTAATGCAAAAGCTACATCAGGCTAATGTACCTGGTGCTGTGGCTTTTGCATATGCTCACATGGTACTCGTATCTCTGCATGTCTGCTGCAGCCATATCTGTTAAATAATTTTAGCTAAATTTAAAACATAAACAGAAAAAAAAAACCCTTTGCTTTAGGAAAAATGTTTACTTTCAGCTAGCAAAAATCAGGGGAGGAGATCTGGGACAGGTTTCAAGTGTCCCCATGTTGAACATACCTGGTATTGGCCTCTGCTGGAAGAAACCACAGGATGGGACAAGCCTTGCCCACCTCTGGTTCATGCCTGGGCACACTCCGAGTGCCTGCAGGAGCTGCACGTCCCACACTTCCCACCACCAGCCCTGCCACAGACACTGTGACAGGCCTTGGTGAATCACCCTCTCCTGTCCCACCAACAGCACTGATTCATGGGCACTTGGGGCTGGTTTAGTAGGAAAAAAAATCTTACTTCCATAAATATAAACAGTTCCTCATGGTTAAAACTCCTTTCTAAATGAACCATTAAATTAAAAGTACAGCTGACTGGGAGGTTTTCCTTGGAAGGGGCTCCCTCCAAGACAATGCATATCTTTTGGTCCCTGTCCTGTTGAGCAAGAGAGCAATCAGATGCTCACACTCAGCAAGAGTGATTGCACACAACCTGTCTGGCTGCTCCTGAGGCAAGCACCACAGAATACATTTCAAATGGGCAGCCTGATGGTTTGCCTGCTTTTATCTGACTGGTGTCCCTTTGAAGCTCTTACATGGAAAAAGATTGGCCTGATAAGTGTTTTTCCTTTCTTTTCAGTACTGACTCTGCCATCATTTGATGGTCAAGGTATGGCTTGCTGCAAATCCAAATTGAATCCTTTCTCCACAGTCACGTTGAGAAGCAAAGATAAATCAAAAACTGCAACTGAAACCTGAGTGGGAGAAATGGTTTGATTCCTAGTCCTGTGCACTCGCTGCACTGGGGCAGCAGCTGTTGAGATGTCTGAAAGAGTAAATTTTTTTTTAAAATTAAATTTAGAAAAACAAAATAAACAAACCCTTCCATGCTCCATTAAAAGCTGCTCAGGGTAGTTTAATAAGCAAGCAGATTTAGCTTATAGTTCTCTAAAATCAAATTTGCCCCTGACAAAGAGGGACTAGGCCAGACCCTCAGATACTTCTCCTGGCAATAAACTCCAGCCTTATGATGAAAGTATGAATCACAGCCACAGGTGTCTGGGCAATAATCCCTGGGAAAGTCTCAGGGCTAAGCTGTCACCTCAGCTCTAGGCATGAGGCTTGGCAGCAGTTTCGGTTCATTGATTCCCCAGATGTTTTCCATCCAATATGTGGGCCCTTGCAGAGCCATCATCCCTGTGCTTCCCTAAGGAACCTGCCTTTCTTACCTCAGGTGCCCTAAAGGCAAATCATGGATACACAGGGACTCCTGCAGCAGTCAGAGAGTACACCCTGGAGCTGTCAGACATAAAATGTGGAAAATTAAATCAACCCTAACAGCTCCTCCCTTTCGAGGGGTGCTAAATCCTCCTCCCTTGTGAGGAGTGCAAAATCCATAATTCCATGAAGGAGAATCCAGCCCTAATCCCCTCTTGCAGTGTGGTCCTTGCCTGCAGCGCCTGACACCTGCACAGATCTGAGGTGAGTTCCCACTTTCCATCCCCTCAGTTCTCAGGTGTTACAGTGTTTAATGCTTCTGTTCCCAAAGGATACACTGAGGAACCCCCAAATTTACCCTGCTTTCATCCCAGGACCACCCAGCTGAAGAAGTTTCTAGAGGAGCTGAGTTAACTATGAACTAATAAAAGCAACCGAACTGTGCTCGATTTAAACCAAGGGCAACGTGCCATCAAAATCCTCCCAGTTAAATTAAAATACAGAGTCGGGTTACTTTTTGTTTGCTGAAGCCAAGAAGAGGCAATTCTTCCTGAGAAATGCAATAAGAGGGTAGAAATGGGGGACAGCTGCTAGAACAGCAGCTTGAAACCCAAACACATCATCTGTGAGGAGCTCACCTGAACAAGCACCCCGCTGAAGGAAGCAGGGAAATGCCTGTCATCAGGGATGATAACCAGGCACAGCATCACACTGAAGCTCTCTGAAAAGGAACATTTCAAGGGAGCACTTCACTGGAAAGGAGCACTCCTGCAAATTGCATCCATGTAAGTGAGCACAGCCCAGCAAACAAGCAGCTGGGGCAACCTGTCTGTGATTTTTAAGTGCAAAATACTTAGAACTAAAGCCATGCAATGTGTAGAGCTTCCCAGAGAATACAACTATTGCCAATGTTGTTATATACACTTCAGATGTATAAATGACAAAGTCCTACTGTTTAAAAAAGCATGCCTGAGTGGAGCTAGATCAAATATCAGCGCTGGTGATTTGATTTCCCTTGGCCTCCAGCCGAGAGTGAAGGAAGAAAAACAAATTAAGGTCTTTGAAAGAGTATCAAAATATTTGCCAGTGAAGACCAAAACACCAATTTTCGCATGCTCCTTTTCCTGACAACACTGGGGCAGAGCTGTGTGCTCTGAAGGGAGTGACTATTTGCTTTAAACTATCCCGACCAGGAAATACCTGATCTAATCTTCTCCATCTGGGTGACAGGGCAGGAAAAACCTCTGAGTCTGGCTCTGGAGCTCTCTGTTCCAGCCTTCCTCACTGAATCCACTTCCACTCAGCCAGGCCATAAACAGCTCCTTTGGTCCAGACATTCAAGAGGTCTGCTCATTCTGAACTACCACACCAGGACCCAAGATGTGGACTCCTGAGCAATTTGCCCTGGTGTAAGCCTGGGCTGTCCCAAAAATGAGCTGTTTCTGTTTGCCCCAGCCTGTTCCCAGCCCTTCCTTGCCCTGTGGCCTGTGGCTGAAGGCAGAGGTATTTGGGTTTTCAGGGTGGTTTGCCTGGAGGCTCGGCAGGGTGACCAGCTGACCAGTGCTCCTCAGTGGGATCCAGCCAAGCCAAACAGTCCCATTCCTAGCTTTTGGGGGTTGGGAACGTGGCTACATCTGAGGCCTCAGGAACAGCCTCTGTCTGAAAGGGACTGGATGAAGAGAGGCTGGAAGCAGTGAGCCCCACAGAGCAGCTGCCAAGCAGCAGCACTCTGTTTTCAGCTACTCACTAACCTGTGTGCCCGGAATTATCACTGAACGTTGGCAACTCTGTCTTTATCTCCTTCCTTGATTCCATCTGGAGTCAAACAGCTCAGATGAAAGGTCTGTGTCCATCTGATTAGGAATCCCACCTGAGTTGGAAATAGCCATGTTTTCCAGACTACAGGCAGCATTCCTTTAGGGGAGCAGAGCTCCAGCTGCTGAAGATGCTCTGCCTGGAAAACCATGGCTGAGGAGGGCTGGAAGAGCAGGCTGGAAGGCCACAAGTGCTCTGCAGAGAGTGAACAGGATGCAGTGGAAGCCAGAAGCAGAAAATTATTTCAGAGAAGAGAATCCATGGGGGACAGGTCAACCAGAGAGCCTTGGATGCATTCCTCACACCGGAAGGTTCCAATCTGCTGGCTTTGGGAAAAATGCCCTGAGGGAAAATTCACCCCATACTCTCTTTCTTTCTTTTCCTGAGTGGTTAGTATTTGGGGAACAAGGTACTGGGCTGGATAAGTGCTTCCATGGGACTGACCCAGTGTAGTCCTCTTCCATTTTGGGGTTATATGTTCTAAGCCACAAAAGGATTTTGTGGAAAAGTTTTACTCAACCTAAAAGCAAGTGTCAGCTCTCTGGAGTTTAGCCATCCTACAGAGCATAATGGAACACTGTAACCAGTTACAAAATTCCCTGAGATAGTAAAAAAATAATATCAACTGGAAAGATTGCCTCATTTAAACTGGTTTCTCTGGACATCCTGATCTAATTCCCACAAACCCCTTTGGTTTCATCTCCTGCATATTCTGCAAAAATTTTTATGTAGTTTTATTTTTTTAAGCTTTGAGATTCCAAATTCCTGCAGGTTACCTAGAGAGGCCTAAAAATAGTAATAAATTTGAAAATTGGACAAAAGGGGATTTAACACGCCAAGGACATGGCCTGGGGCTGGCGCTGAAGCCAGCACAGCTTCCGAGTGAGTCAGGCAGAAAGTTTGTTCCTTCCCTCTCGGCTTCACAAGGAATATGGAATAAGGAGGTAGCATGGAAGGGGCACAAAACCACACATCAAGGTTTTCATCCATTAATTCACAGAATCACAGAAGGGCTGGGTTGGGAGGGGCCTTAAATCCCATCTGATTCCACTCCTTGCCATGGGCAGGGACACCTTCCACTGTCCCAGGTTGCTCCAAGCCCCAGTGTCTAGCCTGGCCTGGGACATTTCCAGGGATGAAATAGCCACAGCTTCTCTGGCAAATTCCCTCCTTGAGATGTCAATTAGGGTTCGTAACAGCAGGCGAGCATGGGGTACATTTGTCCCTGAAAGTCTACCAGGAGAAGGACTATAGATATTTTCAGTTCAGTCAGAGAGAAGAGGAGAGATTTCTACCAGGCTAAGCCTAGGAAAAAATCTGAAAAGAATGTAAATAATTATTATCTCTCTTTCTGTTTATATTGTTTATAAGTATGTTCTACCACCGCGTTCTATTCATAGTGCACCAATAGCGTGAAAAGTTTTCACTTTACAACCAATCATATTTCACCTTAACAATCCTAATTCTAAAAAAAGAACACTAGTTGTTAATAAAATATTAGTCTTCACCTTCTAAACTTAAGAGTCATTTTATTCCCATCCCTACCTCAACAGCAACAAAGGATGAGGAGGGGGAGGAAGAGGAGGAAGACTAGGAGGAGGGAGTCTCCTGCAGGCAGATGTTTAGCTGCCACAGGACACAACAGGGCCGCTAAACAAAATCTGGATCCCACAAAGCAGGCTGCAAGATCCTGGGGATCTCACAACCCACAGTCAGAACAAGCTGTATCCAAGCAGTGCTTTCTCCCTTCCAGGAAAAATGGGTGCAAATGGCAGGCAATTAAGCCCTTTCCACCTACACCACATCAGCTCCAAAAGCCAAACATGATCCCAGCAGAGCTCTCTGGGAAGTCTCGCTCGGCAGAGCTGAACCCTTAATGGCACAATGTTGGGAAGAGCAGAACTGCTGCGTGGGTGCTCCAGAGCCACCCCAGGAGCACTAATCACTTGTGCATATTAGATAGAATTGTCTCTTCATGGGAAAAAGCTCCCTTCAATTAGCAGAGAGTGACTCCCACTGTTCAATTTAAGGTTTAAATTTGGACAGGGAGAGATTTTCTTCCCTGTTTTTGGTGTGTTGGTGGTTTTCCCTATAATGTAAACCACGTACTTGCAAAGAACCCATGGATAAGGCATTAGAACAAAACATGTGCAGCCATAATTCCAGCACCTTTTTTCTGGGATGCATTTTTCCAGGAGCTGTACTTTCTGATCTGTCAGCACAGCTCAGAAAGTACAGCTAGTGATAACCTGCAGAAAATTTAACTTCCAGAAACCACGATGGTGTTCATGAATGCAGCTGAGCATGCAATGGAATGATGGCTGGATTTGGGAACCAAGCACCAGGGCACAAGGCCATGGCTGTGGTCTCAGACTCAGCCTTCTGGCAGTGACCTCTTTAGGAACTAAACTAGTCAGGAGTCACCCACCAGTGATCATCAGGCCCTTACACACTTCTAGCACCTGGGCAGCTGAGACTAAAGAAAGGCACATATCCCAGCTACAGCTTTCCAAAAAGTGGAAAAAAAAAAAAAAACCCCAAACCACTGATAAATACAACTCCAAAGTCTTGTGAGGACTGACAACGGGGATCTGGGCAGAAACTTCACTCCTGGCTAGGAGAATCCATTGGGTGACTCTGTGGAGCAGTGACACCTCCCTGGCCTGTAGGCCAGAGGGAAAACCTGTGTCCAACAACCCATTACACTTGGCCCTGGGTCACCTTTATGTGGTGGCCTCATGACCCTAAGATGTTACAATTATTTTGTGGGATTTGGATGGGGGAAGCAGTTTAAAAGGCTGGTCAAAACATATCTTTATAGCAGGAAGTGTTTTCCAGCACCAGGACATGGCAGGCTCCAGGGCAACGGAGTCATCAAGGGTGTAAAGATAAAAGTGCTGAAAGACTGGGAGGGCAGAGGTAAACAAAACTGCCCAAAAGGTGCCAGCTGGCACAGGCCAGCACAGTGCCAAGGAGCACAATAAGAGCAGGGCAGTGACACAGCCTCAGCCCCACACCTCAGCTCCCAGCACACTCCACAACAGCAGTGTCAAGGAAAGAGGAGCTAAGTGTGAGACGCTGCAGACTGGGGACCTGGTGCAGACACAGACTGGTCACTTCCCTCCCCTCACCCCATCCAAAGCCACCTCATCAGGCTCACCAAGAACTCCTTTCACTTTGTGTGCAAATTGGACTTAATTTCTGCCTTTTCAAACACATAATGGCAGTAATTTCCCTAAGCTTGCTCAGGCTAGGCTGGGGCTGACATGACTTCATTTCTGACAACTATCTTAAACTTACAGGATGCTGCTGGGATTAAAGACTTGGGAGGAGGAATTTTGACCTTTGCAAAGCTTTAATTTTGTTGAATTTATCCATGGTAATAATCACTGCTAAGACTCCTTACAGACATCATCTCCTGTCTCGGGAGATCCATCTAGTGAAACCAGCCCCACAAAATAATTTCCCTGGGTATATGGCTGAGGCCTCACAAAATACTACTTAAATTCCAGACTTTCACTACATGCCTCAGAGGAATCTTCTGAATGCCAGCATAGGCACCAAGAAGAAAAACAAATGCTTGGCTGTTCATCACCGACTCTATTATCTTTTTCCTCAAATACCCTCGAAAGCAGGCTACAGGCAGCAGTTGCACCCAACAATCTTCAGGAAAGCTGTTAGGGCCAAGGCTGCCAAAACCCATCTATTATTTTTTTTCTTCTTCTTCTTGTTCTCTAGGTTTTTATCCTGCACTGGCACACCAAAGGCTTTTCACTTCTGAGAGCAAAGAGCTGATTTTGAAGAACAAAGCTGCTGTTGTGGGACACTGCAACATCTGTTTCAGCATGTCAGCTTTATATTCAGCAGCAGCCCATCTCCACACGTCAAGCACAGCCAGGGAGTCCCTGAGCAGCCCTATCCCAGCAGCTCCCATGAGTTTGGGCAGGGTTTGGAACTCCTTTCTGCCCCTCTCTACAAATCATCTGCCACTGAACTGCCAGCAGAACCACTGTCTGCAGCCTGAGGCAGGAACTCCATCAGGCAGGACAGGGAAAAGCAGGACACCATGTAGGAAAGCCCCAGGATCACAGGGCTGGTGTCTGGAGTGCAGGAGGGGCACCTGACAGCAAAGCTTCTCTTGACTCTGTGCTGTCCCTGGCTCAGAGAAGCAGAATCTTCTCCTTACAACTCCATGCCCCATCATCTCTCAGTAGTCAGCAGGCCTAGCAGTGCCAGTGCTGTTTTGGGGAAATGTTTTGCACAGACACTAACATCAGCTAATTAGAAAAGTGAAATTTCAGCCCAGTGAGTGTTTAGCATGGAGGGGAAACCCTGACCGTTTTTTTTTTTTTTTGCCTCCAGCCACGAGTGTAGGCAGGGGAGGGTGACAAGGCGGGGAGGGCAGAAGGGGGGACACAACTCTGCAGAGGAGTGATCAGTTCTGGCAGCCACCCTGGAAAAAAAGGACCCATCAGCACTGCAAAACACACAGGGAAATCTGCTGCTGGCAAATGCAGATTTCCCCTTCTCAGAGGCAGTGAAGAGTGCAAAAGGTCCAAGGAGAGCTGCAGATAAAGAAGGGACAGTACAGTGATGGAAGTGAGCCAGCTCTGGAGACTGGCTAGTTCAGCTCTCTCCTGGAAACATCTCTGCTTGGAAAGGGGGTGTTGAAGGAAAACATAGTCTGGAAGAACCCGGAAAACCTTCATCTATAGATCCAGCCCAGCCAAACCACAGAAGAAAACTGCCTTACCTGGGTGGTTTTCGCCCTTCTGCCTTGCATGCTGCTGCTATGGCTCATTTGGGGGTTGGAGGCCCCTTCGGAGAGGCAGTGGGACTTCCTGCAGGGGAGCGTGTTGTAGTTACTGTAGGAGGAAGGCGCGTCCTCGGCGGTCACCGAAGCAATCTTATGGCTCCCGAGCTCCGGGATGTCGGACACCCGGTTCCGGCAGTACCCTCCGAAGGCGTTTCGGGGGCCCCCGTTGATGGTGGCACTGGGGGTCTTGGGGGAATACAAGTCACTCATGGAGTTGGCCCGCTGGCAGGCAACCAGGGGCTGGGGGCTGCCGCCCGCCTCCGGGCCCTGCACGGCCTCGGCATCCTTCTCCTCGGCCAGGCCCAGGATCTCCTCGTTGCTGGTCAGGTGCTCCTGGCTGAGGTCAGACAGCGAGAACTCCAGGCTGTCCTCGCGCCAGATGTCGGCCGACTTGGAGCGCTTCTTCTTGAAGCCGGCCGTGTCGGCGAAGGCGGTGCCGTTGGCCGCGTAGCGCAGCGCCCGCCCGTCGCCCTCGGCCAGGAAGGGCGGCTCGTCCCCGTAGAGCCGGCTCTCCTCCGAGTCGGGCATGCTGTGCACGGAGGCGGCCGTCAGCACCGTGCTGCTGTCCACGCTGGGCGTCACTGACGAGTCCGTGTGGTAGGACATGGGCCGCAGCCCCATGTCCACGCGCTCCACCCACATGGCGCTGCCGAAGTCCTCCAGGTTGGCCTCAGGGGCGAAGGGCTCCAGGCCGTTCTCGGCCAGCGACTGCGGGATGCTGGGGGTGCTGCTGGAGCGCGTGCTCACCTCGGAGTTGCGGTGGATGATCTTGCCCGAGGAGGCGTGACGCGTGCGGCGCGAGGCCTTGCCGGAGAGGCGCAGCGAGCGCGACGTGTGCTTGCGGCCCAGCCCCGGCTGCTTGTCCCCGTAGAAGGCATGCTCCACGCTCTGGCTCTCCGCGTTGCCCATGGCGTCACGGTCTGTGAGGGACACAGCGGGCACCGTTAGGGGAGGGACACCCCGATGCACCAACAGCTGCTTTTTTATTTCCTTAATTACCGAGCCCATCCCAAAACCTACACAGCAGATTCTCGCAGGGACTGCCATAACTGCAGCATTAATTCCACAGATTAATTAATTATGGGAGCCAGTGGCTGTACCGGCAAACCAGGAAATACAGTTAAATCAGAATATTGCAAACAGCCAGACAGCTCGGCTGGTGCAAACCAAGAGTGCAGAAGAGCGAAGCACTGAACCCTGGAGCTCAGTGTGAACTGGAACCAGTTTAGCACCATGGTGCCATGTCAGCTCTGTGCACATTCACCTGACCCTCAGCATCAGCATCGTCATTCCAGCCAAAAAACTCAAAAAATCAACAGCTCTTGTTTATCTGCAGGGAACAGATGCTGTAAGGTAGAGGGAAGTACACCTTTAGCTGAGATTTCACCTTTTTTTTGGCTAGGAACTGCAAAGTGAAGCACCAAACAGCAAAGTACAAATCCACCCTTTTGACAGCAAGCTAATGACAGGTTTGATTTCTGGAACAAAAAAACTGTGCAACATTAAGCAGGTACGGAGAGTCCCCCACAAGAAAGCCATATTATGAAAAATAAATTAGCATGAGTGACTCAGACTACACAAAAATAACCTCTTCTTCCCACTCCCTCTGAAGTAGATAAGCAGATCTGAGCTCTTTGATCTGAGCTGGAATGCAGGGACAGGATTGGTGTCCCCAGCCCCAGCCTCCTGCATTATTCAGCTGTGCACATCCCGCTGTGGAACAGGTTTTCCATCCAGGAGGTGGGAGTGATGATCTGATTCAACCTTGGAAAACACTTTGAGGTCTGCGATCTTACTCAACAAATGTCAGAAATATTTTATCAGTAGTATTGGGTCTTTCCCATCTGGCCTGACAGCAAGAAGAAGAAGAAGAAAAGTAAATGCCAAAGTTCAAAATTAAACAGGAGATGCTGAATTACACATGAGACAACTACAAAGAGAAAAATAGTCCATTAGTGTTGAAAATAAATTCCAAGACAAAACTTCTTTGTTTTGAGGCCTTTCAGTTTTGGTTGAAAATAAAAAAGCTGCCCTGACAGTAAAATAATCTGGAGTTTTTAATTTCTTGGGGCTATTTCCTCTCCTTTGACTGGATGTTAGTGGGCACTGAACCAGATGCTGGCAGAATGAATGCAACTACGTATTTTCCCTCCCTACCTATATACACACAATTGCTGCTGCACAGAACTGAATTAGCCCTATATAAACACATGGAAAGTGAGGAACTGATGGCACTAAACAATAGGACAGCACAGCACAACTGAACCCTGCACTGACACTTCTGACCACAGCAAGAGGACTGTGCCTCTGCTACTCTACCCAGCAAAGCTGCTCATGGCTGAGGCTAAAAGTCTTTTCAGTGCCAGAGCAACAAACACCATAAATATCTGGGCATTTCTGCATTAAACATAAATACAACTGCATGTGAAGTAAGCTACAGCAGGATATGCCCTTCATCTACTGAAATGAATGGCAGAACTCCCTTTGGCTGCCATGACTTATGTAGATAAATAAAAGCACTGAATAAAGGGCAGGTATAAATCTTAAAACAAAAAAGAAAAAGATAGCTTTATCAATCCCTAGACAAGGGTTCATTATCTCCTAAGAGCTACAGCACTTTGATACAGACTGAAGAAAAAATCAGCCAGCTTTTGCCTATAGAACATTTTAAAGCACAAAACCTGCATCTTTTCTTCTGCAGTTACCTAAAAGCAGACCTCAATGCTTCCATCCTACAGAAGAAATCCTCTCAGGGCAATGCTTTCCCTTGCTTTGGTTCCTGCTGACCACACTTCCATCCGGGGGGATTTCCCCTGGCTGCACAGCCTGGCAGAGCCTGCACCATGTATCCCCTGCCTCCAGCGTCCATCCCATCTCCAGCCATCCCTTCTCACCCTAAAGAGAATGAGTAGTTTTAAAAGTCCTCTTGAAAGCTGCAATGGTTCTTTACCTTCTGACCACACCAGGCAAAACTTCCCCAAGCCAGAAAAGCAACAGGAACACAAATGGGCTTGGTGAGGAAAGGAGCAGCAGCTCAGGCTGCATCCCCTGAGGAAATAACACTCTCCTGGAAGAAGGGAAGTCTTCTCTCCACAGAAGGAATGTTTAGGAAGTGATTTCACACAATGAAGTATCTGCTAGAGACTGGCAAGAAGTGTCAGACTTCAAAGTAAAGAGCTGACCTTTTTTAATTCTGTGGATTGGTGTTGTGGGTGAGGAGTTTGCAAATCCACAAGTGGTTGTCAGTGAGCCCACACCTCACACCCCTGCACCCTAGAAAGACCCTCCCTAATCCCACTAAATTCCCATCTGCAAGGCTGCAGGAATGCTGCCCAGTGGGTGCAAGAGGGCTGCAGGCAGAGCAGCTGATCCAGCTGCAGCCATGCAAGACAGTGCCATGCCGCAAGTTTGTCACCATCCCCTGGCAGAGCCCATCTCTCCTGGGATATGCAGGACACAGCTTGGGTGGGACAGTTGACCCCACCAGGTCAAGCTGAGGGGGCTCCTCTGAAAGGGACCCCCCCAGTCCTACCTTCTCACCCCATTTCTGCCTCCCTTCTGCATCGTTGGCTGAGCATTTCCACCAGTTACCCTGAACCAAATCAAGTGCTCGTGCAGCAGAGTCCACTAAAACAGCAGAAAATAAATCTGAGGGGAAAAGAAAAAACAACAAAAAGAAAAGCTTATTAGTTCATTTTTGCTGAGCTAGCAAGTTGGCCTGGCACGTGCCAGAGGCAGCACAAGGGTACCTGTCTGGGGACACAGTGGAGACAGGAGGGGGACAGTGCGTCTAGAGAGTGACACCTCCTCATTTTTTGGCAGCAGGGAGCTGAGAGGTGAGCTCAGGCAGATGTGGAAAGGCAGCCCTGAGAGGGGAATTGGCACTGCTATAGACTATAGACACGGCATCCTCATCGAGCAGGAGCTGGACAGGGGAGGGGAGCCCCAGCCTCCCCCTCCCACGGGCCACAGCAGACACCCTGGGGCAACAGCGTCTCAAACTGCTCAGCTACGACTGCCAGATGCTGCCTGTCTGTGGCTTAACTGCATTTAGCACACGCAATGAAAAAAATCTGTATCAAATTAGAAAAATGAGTAATGTTAATGGGAGCTGCACGCAAGTGCTGGTAGGACAAAGGCTCCCCTTGTTAGCTCAGCTGCCAAACGCAAAGGCCACCATTAAAGACCCATCAAGGTACCACCAGGATACAATACAGATCAAGTGTGACACACTTCCATGCTCTAGGCAGGTCTGTGGTGGTGTCAGGAATCTGCTGGGAACTACCCTGAACCTCACAGAGAGCAGAGATCAGCACGGGGCCATGCGCTGTGAGCACAACTGGCTGGACCTTTTTCAGCAGAAAATGTTGATTCATCAGAACCCAAACTTTTTGTGGGAACAGAGGGCCTCTGATGAAATATCTCTCTCTCTGGGAGGGAGAGGCTTGAAAAGCAAAGCAGGGAGACAGGCACGTCTCCTGGAAGAGGCACCAGCGCCCCGACTCAGGCGCGCTCACCGAAGGCGCACACATGGAAGATCTAGATTTGTATCTGCAGCCCAAGCCAGGCAAATGAGGGGTGGCAACTTCTGCCTCCACATCCTCAAAGAGGTGGCCTGACCATCCATACTGGGAAAGGGCTCTCTCTCCCCGAAAACCTGCTCCTTCCTTGTTCATTGCAGGGAAAATGTCAGAAATGTGGTGACTTTAAGGAAGTCACCTTTAAGCCAGCTTGCACATCAAGAGACAGGACAAGGGGTTGAGATGTTGAGATATGCTTTTTGAAAGTTCAAACTTCAGACTGATATCAAGACTAGGCTGCCAGCAGGGAGAAGACAAATTTTGCAGGAAAAACAGTGTTCCCTACACTGGGTATGTGGGAAAAGCAGACTGACCTCCAGCTGAACTGCTGAGGTTTTGCTGGATGACTCTTACATGAAACGGTTACCCATAAATTATATCACATTCTAGATGACCACTGATGATGGACCACTCAGAGAACATAATCTCCTTTAAAACCAGTAATTTTCCTTCCTCTTCGCCTACCCCAATATTAAATTATTTCTTAAAATAATTACAAAACCAGAATACTCATTTGAATTAAGTCTATGTTAGTAACTCTTGAACCGGCAAAAGGTTGGACCACCAGATTCCAGAAGCATTATCTGAAAAATACTACATTTCCAACCAAATTTGAAGCACCTCACAAGACAACAGATTGCAAATTTAAAATTAGATTCTAGTGGGAGGCCCTGGTGACAAATCTGTATTTTTCTCCTGGAGCATAGCTCGAAGGCTGTGAGAACCAGAACAATGATCAAATCCACAGCGGGCAGTGAGCCTACAGAAATAAACTTCTGCTAAAATCTGTCAGCCAACAACAAAGATTTTCACTGAACTCACCAGAACCACATAGAAAAATGTACAAGACTAATAACCAAGTGTGAACACACACATTTTATTATAATTAAAATGTGCTTTTTCAAAAGGGCAGTAGAGAGGCTGAAATTCCACAGAAAGTCTTTGAGTTTCTCAGAAACTCCAGTGGCATATTTCATTGTTTTCACATCAGAACCTCTTAACCAGACACTTTTGTGAGCCGCTCTCACATGTGTTAAAGTAGGGATGGACTCCAGAAAGACCCTGGAGGCATATAGAGTAAGAGGAGGAGGGAGGGAGGGAGGGAGGGAGGAAGGGATGTCACCAGGAGCTGCTTGAAAAGCCCCTGTGCTGCCAAGCCCGGGTACCCAGCACATGCAGCTTGTGCCCTTGCCCTCCCCAGCATCCCAGAGCACAGCAAAGCCCTACAGAAACACAAGGGACGCACATGTACCTTCCGAGGCAGTCCCGGTATCCAGCGCAACCTTCCCCCAGAGAGCTGTGGCATTTAGAGGTACAGAATTGCAAATGACCCCAAAATGAGCAGTTACTGGGACTGCAGAAGCTGTCAGCACCTGCCACTCAGCGACTCCATTACTCCCGCGTCAGAGTCTATGACTACATGCCAAAAACCTGGGGAGAAAGGGGAGAAAAACAAATCAGACAAAGCAGGGTTAGCAGGGAGGGCTGTACAGGAGCATCTTCTGCCAGGGCCTGCCATCAGCACTTACCTAAGGAGCACTGGGCAGCACAGCACAGAACGCTGTGCTCAGATCGGGATGATGAAAGCTGATGGTGGCAGCATAAATGAAAAACCCAGTCAAGCACCACCAGCCCCAACCACAGGACATGGAGAGCTCCTCTTCCCAACAAAAATCCCCCCAGACTTCAACATTCCCTCGCTGAGGCTGGTCTGTCTCAGCTCAGGGCCAAAACCACACCTGAATCTGACGACGACCACCAAGAGAGGCACCTTCCAACACAGAAGGGCCGAATTTCTGGCAGCAAGGGGAACCCAACCACCCAGGAGACGCTGGAAGGGCTCGCAGGAGATTTCTCTGCAGACTGTCTCATTTATGGAAAAGGCTGTTTTCCAGGCAGGGATTTCATTACCCTTTTCCAAGGGTGAATCACACACTGGGGCAGAGCATTTACATCTGGTTTTGTGAGCAAGGAAAGGGTTCTCAGGTTAATTGTGCTCACAAAGGCACAGATAGAAGAGACCAGTCTGTGCTTACATAGACCTGAGACCAGTCCTTAGGGCAGTCCTCAAGTCAGACACTGATGTCATGTGAACACCAAATCTCAGCCCTTTCCAGGCCTGGTACCACTGGTGAGCTCCTCTGCAAGGAGCCCAGCTCTAGTCCAGGCCTGGGAGAGGCTGAATGCATTCCCAATCCAGCTCTCACCCAACTCCTCCTTCTCCCAGTCAAACACCAGCACTAAAACATCACCTCAACACTGAACACAAACTTGGGAGAGTTATAAACTTCTTCACAGCTCCCAGGGAACAAAAACCTGGGGAGGGATTATGGCTGCCCTTCATGTTCTTGGAGCTGCTTAGCGGAGAAAGTGGAGTGATCCTCACTCTTGGCTGGATTCTCAAAAGAGATGAGAGTCATTGGCTCTTTAAAATTAAAAATATTCTTATTTTCTTTCTCTTCCTTCATGTTCCCTTCTTTGCTCCCCACCTCCCCCTCTTCCCCCAAGCTGTTGGTTGAGATCTGAAAAGCAGTTCATGAATTGCTCAGGAGCTGGCAGGAATTAATAAAATTAAGCTCATTTATATTGAAATGGACTCATTATCATGCCAGCTGCCAATAATTTCCAAGAGGGGAATCTTGCTGACAAAAAAAGGTCCTACAGGCAAGAGGCTCCCCACCTGCACCCACCACACAGGGAGCAACCCTGACACGAGCATTCCTCACCTCCCAGGAAAGGGAATTGTGACCACTGCTGTTCAGATCTGCCTGCTACTGCCTCAAAAAAACCTGACCAAAAGAAGAGCAAGACAGGCATAGCCCAGCATTCTGTCAGATCTTCCACCCTGACATGGCTTTTGAGAAGTTTGTAACTCGGTAAAATCTTCTCCAGGGTTACACAAACTCTGGTCATCCCCCTGAGAAACCAGCTCCAAGGCAGCCTGTTCCACACACCACCTGTGCTTCTCCAGCAAAAGCCCTTCTCTCCTGGCAGTCCTTTGTTACAAAGGGGATGCTTACACCTGGATTCTGCATTATCCAAATCCTCATGCTGCTCCAGTACATCTGAAGGGCTGGGAAAATCCTTTGCCACAAACAGATGGGTACTGGGTACCACAGCTCCTCCAGAAGAGAAGGATTTATCATTACCCATCAACTCTTTCCTGGAAAGTTTTGCTCCTTTTACAACTTGGACATCTTTCCTAAATCAAACCAATTCATACTTTTCAAGAATAATGTCCTTTTTTCATACTTTGACATTAATATGCAGTGGAACAGTCCTCAGTGTCCTGGTTCATTCCAACAGCCCAGGCTCTGCCGCAGCAGAATTTCCTGAGTTCTGAAGCAGCCTCCAGCAAAGCCTTCCTTCCAGCAAGGTCTTGGAAGGTCCAACAGGGCAAAAAGTGATGCCCATGCTCCTCGTTCAGGAGGAAGGGCTGAAGCAAACACAAGCACAGCTCCATCACTTCCTTTCCAGCACAGAGCCCTTTCTGGTCATGTTTGCTCCCATGGAGACTGGCCAAGGGAGAAGCTGACCAGCGACCCACCAGTCTGTTCTCTGGGGAGATGGGACAGTTGTAAACATCGACACATGGAACAACTGATCTGATTAAAAAAAAAAAAAAATCAAATAAAGATTTCCAAACTTCTACACTAGAGACAAAACATCCCCTCTCAGCACCGACTGCTCCCAACACATCCCGACACTCAGACACATCCCTGGTGTGTGCGAGCCAACACCTGCACACGTCAGTGCAGCTCCCCATCCTCTGAAGGGCTGCAGGCAGCACAGCTGTATTTACTGCACAGCCACACAACAGTGCCAGGCCAAGGAGATCCCCCAGGGCTCTTTGTGCCGCCACTCCCGGCCAGGGAGCGCAGGAAACATCCACGCATGGATTAAATGGAGAGCAGGGAAGCAGAGCAGATTAAAGGAGCACCTTGTTGTTCTTCACATCTGCTACCTGCGATTTCAGGTACAGCAAAGAGCTCTGACTTCCACATGCTGCGGCAGTTTGCAATGCCAAGGCTGGAGAAAAATGCAGCACATCTGTTTTCTGTTTGCTTGACAGGAACATTAATGGATGAAAAATATGGAAACTGTAGCTTTTTAAAAGCCTCTTTTTCAAAGCACAACCCTTCCTTTCCAGAATGAAAAAACTCAGTGTGCAAACACTTGTCCAGTGAACAGGAAAAGTTGGCAAGAAGGACGACAGCTCTCTTTCAATTCTATTTTTACCTTTTCATTTTATGAGGCATTGTATTTGTCAGATTTCAAATGCAATCAGTTGGTTGCTAAATAAATCCTCATGCAGTGTGAAGAAGCCCTCGGTAACTCTACCATCAAGCAGGATGTACATACAGAGACAGGAAGCAGTAGGCATTCCATACAGAAACCATTCAATATCCATCAGCAGCTCTGGGCTGTATTCCCTACCCACAATCCCAGTTCCATGCCACTGTAACTCCAGTGTTCAATCCCATCTCCTGAAATGGAGAATCAGGCCCTTGGTTTGTCACTGGAGGCCACATTTTGTTAGTCAATAGTTAGTTAGCTAATGTGAATTGCTGCTGAGATCAGCCCAGCCAATGCCTTGCCCTGAGACCAAGGTAAATGCTCTCCTGTGCTTCAGGGTTCTGCTGGCCTGACAACTCTGGCTCTCCCCATCCCATATCCCTGGGCTGCTCTCTGCAAAACAAAACCCCCAGGAGAGGGAGCATAACTTATCCTGAGCTGGAAGGGACCCACAGGATCAGAGTCCAGCTCCTAGCCCTGCACAGACACCCCAAGAAGCCTCCAAACCCTTCAGCAGCCTCGTGACCCTCCTTTGGATGTTCTCCAATAGCTTTAGATCCTTCTCAAACTGTGGTGCCCAAAGCTGCCCCCATGCCTCGAGGTGAGGCAACACCAGTAATGGATCCATGGATGGTTGGATGGATGGCTGGATGGATGGATGGAGAAGAGACTGCTCTGTGCCCAGATCTTTGTTCAGAAATGCACCAAGCTTTCCTGATCTCGATCTAGACACAGAGCCCTGAGACCAACTTTAGATTGCAGAAGCTGGTTGACTTTTAAAGCACTGAAAATAAATTACAAACGTGCTCCTCTCTGTGTTTTCTTTCTATGACATTTAAAATGCCATAGAAGCCTTTTGTTTGTGAGAAAAATTAATTTCAAACAGAGCACTGCTTGTGAGAAAAATTAATTTCAAACCAACCACGGCTTATCCTACCTCATGAGGAGAATGGCTGCTCCTGAATCTGAAGTCTGCCAACAATGACCATCCAGGAAGGTCGGGGATCCATCCATCCATCCCCAGGAATGGGCTGCTGGAGCTCCGATTGCAAAACCTCTTTGTGCTAGCACGCAACCTCCGTGTCTGTCACGGCTGCGAGAACAACGCTGGTGATCCTCCAGATGAAGAGGAGGGCAAAGAAAAATAAACCCACATTCCCTTTGAGAAGAATTCCTGAAGGTGAAGGTGTGGGAAGCCCTGGTCCTCCAAATGCAGCACCACCCCTATGACAATTCCCAAGGGAGGGATCAAAAGGCAAAAAGAGAGGGAGGAAGGAAGATTTGTCGAGAGACCTTAAACCTCCACAGAGACAACAGTCAGCAATCCCCAAATCCCAGCTAAAGGAAACAAAACCAGGAGCACAGCACTGAGAAAGCACTGTGGGGCCTTGGCAATAAATTAATGAAAAAGCAGAGCAGGTAGCCCAAGGGAAAGCCCCTTCTCCAGGGTTTCTCTATTTATAGAGGGGATGTGAATAATTGGCACGGTTGTGGGTTTGTTTGTTTTTCAATCATTTTTACAACAATCTGAGCATGTTTTAACTCTTTCTCCTTCCCTTCCCTTTTATTTTTAATGGTGGGAAAATCCCCCTTTCTACCCTGGGGGGAATCTGCAAGGTTTTACACATTTCCAACAAAGGGCAGAGCAGGGGAATGATTCTAATTTCAGATCATCAGACATAAGCAAATCTATGGGAAGCCATGAGGTCAACTCCCTGGAGCCTGTGGGGCAGACTAAGCCCAGCCACGAGGGAACTGCAGGGAAGAAGGAGCCCGCTCAGCCTCCATTGAGTCTCTGAGCACGGCATGTACCTTTACATGATACTTGAAAAACTGAAAGAATTCCCAAAATGCAGCTGAAATAAAAAATAAGGTGCAGCTTGTTTATTTACCTTTAGGTTCTATGTTATTGTTATTACACTTTGCTTAAAAAGGGCTTTCTGCTTGTGCCAAATGAGCCGAGAACTGCTGATACACAGCAAGGGTGGGACGTGCCAGATGCACTAAAAAGATTGAGAAGTAACAAGGAAATGTTCAGGCCAGGAGACAGAGCTCCAAATGGATCTGTGGGAGCTCTCACTGTACAGCCAAGGAGTGGGACCTTGCCTGCACAGAAGAACCACCCAGCACCACAGGTTCCAGCAATAAAAATTGAAACCCTTGGCTTGAGTGACCAACGAGACAGGATGTGAAGGATTAAAGAAGGTGTGGAAAAAAATTAAGGGCAATAATTGTGGTAGGGGGAATTGGAGAGGAAGTGCTTGGTGTATCTCCTCATTTAAGCACTGAGGTAAGTAATCTGATTTTCAAGCAATGCCAAAGACCTCACACAGATCATTAAGATGGTGCCTGAGATATGAAGTATCTAATTTTAGATACCCTGACTTAAGTACTAGGGAGGGATTCCAGAGGTCTGCGGAAAAACCGGTGTGAAATACAACTCAGGCAGTTCAGCAGAGCTTTCCCTTTCTGGTCCCTCTCTCTGAGGGAGCGTGAGGAGCCTCGCTGAGCACCAGAGCTGTGTAAGGTTCCTCAATTACTGCTTTAGAGCCAGGAGAAAGGACAGCAAAATAACTTCCATAATAAGAAAAAGGATTGGAGCAAAGGATGTCCTTTGCAGATGACAGCATGCATTACACAAGTTTTGGCACCAGGAGCTGTCTGCGAGTGTGTGCTTTGAAATCAGCACCTGTCCTTCACTGAAACTGCACTGGGGTGGGATGGAGAGGCCAGCAGCTGCAGCACTGCAGGGAGAGCTGGATTCCTGCTGCCACGCTCCCAGAGCTCCCTGCTCTCTGGGAACACAGTGCAGAAACACCCAGCACAGTCACATCCCGGTGGCAAAGGGTACGGCGTGACTAAGGAGGAAAGCTGTGTCCAACCAGCAGAAAGCATGCATTGAACGTCCCAAACTTCCCAAAATCAAGAGTTTATTGCCTGGAACGTCACTGGCAGCACGGACAGGGTTCTCTGGTGGGGCAGGAACAAGGGAAGATGCTGACACAGCCACTCACCCAGGCCCAAAGCCTGGACTCTCCCCACCCTCCTCTTGCTCCCAGCGCTCCTGCCATGGCTGCTGGAGACCACAGGAGCAACAAAAAGCAACCCAAGCTTCCCAAAACCCGACTGAGAATCCTGCCTGCTGTTTAAGCAGAGCCTGGAGGAGGCAGGTAAGCAGTGCCCAAGTGCTCAGCCGCTGCCACCAGCCCCAGAAGAGCAGCTCTCCCCAGCGGGCGTTGCCATGGCACAGCCCTGTCCCTCCACAACCACAGATGGCAAAGCTTGGTTGGTGGGTACCAGCCTGGCACTGCCCAAGGTGAATTAAGCACTCTGAATGAAGCACTCGGGTTTTATCTTGCACGTCCTGGCAGGACCTGATAGCTTCCCTCTATCTGGGCTGACCAGTTCCAGTCACGACTCGCCCATCACATCTCCTGACACAGCTCTCCCCCGGGCAAGGAACACACCACTCCAGGGCCACATGGTTGGATGTTACTTCTTTAATTAAGAGGGGACAGAACCCATGAGGGATGGAAATCCCAGGAGAAGACACCCTCGGGGCTCAGGGGGTGAGCCCCCACCCTGGGAAGAGGTGGGAAGGGAGATGAGCCAGAAAAAGGATGGATCAGCAAATGCTCTGGAGAGGAAAAGCCAGAACTACCAAAAGCCAGGCTAAGGCAGCTCAGGGTGGAAAGCTGATACCTATCAGCTCTGAGTGTGGCCTCCAACTAAAATGAAGGCTTTGCCTCCTTTTCCAGGGAGTGCATGGCGGGGAGGGGCATGTGAATCACCACATCTGAGGTTATCAGGAGCAAAATCCAGAGTTTAAAATGTGCCAGTCAGCAGCAGCTTTCAATCTGCATCCCAAAACTATGAGAGAAGCAAGCACAGGGATATAGGAAAGAATTTTTCTATTAAAACCTGCAGCTCAGGATCCTGCCTGGGACTGCAGAACAAGTGATCCCAGCAGTGATGTATCCATCTGTCTGTCAATGGGATGCAAGGCTGGAGAGCACAACTGAGAGATGGAACCGGGAATCATACAGGAAAAAATGGGAAACTGAATTCATTTCTGCCTGCTACTCTTGATCACTCCCTGCAAGAAGATGAGCAATTTCCCAGAGGAGGAAAGGCAGAAGACACCTTTCCAGGAAACTGCTAGTGGAGCTGAAAATGACAAAAACTGGCCCAGGAATTATGATCTGCAGAAGAAACTTTGCACAGGGGTTATGCTGAGGAGAGAATTACCTCACTCAAGTCTTTTCATGTTTTCAATGCAGACACATAAAAATGAAATGTGCTGGTGACTTGTGCTGAGGACACAGAGCTGGGAAAAGTCAGAGCACAGAACAGACCTTTTGTCTCATACTGATCCCAGAGGGCCATGAGCTCCCGGTGTGACAGAAATGCCAAGGAAAGCAAATGTAAATCAAAGGATGCATCAAGCAGGACTTGCACAGCAGAAACAGCAGTGACCGATGCTTCAGAAGACACTGACCTCATCTGGAACACCACAATCCTCATTGGGGCTGAGGTTAGCACAGACCAGACACTTTCAGCAAAGGCAAGGCCAAAGTGAAGCTTCACTCTGAGAGGAATTCAGAACAACAAAGCTGCTGTCAAATGGAACACAAGCAGAGAGGCAGCTGAGCAGCCCCAGTGCATCCAGCTGGGGGTTCAGGGGCTGAACACCTCCCTGGACCCCCGACCAGCCTCAGTGAGACCCACGGATCACAGCTGCACAGAGGGACAGAGGTCGTCCTTCCCAAACTCAAGCTGTTCCTGAGCAATAGGGAAAAAACAATGACAAATCCTCCACAGTTTGGCAGCACCACAGTTGGTCCAGGTCCTCCTCTGGCTTTGCAATCTGGTCAGTAAGAGGAGAATGTTGTTGTTGGCACACGGGAGCTGTCTGTGAGGGGTGCCAGGTGACCAGCTGCAGGGCTTGTACCCGTGAGCTCCTGACATCCTGCACAACACACTGCCAAAACCAGCTTCAGCTTAGTCCTCTCCTGAAAATGATTCCAAAAGTAGTGCCAGAGAAGGAGTAAGGAGAGATGTTCCAAACCCTAGTGGGAATATTTCAACACCAGACTCTTGCTGCCTTTTCGTGCAGTTACTGCCGGCTACAGTCACAGAAACAAAACAGTGAGCAGAAGTATGAAGAAGTGGGAATTTTTTATAGGCATTCTAAACTATGTGTCAGGAACACAAACCCGTCATAAAACAACAGCTATGCCTCCTCCAAATGCCAGGTTGGTGAGGTATCAGCCACACCACCAAACAAAAGCACAGTAAATCTACCCAGCACTTTAATGAGTGGACATGGCAGTCAGTGCTCTGGGCTGGCGACATCATGCACAGGTTGGACCCCACGACCTTAGAGGTCTTTTCCAACCTGTGACTGATAGTTTCAGCAGCAGGTGCCATTCCATCATTTCAGTGCTTCACATTGGCCCAGAATAGCCCTGGAAGAAAAGAACCTCTTTATATTTAAAGAGCAGTAGATGATTTCAGTAGTAAATTTCCTCTTTACATTTAAAGAGCAGTAGATGATTTCAGTGGCTGTGAAAGCCACTGGTGTTTTCTGTGGCACCATTCCCAGGCCAAATGAAAGCAAACCTTGCAGGAGATGCACACTCAGTCTATCTGTGCACACATTGACCAGAGCTACCTTGCCTGTGCTGCAAGGGAATTACTCAGCCCACCTGAGCTCACAACAGCTCCTGAATTCACCTGAATGGCTTCTGTCCCAAAACAGAGCCACCTCCAAGCTGCATCCAGCCTTTCCCAGTAATTTCCCAGCACTGGTTTTGTCTGCATGCACACAGCCCCCTCTGTGTTACTGCTTAAAGCAACTCTTACTCAAAAGGGTATTAAAATTAACATCAGGCACTTTCCTCTTCAAAGATGCTTTTCCACCCTACTGAGCCAAAGCCACCAGAGAAGGTGACTCTCCTGTGCCCTCCACTCCACCAGCAGCCACAGCCACATCTCCACACTGATACTATAGACCCAGGCCAGAAGTGGTAACTATTTTTGCAGTGAGTGGATGCACCTCAGACACAAAGTGACTGCTGGCATTTTCAAGAGAAGCCCTTTAAATAGGGGACAAAAGAGAGAAGCAAAGGACACATTTACAACAGAGCTAAACAAAGACTCCATGGTTCTGCACCAGCCCTTGTATCTCTTTTTGGAAGGCAATAATCTTTGTGCCAGTTCAGGGGGGTTTTATCTTGAACTTTTCTGCTCTCTACTGTAGATTCTGTCCTACAGGTGCTCTGGAGACCTCTGAATGTTCTGCCATCAAGGACAGTATTGGTTCTGAAAAGATCTCCTTATCACACATCATTGATGGGCTGTACATCCTTTCAAGTCATCCATGAGCAATATCAAAATATTTCAAATGCAATTCCCTTCTTTATTTGTTTTCTTAGGTTTTTTTCCCACTTTTAGAGCTGACCTATCTACACAAAAAGAGGGGGGAGAGGTAAAAAACCCCGTACTTTGCAGTTTATTATTTACAGTTTTCAATCAACTCCTACAAAACCTTTCTCAAGATATTATTCCCTGCATATTAAAGGAGGAAGGACAGCTCTGTGCAGTGCAGGAATCAAAGCACAGCCTCCACACTGGGGCCAGATCTACATTACAAATATTTGCCAGCACAGCTGTATTCACTGCTGTGTTGGGACATGACCTCTGACTGTGCCTGCAGAGGCCACTGCAATACGGTTACAGCAGCAAAATGATGATGTGACTACAGTAACACATCTTTCTTTAAGTCTCAAAGAAAACCAAGCTCAAGAAAAGCTCCCCCAGCAGCAGCACAGCTCCACCGGCACGACACAGAACACAAACACTCCCAGAGGAGTTTTCCCCATGGCTCCCCATCTGTAGGGCTGCAGCAGGGATGGGCAGAGGGGAAGGAGAAGTGTCTCCATGCCTGCAGAGTGCTGACTGCAGCCTTTTCTTGCCCAGGGAGCTGCACATGGGGCAGCTGGGAACAAGCCGCAGCACGAGCGGCACGGCGAGCTTCCGCCCGCGCAGAGCGGCTCCCCAACACCCTGCCTGCCAGCCACGCTGCCAGCGGGCAAAACTCCCTCCCTGGGCTCTGCACCAGGCCCCCGAAGGAGCCACGAGCTTTGCAGAATGGCACATGGAAGCAAAAAGCTCAGCCCAGCTTCTGACGTCGCAGAGGGAAATCTCTCTTGCGCACAAAGAGGTCACAGCAAGAAGGAAAAGGCCAAAGGGAGCAAAGAACACGGGGGAAATCTCAGAGAAACAAGATATTGCTTCTCTGCCTTTTCCATAAACCATTTCCTCAGGGGTCATTTTTAGGAGCTTTTCTTTGACTCACAGCCCCCTCAGCAGCCAGGCCAGCTCCACTCGCCCCTCTCAGACTGCAGGGAAGGCTCCTTCTCCTCTTCCTCGTCCTTCCCATCTCCCTTCTGTGCCCCAGGAGACCCAGCAGAGCCAGTGACGAGGAGGAGAAGAAGGAGGAGAAAGCACAGGCAGTTCTCTGCCACCCCAGGTCACAATCCCCATCTCATTTTCCCATTAAAACAAAAAAATACCCTTCAAAAGAAACTCACAATAAATTCTGAAAACATCCTTGTTAACAACCTACGTATAATTTTTTTAAATACCTGAAATTGTCCCAGCAAAGCACCCAAAAAGCAGCCCAGATACTCTCCTCCCTCTGCAAAAAGTGTTCATTGCTCTTAACTGCAGGGAGCCAAAGGAAGGCAGCACAGGCTGGAGAAATCCATCCCTCCTGGTGCCATCTATAAGGCTGCAATTAGCTACCAGTATTTCTGTAACCCTATATAGTGCTGCAAACAGAAAATCTATTAACTGGGACATTTTTGTGGGATTTCTGTCAGTTTGATTGTTCCAGAGGCTTATATTTATAAAAGATACAAAAACCTGACGGGCTTCCTTTGTTCAGTGTTTCACAAAGATCCACCAACTTTCAGGGTTCAATTCCACTATAATTATTAGATTAGTAATTATGTAAACAGGCAGTAAACCCCGCTTTAAGACAATAAAAACATTTCCAGAGTAACTTAACATTCAGAAGCAGAGTGAAGCTCCTCCAAGCACCACCCGAAATCCCACAGCACCAATTAATATTGGGATATTGTTTAGCCTGACCATTTACCATCACAACAGGTCACGAGGGAGAAGTAATTTAAACCAGCCATGGAATGGCTTTGAAATGAGACAAATAAACTACCACAGTGATGGCTGGAAAT
Organism: Taeniopygia guttata; assembly: GCF_048771995.1. NCBI lineage: Eukaryota > Metazoa > Chordata > Aves > Passeriformes > Estrildidae > Taeniopygia > Taeniopygia guttata. The sequence goes on along the minus strand of NC_133024.1, from coordinate 18,771,970 downwards.
GTGGTTTGAGGCCCATTTCCACTACCCCCATCCCCTGTGAGCTCAGCTTTACCTGAGGAGTCAGGATGACCTCACAGGACAGGTGAAAAAGGGGGCACTCAGCACAGTGCTCATTCCCTGGATGGGCTGGTGGGATGGGAAAGGGGACTGCAACAAGCACCATGGTGAGGAGGGTACAGGGGTGTGTCACAGGGAAGAGAAGAGCCCCCCAAGCACCTTATCCCTCTCCATGTCCCACCAGCCCCCACGGGACAGGGCTGCAAGCACAAGGAGCCAGGCACTGAGGTTTGGCACGTCCTCCCTACACCCAGCTGTGGGAAAGGAGAGAAGCACTCCATTATCACTCCTCACGCAGGCTCTAACATGCCTCAACTTATTCTCTGCCTCTTAAAAAAACCCAAACAAGCCATGAAAAAGAATGTAAAATCACCTGGCAGGGCACCTCTCTGCTCCAGCTTGCAGGCTCTGCCCCACCATGTTCTTTTCCCAGCCCAATGTGACTTGTGAAATATTTTACACAATGGGCACATCCAACTTTACAAGGGAAACAACTTCCCAGCCCCACTGACAGAACAGGCTATGAGGGCTCCTGACATGGAGGAAACACGCCCTGATGGGATCTGGACACAGAGGTGAAATTAGGAATAACAAGTGTTTGTTTCCACAGGGTGCAGCAAACTCTGGCCAATGAGTGCATCCCATGCTCTGGAGGAACCCTTTCAGCACCACCAACCCCACCTGGGTGGCTGTGCCCAGCACTGCAGCACAGGGTGCAGATGCCAGGGGGGAAAAGGCCCTCCCAGGAATAGTTCAGCTGTGGGCAGGCAGAAGCTGTGCCAACGCCGCCGACTCAAACAACCACGCCTCGTGGAGCCGCTCGCAAAAGCTGCAGCTGAACCTGAGGCATGAAACAGCAACAAAAACCCAGCCAGTGAGGCAGCTGAGATCTGCAACACGGGAATCACTGAACCATGGAATGGTTTGGGTTGGAAGGGCCCTTAAAGCTCATCCACTGCCACCCCCTAACAGGGGCAATGACACATTGCACTATCCCAGGTGGCTCCAAGCCCTGTCCAGCCTGGCCTTGGACACTTCCAGGGATCCAGGGGCAGCCTCAGGGAGGCCAAAGAGACTGCAGTTACTCCTCCCAACAAATAAGAAGGCTGGAGAACTCTGGGACGGTTCAGTGTGAGGCTATGCCTCTGCTCCCAGGGTTAATAATCTGCTCCTTTCCCAGCCCCACATGTAAATACACAATTTTGGGGCACAGGGCTGCTGCTCTGAGTTCATGCTCCATAGTTCCATTTTAGTTTTCCTCCTTAAGGCCTGACTTCCAACTGCATTCTGAAAAGGAAACAAGTCCTGGACTTGTTTGAACAAGTGGGCAACACCTGCTCCAAGCTTTTGGCTTTACTGCATTGTCTGGGGTTTAAGGTTTGCTCTTTAAAGCCCAACCTAACTGGCTTTGGGGAAAAAAAAGACAAGTCTATAATCAGTTTTAGGAATAAGAGAGAAAAGGACTTCATTCATTCACTCCTTTGTTTTCAGGAAACTCACCCTGACATTTCTTTGCCAATACATCAGGAAAACTGCAGAAAATGCAAACACAGGCAGGATGGTGCTTCAAAGGGAGAAGGTACAGCCCTGCTTTGGCTCCAGTTTCTCCTGACCCAGCCTCTCTTCTGGGATATTTCTGTATCAGAGAGCCCATTTTACTGGAACTCTTAACAAGCAGGGAAGAGCACAGCAGCCCGCTGCCTGCCAAGTGCAATTTGTTTATGCAAGATTTCCAGAATCCATCTTCTTCTCTGCCCCAGAAACATGCTCTACACTCAGAAGGAAGATGCTGAAGTGTGATGATGTGGGAGCTGGGCAGAGCTGAGCGTTGCTGCAGTGGGAAGTGACTCTCAGCAGAGCCCAGGGATGGTTCCATCCCAGCAGTGACACGACTGGAGCTCTGCACCGTCCCCAGGGCCAGGCTGAGCTCCTTGCTTCCAACACCACCCCACAGGCAGCTCCACTGAACTGGCCACGATTCCAACCAAAAATCCTGCAGGATTCTGGCCAATTCCTGCAGGATTCTGGCCTGGCTGCAGCTGGGAGCAGGGAGGGAGGGATGTGAAGCAAGGGTTGTTCGTTCTCCTATTCCCGGTGACCATGCCCCAGCTCGTGCTTTTCCAGAGAACTTCCAGATTCATGGAGACAGGAGGACAGCTCCCAGTCCAGCCTGCCAGCCAGTGACTTCAGCCTAAATTGAACGGAACTGGGAATCCCACAGGAACACTGCTTGGAGGTTTTCTCTGCTTAAACACCATCCACCCACGTGAAACAGAAAAGAACTATTTATCTGTCGGGGGTGATTTCACCCAATTAATTCATTAAGGAGTTTGGAGGGAATATTTTGGAGAATGCCACATGCTGTGAGCAGATAAATAACATGTCCCACTGTACATGTTTCCTAACTTAGCCTGTATTTAAGGCAAGTAATAAGTAACAGCACTGAGCATGGTTCTTAACACCAACATAAAATTTTAAAAACTGAATGCTGAATAATTTTGTTGATTCCTTTGCAGTGCCAGTTGTAACAGGTTGATAAATTCCCACAGAAAATATATAATTCATAAGGACCTTGCAAGCCTCTGTTGGGACAATTTTTAGGGCTGTACTCAGCAAAAGATGATGCACAACAGGTTATGTACACCACAATGAGTTGGAATTTGCACACAGAGAAGAATAAATCAAAATAAATCCCATGTACTATCACGGCAGCCAACTATAAATTTTAATTTGGCTGTAGGGAAACCAAATATTGAGATTCTGGACTAGGCTGATCATGAAGTTTGACTGATGTCACACAAAGCTAACCTGATGCTTAAACAACGACAATTAATGAGCTGTTAGCTCCACTAGCCTTAAAATGTGAAAATTCTACCAATATTTTCCCAATCCACTCAGGTGAAAAAATATATCAATGCAAGTGTCATCCAGCTTTTTCAAAATTACAGTGCCATGAAAGAAACCAGGAGCAATGCTACCTGCCATGTCAGTAAATAAAAGTAGAACTAGAAGAGTAATAAATTCCATTCTTAATCAGGGAAAATGCCAGAAATAATTAAAAACTAATACCCCTTATGGAAGCCTAGCTGAAATATTTGCTGATTTAAAATTAAAATGGTCTTGCATTGGACTAACAAAGAGTTATATTTAGAGTATTTTCGATGTTCTCTAACTAAAAGCAGCACAGCCGACGTGCATCACCCCCCTGATTCCAGAGGGAGCCACAGAACACACCGGGCTGTGGGAAGCTGAGACACAAATGGTCATTTATCCCAAACCCCCACTCAATTTCTGTAAAAAACCCTGATAACCCAACCCTGCACATGATTCAAAAGCCTCCCGCTCTCAGGGATCAAGCTCCTCACATCCATTTCCACGTAATCCTCTGAGCACTATTGCAGTGTCACAATGGAAATGAAATAACAGCTCTCGAGTGCAGCTATTGAGATAATCACGCTCAGCCCGGGAAGGAACCAGCCACCCCTGATGGCCCTGCCATCCTGATCCCCAGCGAAACAGCTCGGTGCCAACAGGTGGCATTTCAGAGCCCGCTGTGCTGCTGAATAAAGCCGGCCTTACATAAAGCCGGCCCTGGGGGAGCCCATTTTGTGGCATTATTCTGATGGAACAACCTGCAGGACTCACACGGGGTGGGTTCACACCCCCCGTGCTTTCCTGCACACCGCTCGTTTCCACCTATTCAACGTCCCCAGAGAACGCTCAGCCCAGATGTGGGGGATGTTTATCACAGAAGGGCAGAGGTATTAAAAGCTGAGGGCTCTTTTCTCCCCCTAAGTTTTTAAATTCCAGAGAATTCCGTTCAATTGCAAGGCAAGGATTTCAGCGTGCAGCACCCTGGCTGCCTGACAGCTTTAGTGGGTTATTCAGTGGTGAAGCTTAACCAAAGCTGTGTCTGAGAGAGAAGGTGCTGGATTAGGGCTCTGCTCCTCAACCCAATTCCAGGGATTCACAGGCAAGAACCTGAAATCTCCCTGCATCTCAAAGCCCCCTGAGAAGCTCCTTTCCCGGTATCACTGAAAGAAAGACAGAATAAATTTCAGAATGGTTTGGGAGCTTCAAGATCATCCTTCCATCCAGGTGAGGTGCCCATGCAGGGGATGTGGTGGTGACAAATATCTCCTTAGACAGCAGATCACCATGGTGCCACTTCATCAGAGTACCACAAAGCTCAAACTCACTCTGCTCCACAGGAAAGGCCTCTAAAATCAAGTGAAAGGACTCACATGCACCTCCAGAATTTGGCTGTTACACAGATTTGTGGGACCCACTCAATTCCTTTGGGATAGTGTTGCCATAAATTGTAGGTCAGGCATAGTGGAATATGAATCCCTGGCCTCTGGCATTCCTCGACTAGGTTTAAAAAGAGAGGCTGAACGAAGATAATCCTCTTATTGCTCTGTCAATTTTACTAGCAGAGACTCTAAATGTGAAATTTGGTCCAGCTTGAGCAATAAAATAATATTTTCATTTCCAGGTTCCCAAGAGCTGCGGCTGGGAGCCTCACTGAGCTCCAGCAGTTTGACAACTCGGGGCTTTTGAAAGCCTTTCGAGTGGAGAGCTGAGAAAGAGCTTGGAGAGGATTCTACACAAATGGATTGAATTTCTGAGACCTCGGAGAATTCTGCTCCAAACCCCACGGCAACACGTGGTGGTGCCGTCTGCTGCAAGCGAGCTTGTGAGAATGGAGCTGCCGGGGAGGCGTGAAGTCTGTCCCTTCTGTCCCCAACTCTGAGCTACGTGGGGACGTGACTCACATCTCACATCTCAGGCTGAGCCAGGCAAGACATTTCATTGCCATTTAGACCATGAATCAGGAGCTCTGCGAGCAATACAACGCCCGCGAAGTTTTACCTTCCTGTATTCAAAACCAGAGCTTATTTTTAAGAAGAATTTGATAAAAGCGTAATTTTATAGACCTGCTGAAAATGTTCTGGCCCTCGATTCCTTCTCAGCAGTATTACATGCTGCCATGACCTCGAACCACAGATCTACAGAATATCCTGAATTGGAAAGGACCCACAGGAATCGAGTCCAACTCTTGACCTTGAACAGGACACCCCAACAATTCCATCACATTCCTGAGAAACACCTGGCCTCTCCTGGATGTGTTTTACTTTTTCCATGAATAATTGAGGCCCAAAGCAGGTGACAGAAAAGTCAGTGGAAGCAATAGGTAGGCAGAGGTTTTGAAAAACTGCTGCTGCTCCTTAAGTGACTCATTTTGGGGTTCAACAAGCAAAAAGTGCATTAAAATTTCAAAGGATTCCTGTACAAAAATAGCTCTGCACAGCTGGAGTGGCTTCAAGTGAGATGCACACTCTGATGAGCAGGTTCAAGATTGCTCGGAAAGAGCTAAATATCTGCAATCTTTTGTGAGTGCCAGGTGAGCTGTGCTCCTCCTGCACCGCTGAGGGAACATGGGCTGGGCAGCCATTTCAAACACAGGATGATCAAACCAAACCTTGGCATAAGCACGGCACAGCCTGAGCAGGTTCTGGGGACCAGCAGGACCAACTCCTTGACCTAGAAACCCCGGAGCTCAGCCTAGGACCCCATCTCAGTGCAAGGGAGATTGTGCTCACAGGGATGGCAGATCTATGTCCTAGAATGAGGCTGGCTGGACCCCAAATTAACTCCAAAGGCAACCCTTCAGACTTCTTGTTTCCCTTGTAGGCAACAGTTCTCGGCAAAATGCACAACATACAGACTTCAGGGGAGGCTCAAGCTGGACGTCTGAAGGAATTTCTTAATGGAAGGGGTGATTAAGCACTGGCAGGGGGTGCCCAGGGAGGTCTGGAATTCCCATCCTTGAAGGTGTCCAAGGATAGCCTGGATGTGGCACTCAATGCTCTGGGCACAGCTTCCAACTTCTTTTCCAGCCTCAGTGATCCTGGGATTCCGCGATTCTGAGCCTCAGGAAAGCCCCCATGGATACCATGGCAACTCCTGGTTCCCCCGTGCTGGAGCCAGCTTTGCCTCCAGCCAAAAGCACCCACAGGAAAAGTCTGGAATCCCAAACTGCTCATGCTGTCCCTACTACAGCCCTGCATAGCTTGGTCTGCAGGGGTTATTTTCCTCTTAATATATTGATTTGCAATTTTGCCTGCCTAACCATGTGCTGTCCAGGAGCTGTGGGTCTTACGGGTTCCTTCAGAGACCTCAGCCTTTTTTGCCCTGCACATTTGTCCTCAGCACCAAACAAACATTAGCTGCAGCACTTTTCATCGAGGCTCTACATTGCTGAATTATGCAAAAAGAGCACATTCCACAGCAACACTTCCTATAGTTTGCAAGACGTATCTGTGCTTTATACACAGGAGGGCTGTGTTGTCTGCAGGAGTCTTCTTTGTGGGACACCATCCACCCCGACCACCCTTTTCAGGGGCGCTGCTGTGTTCATCCTGTAGTTGTACCCCAGAGCTCTGGTGTGGGCTGAAACCAGAGCTCCACAGTCACATGAGGATATGTGATCCTGGGTCCAGGGGCTCGCACAAAGCTGGAGCTGTTTTTCCTGTCAGCACAGACTTGGGACTGGCAATTATTTCATTTCCATCTATCTGGTGCTGATGGGGGAATCACCGTCCTGCCTCAGGCAGCAGAACAGCCCCAGCTCCCAGTTCCCATGGCACCTAATAGAATCACAGAACCATCCTGGGCTGGAAGGGACTCACAGGGATCACCCATTCCAGCTCCTTGCCCTGCATAAACACCCCAACTATCCCACCTTGTCCCCGACAGCCTTGTCCAAAGGCTCCTGGAGCTCTGGCAGCCTTGGGGTTCCCTGGGGAGCCTGGGCAGCACCAGCACCCTCTGAGGAAGAACCTTTCCCTGATCTCCAACCTAAACCCCTCCAGACAAAGCTCTGACTCTTCCCCGGGTCCTGTCACTGGCCACCAGAGCAGAGATCAGTGCTCTGAGATCAGCCAACAGTGGAGCCAGGTTTTTGGTAGGCTCTAAGTGGGTCAGCCTCCTGTTCTCCAGGATCACTAACCAATGCATAGCTGATGAGATCCCAGTCCCTGCAGCAGATTCTGAGAAACCAGGTCCTCTGTCTGACCTCCATCCTACCCAAATCTTTACCCTGCTCAGTGCCAGCCTCTCTATGCTCTGTGCTCCCTCCCCAAACCTCTGCCTGGAAAAAGAGTTCCCAAGGAGGACAGCTGTAAGTTACTGGGAAACACTGCGAAGCCCCATGAGGCTGCCAGCACACCTTCCCTGCAATGCCTCTATTTCCAAATAATCCAGCCCCTTTTCCCAAAGATGCAGCTCCAGCAGCCTGAGCCCTGCAGGTAGATCTACTCTCAAAGCCACAGTCCCAAAAAAGTCTTGCTTTCTCTTTTTCCTCTTGCCCAGAAGCACAAACCAAGGGCACTGTGATTTTCTCATGGCCCCAGACAGTCACTGCCCATTCCCTGCATTGCTTCACTATGTCTGGAAACACAGACTCAGCTCTGGGTGCACCTACACAGATGTGCAACTTTGCCCTTGTCTTGCCTCAGCCCCTGCTGCACCAAGGCTGGAGGGCACATTTCAGGAGAGAGGCACTGCCTGAGCCAGGTGGGAATGGACAGCCCATAACCAGGGGCTCCCAGGGACAGTCCCAACAGGTTCTCACTCTTCATGGAGCTCTGGACATTTGTATGAATTTCCCAACTTCAGGTGGCTTAAAACAAGCGACTGCATCTTACTGCTCCTCAAAAATCCCTTATTTCTTTTAGTTTCCCTTTTAAAAAACTCTCCATAAACTCCAAACTTAAAGGTACACTCAGGTAACCATGTCAACCATAAAGACCTGTTTGAAGCAGTAAACAGGAGCTGAAATGTCATGGATTCATTCAGGTGCCTCCAGGAATGACAGCTCGAAGGAAAACATCACACCGTATGACTTTCCAAATTTTTAAAAACCAGGCTGGAAAATTACAGTGATTTATCACTCCACAACAAAGTACACACACACACAAAAGCACTTCCCAGAAGAAGATCACCAAGCGCTCATCCAGATGCTACTAAAGCATTAAGCTTAATTTGAAAAAAAAAAAAATCAGCAAGGAACTGACTCCCACAGGCTTCTTGTTGTCATAAATTTTATCCTGCAACTTCCAAGGGAACAGAGTTCTGGACTGTGCCTCAAGTCTCACTGGCTGTGTGTGTTTCTGCTGCCCACCTCACACCTCTTACAGCAGCACCCACTAAATCAATATGGGGGATATGACAGTCAACAAAGACACAACTTTCCTCCCACTTCAGAGAAAAAAAAAAACCTCACCAGATTTTCATTGTTGCAAAGGAAGAACAAAAAGGCTCCTTTGTTACTGCTAAAAAAAGCACATCAGTCAGTTTTCACCAGAACAACCTTTGGCATGTGTTACACATCACCAGCAGCGAGAGGCAAGGGATGCCTGATCAGGGCTCTCAGCCACTGCTTTAATTCCTGCACAGACATCACCCAAGCATCACACACACCCCCAGAAACCTGGAGCACTCCAGCTCCTGCCCAGGGGCCTCTCTCCCAGCATCCCCTCACCAGGAGAGGGGAGAAAGCACTGGCAAAGGGAAGGAGCAGCCTGTGCCCAGCTGGGGAAAGCTGGCAGGATCAGACACAGCCTCTGGGCTGGGCCTCCCAGGCTGTGCCAGTGCTCCTGAGCTAGCGGAGTCCCCATCCCTGGAGGTGTCCGAGGGAACACCTGGATGTGGCTGGTGACAAGGTGGGCATCGGGACCAGCTTGGACTGGTTGACCCCAAAGATCTTTTCCAACCTAAAAGATTGAGGTGGCTGCACCCAGCAGCTTCCCAGCTCCCTTGCCGGGTGGCCTTGCGCAACGGGGGAGCCTTTGTCTCTATTTCAGTGTCTGAGGGCCTGGGGCACACTCTGAATACACCTTCCCCACCCAAGCTAATGCAAATGAACAGCAAAGCAATTCCCAGCTGGGAAGCAGACAGCAGAAGGTTCTTTGTTCCTGTTAGAGGCGCTGGACTGGGAGCACAGAGGGCTGTGTGCTCACCTGGGAAAGCCAGGACACCGGGGTTTCTCAGTGTTACAGCAATAAACGAAGCCAAGCTGCTGTGAGGGTATTTCAGCACTGCCACTGGGCAGTGTAAGGCATGAAGGCAGATCCTGGCATCCCCCAGAACCACGGGAAGAAGGTATTCGTGCAAAACCTACATACGTGCCTTCTTCTGTCCAACTTCTGCTATTTCAGAGACCCCAAAACCACTTTCTGGCTTTGGACAAAATGCTACAGGAAAGGTCTGGCAACTTCCCCAGCTCCTGCAGCTGCAGCTCTGCCTTGCTGGTGCCCTACACGGCCCAACTTCAGGGAGCCTCATTTTTGGAGGGGTCACCCTCAGTGCCCAACAGCTCCAGCACTAGCTGAAAGGGACATTTCCCTACACACACAGGGAAAACACCTCTTTCATAAAGAAACTGCTATTCCAGAGCTGGTTCTGCACTTATCACCAGTATCACATCCCCTCAACAAGTGGCTCCTTCTTCTGCACCTCACAGGAGAAACTGAGCCCATCAGCTTCCAAATTGTTTGGAAAGGAAACGAGCAGAGCTGCAGAGCAGCTTTCAGATGAAAATAACTGTTTCTGCCTCTTCAGGAATAAACACAACTGCTCCCAGGCCTGTGGCATCCCTCTTGCCCTTGCACCCACAGAAGAGCACCCCCATTGTGACTTCCACATTCCTGTATCCACATGGCTAATTTCTGGGCAATATCCCTGCCTGCAGCCACTCGTGCCCTTCCAGCAGGATGTACATGTGCAGGGTGATTTGTGGTCAGCCCCAGAGCTGCTGCTCCCTCCCTGTAACGCAGGGGCACCTCTGGCAATGCAAGGTGATGCAATTTACCCCGTACCAGTCTTGCTGAAGTGGCACCACCACACATTTTCTGTGCTCTTCCTAACAACAGGCACACAGCTCCTGCAGCCCAGCCAATGCCTGTCAAACTCTGCTAACATCACCAGGAGCCTGAGCTCCTAACTACCCCTAGAACCATGTAATAACACAGTTGTTATGGCTGGAAAAGACCTCCAAGATTGTCGAGTCCCACCATGGCACATCTGTCTAGACACTATTAGAAAGTGCCAGAGTTGAACCACTGCTGGTTTCCCAGTCTCCAGCCTACCAGCCCAGAGCTCACTGCCGGGAAGACCAAAGGCAGAAAGCAGAGTGGGAACTGCTGTGGGTGCTGGAAGCAGCGAGACCAAGGAGATTCCTGAAGCAAACCAGGAGCAGAGCTCAGCCTGCAGGTCCTGCCTGATGGGCACCCCCTTCCCCTGCCCAGATCATTCCTCTGCTTGGCTTTGTGAGGGCTTTTCAAGCTGCCTGAGAACATCACATTCCAACTCTCATGGACAGCCTAATTGGAAGCCTCAAGAAGCAATTACACTAAAAGCACTCTGCAGTGAATCAAGTACCTGTCTGGCAGCAACAGTGCCGGCTCACGGGGCCGTGCCTCTGGGACACGGGCACGCAGAAACGCTTCACACATGGAACAGCACCACAGCTTCCTTCCCCTGGAAGGAAGGAGGGGCTGGCAGCTCTCACAAACGCTCCCCCTTCCTCAAGTCCTGTGCCTGCATCCCACCGGGAACACAAACACGCTGCCGGCAGCGAGTCTGCTGACCCAGGGAAAAGGATGTTCATGTCTGTTTCCAGCTCACTTAGAATTTGAGATGTCACAACCAATAAAAACTACATTCAGGTTCTAGAAACCCCTAACTCTTGTGTGACCTGTGCCTTGTGAGGCGCAATAAAAACATAAAACATCAAGGTGGTAACTTCCCCTTTCGCCCCCTGCCTCTGCGCTGCTTGTGGCACAGCTGGGCTAATCCCATTCCCACTGCTCTGCATTCTGACCTCCTTAAACAACCCCATGCGAGGACGTTAAAACACTCTAATCTATAAATAATGTATTCCCCTTATCCAGCAATGGATTACTGGGCCATAAAACTCCCTGGAACGCTCCACACAGTCGCCAGTTTAACGAAATAATACTCAGGAAGACGCATCAGTAGAGTTTCATCCTCCTTCTTGATGCATTCGTGCAAAGATTCGATGCCACTGTTACTTTTGCACTGGATTTGTCTTTACAATTAATTATTTAGAAGCTGGTATTTAATTCTAGTGGCCTTTTTTTGCCCCCCATCAGAGACCCTTTAATTTTTTGAGCTAATAACCCTCACAGCTGAGAGAAGACCAGTGCCGGGGAACTCATCAGAGCCAAAGGGAAGCAGTGAGGTCTCGCTGCTTGAGGCACACAGTGAGGTCACAGTTTACACCCAAGCCAACCTGTTGGGAGTTCCCACTGCTGCCCCCTCATCCTCCTGCCCCAGCTTTGGGCAGGAGGATTCCCAGGCATTCCCTGGAGCAGTCCAGGTCACTGATCCTGCAGGGCAGTAGCTGTGTTTTCCTGGGGGTTGGTTTCCAAACAGCCATTACCTACAGGTCAAGCCACAGTGTGTAACTTCATTAGAGATAAACAGAACTGCTCCAAACACGGATACCCAATAGACTCACTGCCACTGCAAAATCAATGCTCCTTCTCACACCAATTCCAGCAGGAGTCCTACTGCTGATTTCCTAGAGCAAAAGCATTAAGCTCAAGCAAACGCTTAAATGATGCAAATTTGCAGTTTGGCAGATTTTTTTCTGTCAGGCATTTTGGAAAAATAAAGCATTTCTGCCTCAAAACAAGTTAGAAACCAGACAGGCACCCTTTAAAGAGCAAGTTCCCCAGGAAGCACAACCAGACCTGCCACATTTGGGCATCTGATCCCTCAGCTCTGTGTGCCGTGCTGCGCACGGCAATTTTCCACACCTTTTCCATAATGCACAGATCACTTTTAACTCTGAAAGGATGGGGGAAAACAGGCAAGCCAGTGACACCCACCAAACCTGCTCGCTTCGTTCCACAGCACTGATCACGTGTGGAAATGTAAATCCCTCCTGCAATATTAAAACACCATGCAAGGAACTAACAGCCAGCTCAGCAATGGGGCTCTGGTATACAACAAAACTCTGAAAGCACATTTCCAACAGCTCCGGAGTGACTTCATTCCCAGAAAAAGGTATGCGTTATCCTCTGCCCCGGAGGATTACTCACAGCTGATGGGTTGCACAGCTCTGAGTCAACCCTGCCCGGGGGAAACAGGAGCCATCCCCGACCCTGCCACAGCAGCCCTGGGGACAGCAGGTCGGGCCGGGCGCCGGGACAGGACGGGAGCCCGTCCCCCAGAGCGCAGGGCCAGCACGCAGCGCTGCTGCTCGGCCCCGGTGCTTAGTCACAGCAATTGCATAGCCAGGGCTCTGTGCTCACATTTCCTGTCACCAACCCAAGAATTAGGCAATTTAGATTCAGAGATAGCGCCCGGGATATTAAATCACTTGATAAGCCATCGCTGGAGGAACCAGGAGGAAAACGAGCAGCTCGATAGGGACGAGGTTCCCCCAGTCCCAGCTGCGCAGCGTTCCCAAATCTTTGGGAAGTGTGAGCCACCCCCGGCCCAACAAGGCAGCGTTCCCCCCTCGGGGAGCAACACCTCTCCCCACCTTGCAGAGACACCCAACAGAGCTGGAGTCAAGTTGAAACCTTTCACGGGGCTCATCTTCAACAATTAAAGAGCATGGCAACCTGTAATTATGGAAAATAAAGCCAGACAGCTGGAGAAGGGAACATCTCTAGTCAGTAACACGATACCACTTTTTCTCTCTTAGGGAATTCAGCTATGAACTCCCCAGCTCCCATTCAATCAGCTCGGCGTCTGGACGAGCAAACAGCACCTCACAACCCAACTAAACACAGCTCACAGAAAGCAACACCTCTATCCACCGCGGGGAAAGCACACTGGGAGAGGAAAGCCCTCCTGGATACACAGCATCCGACAGCCCGACGGTGCTACACCCCAAAGACATTTCCCCAGCTCCATGCGAGCCCCAGCACTCCAGCAGGCAGACTCTTACCGCTCATCATCAGCAGCACAAACATCTTCTCCTGCGCTTCCCGAGCCCCGGCTGCCGCTAGCAGAAAGGAGGAAGCGCCAGCATTTCATTCCCCTTCTGCTCCGGAGTGGGTGTAACTTGCGAAGTTTCACGCTGAGATGAGATGGGTCAGTTGGGTGTGTTTGAAGGTTTGGGGTTTTGCCATCCCTCCCTTCCTCCGTCTCTTCCTCCCTCCCTCTTCTGATTAATTCCTCCCGTCACGGGCTTCAGACGAGCTGCCACTCAACCCCGCTGGCTCCTGAAATCTGAATTCCTAAGGACATCCCTCCGGGGTGACTTCAACTCACCAGCGCTGCGAGAGGAGCCAAGAACTAAATCCCCAGTGAGCCCGGAGAAGCGGCTGGCTCCCGCATTCCGAGTGCACCAGCTCCACACTCCTCGGGATTCTGCGTGTTCCCAGGCAGCAGCTCACCAGCAAGACAGAAAATAAAACATTCTGCCCCAGCCTGTGCCTTTTGCCTCTGCCCTTGACTCCCCCCCGACCCCGAGGGTTTCTCCGGGTCCGTATCGGATGGTGCTTCTGCAGGGAACTCGTTAAAAACACACCAGCAGCTGCTCCCAGCGAGCTGCCCACAGATGCAGAAGGGTTTCCAGGATTGGGAACTGCAGGGAATTAGAAATTACATAGATCTGGTTTTACTTAATTCCTACTTCCACATAACTGTCTCTGGATTAAGATTTGAGCAGCAACATCCTCCAGACCAGGGCTAGCTAATAGTTGCTATAAATAAGAAATACCAACACAAAACACAACCCATCTGTGTTTATAACCCAACTTCCCCCACCTTGCCTCTGCACCACCTATATGAGACAAGAAAAACAGGTATGAAACTGCTCTGGAAAAAAAGCAGACAACACGGTAAATATTCTTTACAAGCAGAAATCAAATTAATTAACAAATTAACATTTACAACTCTGCATGATGCTTCACACATACCGATTATTGAGCAATGCCCCTACCCTTGCAGTCTCTCCCTCTGCAACCCAGCAGTGACCACAAGTTGGGAAAAGGACAGAACCGTGAGGAAAAGAACAAAGTAAAATGGCAAAAGGTATGTGCCCAGCTCTGACCCAGGGCTGGACACGCTGCTGTGGCACTGAAAGGATTTAAGAGCTGGAGTGAGGCCTGAGGTTCCACACGCCCGGGTGCCGCGGGGGCAGAGCAAGGGAGGAGATGATTCTATTTTGGGACAGGGACCAGATATCAGAGAAGCAATTTGACATGGCACAGCCATCCTTACAGCCCCCGTGACCAGGAACAGGAGCGAGCAGTGAGTCTGAGCCCACTTCAAACAGCACCCTGGGTTTAACTTCTCATCTCAGATGTTTCCGACAGATCCACCCACGCCCAGCACGAGGTCCCCCGTGACCACAGGCACAGCCCAGAAGCACCACAGTGCTCCACCTCGACAGCAGCAAAGGGACGAAGGAGGGATGGGCCAGACACTGTTTGGCCCGGGGAGCACTCAACAATGCCCAGCGTTATGATGAATTGAAGCCCTGAATGAGCAAACCAGCAGTTCCCATTGCAGAACAAACAAACGGGAGAGCAGCTCTCAGCGCTGGGAACTTGCAAACCCCGAGCAGACAAGCAGGTTTGGTGAGCCACCAGTGACTCAGAGGGCGACGGGGGCTGCTGCTGCCTGCCTTTGGGTCCAACTTGGCTTGGGCGCCTGGAACAGGGCAGAGCTCCCACACCGCCCAGCCGGGATTGCTGCCATCAGAATGGGATCATTCCCATCATAGCGGGATCGCTGTGGGGTGGACACAGCCTGTACCCACACACAGGTGTGCACACACCAGCTCCCACAGACTCTGCAAGCCTGTTGCCACACTCCAGAGGAGGGACAGGTGCTTATTGCCACAGATCAGCAGCGATTCTCACAGTGGAAGGGCAAAAGGCAGCACCACCCTTCTGCTGCCAGTGCCGTCTGCATCCTGCCACAGCAACGTGGGACATCTCTTCCTGCTACCCAGAGCAAAGCCTGGGCATGGCCAGAACTCCCAGGAAAACATGAGCTGCTGTAAGAGTAGCTTGCAGAAAGCTTCACACTTTGGTGTAACCACTGGTGGGTGTTAAATCACAGAATCATTTTGTTGGAAGAGACCTCCAAGGCCATTGAGTCCAACCTGTGCCCAATGCCCACCTTGTCTCCAGCCCAGAGCACTGACTGCTACCTCCAGGAATTCCTTGGATACCTCCAGGGATGGGAACTCCAAACCTCCCTGGGCAGATCTAAGGCCTGAGCACCCTTTCCATGGAGAAACTCCTGCTGGTGTCCACCCTGAGCCTGCCCTGGCCCAGCCTGAGGCCATTCTCTCTCCTCCTGTGACCCTCCGCCTCCGCCTGTCCCCTCCTGTCATGGAGTTGTGCAGAAACAGAAGGTTCAGTGCAGATCTGCAAAAGAAAAGCAGTGACTTCAATCATGACCCAGAGCAGTGGAGCAAAAGCCAGCGAGCCATAAACAGCAATTCTAATATATGGAGAGAAATTCATGGAGGGAGAGGAAAGGGATGCCACCTCCTGAGCCGTGTAGGACCCAACCCACTCTGCTCCTGAGAAATGAGATTCTTCCTCCAGGGAAGCGTGGCGGGCTGAGCAGCCCGGGATGGTGGGAGCACGGAAGGTGTGGAGCAGCCATCCCGCAGGAGCCTCGCTGGGTGGGCAGTGCCCTAGTGGGCAGTGCCAGGCTCTCCGCCAGCAAGAACAGGCATTTCCAGGCCTGGCGCTGGCTCCAGGCCCCGCTGACGCACTGGGATACACCCTTTTGATGTGGGCTTCCTCCGAGGGCGCGAGCCAGCTTGTGTAAACAGCTGTGCTCCCCTGTGCCAGCCAGGAACTACCAAAACCTGTTCAGAGACAGCCCGGCGTGTTCTGCTCGACACGGCACGCAGACGTGGGATGGCTGCAAGGAACGGCACCTCCAGCAGCTTCCAGAAGCAGCCGTGAGCTCAGCCCTGTAGCAGGGCACAAAGTGACCCTCCCCTCCTCAGCTGAGTAATGGTACCACTGGGAAAAGTCTATTTTCCTTCCATCCTTCTGGCAGGATGAATCCCACCAGTCTGGAGAAGACTTAGGTCAGACCTCAATGGGGGATGCAGCTCCTCCTGAGGGGCAGTTCTGGTCTCTGCTCCCTATGACAGAAACAGGACCCAGGCAACAGCTGCAGCTGTGCCAGGGGAGAGTTAGGCTGGATATCAGGAAAAAGTTCTTCCACTGCCCAAGCTCCCCAGGGCATGGGCACAGCCCCGAGGCTGCCAGAGCTCCAGGAGCATTTGGACAGTGCTGCCAGGGATGCCCAGGCTGGGATTGTTGCGGTGAATGTGCAGGGTCAGGAGTGAGACTGGATGATCCTTGTTGGGCCCTTCCAACTCAAGACATTCTGTGATTCTGTGAACCATCCAGGGAATATTGAGCTGAAACATGGAGATCCCACCACAGAGCCCAGAGGAGAAAGGTCCCTCAACACAGCACTTCTCTGTGGTGAAAGGAAGGGAGACACAATCCAGGTCTGTATCCTGCATAAAGGTGTGTTTATCAACCCTAATTAACATCTTGGGCCTCTCACACCCTGGCACACCTGCTAATTAGCACGCATGAGCTGATATCATTTTAACAATGGATTAGCACTTGGGGCAGAAAAAAAGGAGTCACTTCAGCAAGTGACTCACCCCGAGCACAGCAGGAAGGTGAGATATGAGGAGCATCTGCTGCGCTCACACAGGGCTCTGCAGACCGTATCTCTTTAACTAAGGCTTACTTTACAAAGCCAAGGTGCTTCAAAAATTCATGATTGTATCTGGCTTATTTTTCACCTGCACACACAGGAAGAGTGTTCTGTCTCCACCATGCAGACAACTGGAGCCACTCGGGTCCCTCTGGAAGTCACAGCAGAGTTCCTGAGGTGATCATCACCCACTCTGACCAAGCATCTTTCAGGACACGACCTGGGGCCTGCCAGCCACTAATCATCCAGCAGGAACATCCCCAGGGGAACACCAAGGAGCTGATGTCCAGGCCAGTTTTGGTCCCACAAGCACAGATGACCCTCGTGGTACTTGTGGGCACCAGGCAGATAACACTGGGACATTTGTGCCCTTTTCCAGGAAATCTTGGAAAAACTGCAGCCCTACACACATAACCTGGCCTTCAAAGTTCCCTGTGGATGATGTGGCCAAGTCATGTGCTGGCTTTCAGCCTGGAATCCCACTCTTTGTGCCTGTGTAGCCTCACGCACCTGGCAGGAGCAAGGGCTTTCTCTGCATAGCAGGGGACAGTTTGACTCGAGCCATCTTGTACTCAGTCATAAACTGAAGAAGAAAGCTGACTTAGCTTGCATCTTTTTTCTTGAAACCTCAGCTTTCAAACTGTATATCTGTGAAGCAGCACCTCACAAGAGGGCACTGATGGAAAACCATCACACCACCATCAGAATCAGTTCTACCCCCTCGAATTGATGTTTAACACTGCCTGCTTTCACTTTGTCCAACAAAAACCTGCAAACCAACCCCTGGCAATTACAGAACATTAATGCCATGAAAAATTATACTGGGTTGAATGTATCCACACTCCCACTATCAGAAAGATTTTCTCAGCCTCATGTTTCTATTTGGGATTAGGAAGGGAGTTGTAAAAGGCAAGTATTGTTCGGTCACAAATGAGTTCCCTTTCAGCCTCTGCAGAAGTCAGGTAATGAATTATATGAGGTTTTTTTCCCTTTGGAGAGGTCAGCAGATATATCAGCTCCTAAGAAAGCTGATCCCTGTTGTTTGGCTACAAGGGGAGCTGAAAAAGGCTCCTAATGAGCTCCAGGGAGTGGATGGTGGCAGCAAGCCAGCACCTTTGCCTATGAAACCAAGACAAGTGACAAGAGGCAGGAACCACCTCTGGCCCAAGCACAAGCTAAAATTTAAGGTTTGTATTTCATAGCGCTGCTTGTGGCTGGCAGCTCTCACAGCAATGTGGGCACTCTGCTTGCAGACACCCAAAGAACCTCCTGAGCTGGAAGGGACCCACAAGGACCATCCTGTGCAAAGACACCCACCAATCGCACCCTGTGCATCCCTGGGAGCGTTATCCAAAGGCTCCTGGAGCTCTGGCAGCCTCAGGACTGTCTCCTCCTGGGCCAAGGCAGGGATGCTGCTGAGCCCTGGCCCCATGCAGGTGTGTGCAGGTACAACATACCCCTCTGTGTACGCAGGATTAGCTCCTACAGAAATCCCTGCTTCCTCTCCTGCACTGGGGCAGCTCTTCCAGACACACACACTGGCCCAAAGCCACCACGAGCTCTGCACTGCCCAGCACCAGAGGGGTTTTTTGGGGTGCCCAACCCCACCTGGTGGGCTCCCCTGAGAGGACAGTGGCTGTGTCCATCCTGTGTCCCCTGAGAGGACAGTGGCTGTGACACCCCATTGCACACAAGCCCTGCGGCAGCAGCACCACCCCGCACAGAACAGCCACGTGGCACAAGGACCAGCCAGAGCTTAACAGAACAGGGACTGCTTCCTTTTTCCATAGGAATGCTCAAGGAGGAACATTTTATTCAAGACCTCTAATGCAAACACCTCCTCTCATTTTTTTTTTTAAACCAGGCAGTAGCTGCTGTCATTTTCATGCTGCATTCTGACACACTTCCACCACATCCCTGCCAATAGTTTTAATTTCATTGGAAAAATCAGCTCTGAGCGAGAGTGACAAGCTGCACGCTGGTGACGAGGCTGTCAAGTGATGGATAATGTAGGTTTACTTTAGCTGTCAAAACTTTTCAACACTAAAAATAGGTATCACAAGCTTCTGGACTCACTGCACTGAAGCATTAAACACACAGGATATTGACACCCTCCAAAACACCCAAAGCCACTCACAGCTGAGTAAAACCAGCAATGTGTGATGGACAGTGAAGGTCCCCGAGTTTTATTTATTTGGAGAAGAGGAAAACAACACACTACAGGATGAAATCTCATATCCACACTGGCCAAAGCGTAGACAAGATGCTGCACACACACCTTGAAACAGAACAGCACAATGTGGGATGCAAACCTGGGCAAGAACAGAGAGAAAGAGAGAAGCTGAGAGAGAAAATCTTATACCCCATTATCCCAGCCCTTGGTCCAGGTTCCACAGAAAGGGAGGGCAGAGATCTTCCCATGGCAGCTCCTTCTGTCCTGCTCTTCCCTCACCTGCCCCTGCCCAGCAAGAGAGGGCACAGAGCTGTGAGGCTGGGAAGGATGGGAAATCAGGGAAGAGCAAGGGGTTTTGCCAGAGGGATGAGATTTCCATGGAAGGGGTGAGTCCTCCCCAAGCAGTGGCCCATCAATGGACACGAGCCCGGCAGCAGCTCACCAAAAGGGTCAGAGTGGTTTTTTGGGTCAGATGGGATAGGAGGAGGGGGATAAAGAGGCACCATTTACAAACTAAATCCAGCTTTTTTTATTCCCTCTGAGGCACTGGGATGACAAGCACAGGCAGGGCTGTCCCTACATCAGGCCAATATTTATGGCAGAAAGAAAATGAAGTGTCATAAGGAATTACTAATTAGATGTTATCATAACCCTGTGTATACCTGAAGCAGCACTCTGATGTGCTTTGTAAATAATTAGCAAATTAACTTTCACAATGGCTCTGCAAGGCAAGTATTATCCCCATCTCCTGCACAGCCCTGATGGAATAAAAAAGACAGTATGGGAAGATTGTTCCCTTGGCCTGGACAACTGCAGAGCTGCCCAAACACAGGGAGGGGACATCAGGGAGGAAGGGAGAAAATGAGGCTCAGGGGAGACCGTGGGGCTCTGCACAATTCCTGCCAGGAGGGGACAGCTGGGGGGGGTCAGGCTCTGCTCCCAGGGAACAGGGACAGGAGGAGAGGGATGGCCTCAGGCTGGGCCAGGGCAGGCTCATGGTGGACACCAGAAGGAATTTCTCCCTGGAAAGGGTGCTCAGGCCTTGGCAGGGGCTGCCCAGGGAGGTTTGGAGTGCCCATCCCTAGAGGTATCCAAGGAATTCCTGGATGTGGCACTCAGTGCTCCGGGCTGGGCACAAGACGGGCATCGGGCACAGCTGGGACTTGAGGGTCTCAGAGGTATTTTCCATCCTAAATGATTCTGTGATTCCATGATTCCTCATGTGCAGGAGGCAGGAACTGAGAGGGGAAGTGCTCTCCACTCCCAGCAGACCCAAAGCAAACAACTGTGAGCAACTGCTCCTTCCCTGTCCATTCAATTCTACCTTCCACCTTAGCAGGAGGGCTGCCATGCATGTCCTTGCTCCCTCCTTCTCTCACACAGAGGTTCCTAAGGACCAGAGCAGCACTGCAGCCACCCGCCCACACCCTCCTGGTGTCACTGCCACCTTCCCCCGCTATGTGGGGCTGACTGGCACATCCAAACCCAAGTCACTCCCTCAGCAGCTCCCTGCCGAGTGGTGGGAGCAGGGAAGTGAAGGGAGGGAGCACAGAGGAAGAGGGCAGGAGCACCAACGCTGCTGTGACTTCGTGCCGGATGCACGCTGAGAAAGAGGCAGACTCGCGTCTATTTTAGATGTGCTGCATAAAAATAAAAGATGCTGGTTGACTGCACATGTTCTCATTTTTAGAAAACAAGCTCCAATTTATTTCTTCTATTACAGCCAGATGGTTAAAAAAAAAAAAAACAAAAAAAACAAAAAACAACAACAAAAAAACCCCAAAAAAATACAAAAAAAAACCCAGATCTCCCCTCAATGTCACCTCAATGAAAAGAAACCCTGACCTGGTTTCAGCCTCCCTGGACCAGAGCACGGCACAGGAGCCACACTGTTAACACCTCTCTCAAGGGCCCTGACCCCACTCACAGCCTGACCCAAAGCCCTTGTCATGGTTTGACACTGGCACAATGCCAGAGCCCCCATGAAAATGCACCTTCCCAAATAAATACTGTGAGATGCAATCAGGAACAGAGCAGAGCAGGCCCAAGCTTAATAACAAAGGAAAAAACTTTATTAAACTACTACTATGATAAAAGGAAAAAACAACACTAAATCCAAAATGAAAACCTTCCAAAACATTCCTCCTCCCCCAACAATTCCAACAAACCACAGTGAGACACAATTCGGACCCTCAATCAGGTTCCCACCCTTCAGATAATCAATACTCAGTCCATCAAGGGAGAGAGGAGTCTCTCCTGATGCCATATACCACCCCCACAAGAAACACAATTGCCACCTCTTGTGTTTCCATGTCACTGCCCGGAGAGAATCTGCCAGTGTGACACTCTCCTCTCCATGTCAGTGTTCTCACCACCGTGCATGGACCAAGACTGCTCATAGGGCCCCTTTAAGGATGCTTTCTCAAGGACCAACAGGAACAACAGTCCAGTGTCTCATTTTGGGACCACAGTCCCCCCCATTTTCCCCTGGGGCTGAGGGTCCAAGAACAGAGATCTTCTCTTCTTCTTCTCTGAAGACAGAGGGCATCACCACAACCCTCCTCAACTTTTCTCTGTTCACTCCACTCCAGTTGGTCTCAGCCACTAAAGCAAGTCTCTTGGCTCACCGGCATCCCCCTAAAATGCAGTCTCTCTTGGAGGAGAAATTGGTTCGGTCTATAGCTAACAAGAAAAGTCCAGCCAAAAGCCACTCCATCATCTCCCCTGCCCCCAACCTTCTTTTCCTAATATCTCAGGCTGTCTCTCTTCTTCTCTTTCAAAACAAGGAGGAGTAATATTTCACAAAGCTTTCACTTCCCAAGGAAAGGCTGAAAGTCCCAGACTCCCCGTATGGCTGAAATCTCGGCCCAGACTCCAGCTCCCACGCTGGGCACCTTCCCCCAGCCCTTCTCCTTCTCCGCAGCCAGAGAATTTCCAGGTGTCTTCAGGCTCTCTATCTCTTCCCCTCTGGTGGCGGGGGGGGGTGGGGGCGGCGCTGGTGGGGGGGGCACAAAGACATCTCAGCCTTCCTCCACCCTTCCGTCCGCAGGAGCTGGCCCGGCTCCAGCCCTCACCCCTTTGGCCTACTCAGCCAGGCCACATGGCTTCCCTCCCCAACCCAGATGGGCTGGGCAGGGGAGTCTGCTCTCTCTGCTGACCTGACCCAAAGAGACAGTTCTCCTGGGAGTCCTTGCCTTTAACCCCCTGTGTTCTCAGAGGCGTGTCCAGCCTTCAGTGGCCACTCCAGATGCCAATATACAAATCTGACCAATGATTGGTTTGACCCCAACTTCCTGAGAAAATTCTCTTCCGTGTCAAACCACAACACCCTCCACAGGGAGCAGAGATCTTGGACCTCAGGTTCTACCCAGAGGGCCACCAGCCCTGACTATCACAGGCTGACTCAGGGTTATAAACATTACAGCAGGCACACAGGGCTGGCACAACTGGACTGACCACATGTCTCTGCTCTATGTCTCAGTGCCTTCCCTGCTCCTCCTTTCCTATTAACTTGTTCTAAGCTGCCTTGAGGGGTCTTTTTCCCTTTTAAAACTCCCATCAAGTCATTTAATTGAAAGAGAAACACTAGTTTCTATGAAAGTAAATGCTGATCTGCAACTTTCCCTATTTATCCTCCCCTCATTCAAAGCCATGCTACAACTTCCCATATAATTCCATTTCCCTAGATCTGTTTGCCGCTGCTGTGCTGCTCAGGAGGAACAAACCTTTCATTTCAAAGCACAATTTGTGCACATCTGTGGCTTCTGTCAGGCACCCGCAATGGTGCACCATATTTGAGTGGGACACAGGGAATCACTGGCAGAGCAGTTGGGATACACCAAGACCTCCACCATGAAGACACTCCTGGCAAAAAGGGACATGGGGTCAGGTTCTCAGGAGAGGTTGTGCTTGCTCCATCCTTGGGAGGTTTTCAAGCCCTGCCTGGAGAGGAGCCTGGTTTTGGTCCCAGAGCTGATCCTGCTTTGGGAGAACCCCACACATCCCTTTCCACCTGACTGACATGGTGACCCCAAGCTCAGGGGAATTGTCCAAACAATTCCCAAACACCCAGGACCACACATCCCTGGCAGAGAGGACATAAAGCAGAGATCTCCACACCAAGGAGAGATGAGCACTGCCTTGAAGCCTCCTCACAGTTCATGGAATGGCAGGAGCTGAGAAGCACGACCAGAGAACACCTTTAAACAATGACTCGTCTCCATGGCCAGCAGGGCAGGGAGAGGAGAGGCAGAACAAGTGCAAAAGAAAAGCATGGAGCAACTGAAGGCATCTTCTCTGAGCTGCAGTCAGAAGTCTTTGGCTATCTTTTGGTACCAGCACATTTAAAACAAAATAAAGAGCCTCTCAAACCTTGTTCCAAACTACTTTTTGGAGTAATGCCACAGCTTATTATGGACACATCAGGCAAAGAATACCTGGTTTGTGGTACTGCAACCCCTGCCCTGCTCTGTGAGCCTGTTCCTGAACGCCTGCACAGCAGCAGCAGCCCTGACAGACAACAGCTACAGCCATGGGTTACACACTCACCTCTGCAAGGGCTGCTTCAGAGCCTCACCTGAGCCTCCAGCTTCTAGTGCCATTGCTCTGTGAGCTTGCCTTCTTACTTGTACAAATGTGAGGCTGAAGGCTCAGAGAGCCATCATTGCTCTGAGTGATCCCTAAGACTGAGAGTTCATACAGATTAACTTCTTAAACAAGCTCAAGGGCAGAGACATGGTCCCTGTTACTGGCAAAAGCCTTGCATTCTAAAAATCATAATACTCCCAGAACTGCTGATTACTTTTCCTCATTTGTACTTTTTTTTTTTTAAAGTCCTGCCTGTTCCTCATCCTTCTTATGAGGCTTTTCAGTATTTGTCTGTTACTTGAAGGCTAAAGCCTGATTTAGGATTAAACACAACATTTGGGAGTGGACTCCAATGCTGCCTGCTGTCACTGTTCCAACTCCAAGCTCGGAGAGATATCAGGGCAGATCCTGCTCCATGTCAGTCTGTGTGACCAAAGTTATTTTCTCTTTATTCTATTCCCCACATGCACACACAAAGATGTGATTTATACACAGGGCATGGGATGGGTAGTGCTGGAGAGGCATTAAAGTTGCAATAAATAGGCAGGGAGAACAAAAACACACTGCAGAGAAACAAATCAGCTCGGTTTCACAGGCTGCACTGATTGCCCAAAAGCAGAAGTGTGCTGAAGCACGTCAAGAATGCTGGGCTTGGCCACTTGGAGAAATGGCTTTGATAACTGTGGCCCACTTCCCCCCAGTGCAGCCACACTGGGGCAGAGGAGGGAACTCCCAAACATAAATAACCACGTTCCGCATTTCGGGGCTCTGCAGAACCCGTCTGGGCTCCCCCGAGCTGAGGCCAGGCTCGCACAGGGTGTGAGCATCCATCTCCCCTCCCATTGCAGTAACACACCAAGCTCAGATCTTCCTGCATCCAAGTCCTGGAGAGACCCCTGAGAAAGCAGAACAAGCACAGAAAAGCACAGGGGTCTCCTGCACCTCCCCATTAGGGGATCCCACAGCACGGGTGAGCCAGAGCCTCTTCAGGAGGAGCCTCCTCTTCCTTCCTCTGCCCTCTAAGTCCTCACAGTAGGTGTCCCCAGGACATCAGCTTGCAGGACACACGTGGAGAAGCTCAAAAAGCCACAGCAAAGCAGCACAGCCCCACAGCTGGCAAGGAAAGGTTAAACCAAGGCTGTCCATCTATTACTAGGCTTTGGAGTGAAGTGTTCTGATGACACTACTGGGACTACAAGAGTAGCCTGTTTGGCTCAAGACACCTCCTTCCTCCCCAGACCTCTCCAAAAATGACCACATCAGGGCTGTCACATCCTGCCTACCTCTTCCAGCAACCTGGCTCCCAAAACACGGCTGGCCAAAACAGCACAGTTTTATTTTCTGGCCATTTTGCTCCCTGAACTCACACACTGTGCACTGAGCAAAGCCCTGGTGCTGCTGCAAGGAGGGGAGAGGGAACACATGGCCCTGATTAAAAGGCCAGCTCAGGCTCAGAGCCACATCTCCACCACTGGGCAGGGAAGCACAGGAGGGAATTGGGGCTGGAGCAGGGTGAACCAGGTGCACAACACATGGGTTACACTCTGGATCAGTACCTTGGGTTGATCCACAGCCACTGACCCCTGCAGGTGTTTCAAGCTCAAGACTTGCTCTTACAAAATCCACACAAGAACAAAACCATCACAAATGGTATGTCTCTCCCAAAACTGGAAAAAAAACGTGAATTAACTTTTATGTTTGCCATGGAAGAAGCACCAGGCTTCAGGGCAGCAGCTCCTCTGGCACGAGTCAGTATTTGATACAACAGAGTGGGACAGAAGGGAAGTGGAAACCTCTCCCATCTTTCTGTTATTTTGCTCTGTTTTTTTGCCTTAAATGCATTTTAGTTTATGTCCTCAATAAAAGCCTTTGCATATCTTTCCAACTTAAATGTGGATTGGATCCTCGGGATTACCGCCCTGGCAGAATTAACGTATTAGACATAAAAACCATAACATTTCATTATCCATTGTAAAACACATGTGCTTTCCCCCTGGGGAGACTGGAAATATCACCCAATTTCACTATCATTTTCTGTTAACTGGCTGTCCTGCCACACACTTGCACGCTCACTTTGATGATATAGCAGTCCTCTGGTTTAATTTTTCTTTCTTTATGATGCTGAAATTTTTTTAAATTGCTTTTTTTTTCTGTTCTGTTTTTGTCTCTGTGAAGGCACTACAAAACCACTGGGCTGGAAAAATAAAACTTAGCCTGGAACAAAAAAACATCTCATATTTGTCTAGCTGGAAACATACCATAACCTGATGTCTGGAACAAGGGTAGAAGGCAACACAGAGGCAAGAAAACCTCAAACACAACAGGCAAGAAGACTCAGACTCATATACGGGCACAGTGAGGTCTGCGGTCAATAGTGAGGACAGAATCTCCTCCCTCTGCTGTTTAAACTCCCTGTGTTCGTCCCTCTCACTGTTAGGCTGGCTGCAAATTCAAAGATCTGCTCGGGCCACAGATTTTGTCTGTCTCTCTGAAAGGTCAGAACCGAGGAGAAGCACAACCCCCCACGGGACAAATGGGCCAGCTGGCAGCAATTTGGAGTGACCACACAGAGGAAGTGTGGGGAGGAACAGGGGCCAGAAAGGAGCCTTTAGAAGCCTGGGTCACCCTTATATTGCAACTTGGAGGCTGCCTCAGGGAATCTTTTTATTTAATCAGTTTTGTATCTTTGCAAAGATTAGTGACCAACTGTCCCGATTTAGTGCTGCCAGTTTCTATAAACATTTCTGGACTTGCTTGCTTGGATAAAACATGCAGCTGCTGACATGGTCTCTCATATAAACATTTCACTCTGCATCTCTAAGAAGCCTGAACATTTTCATTCCCAGGAGACCACTGGTCGTGCTCTGCCCCAGGACAGAGAGGGGAAGGGGAGGAGGAGGGTGGGCAGGAGCTGCAAACACACACCTTCACCAAATCCACCCCAGCCCTTACTCACACAAGGCTGTTGCAGCAGTAAACAGGACCAAAGGGAAACATTGGTTGTCCCACGTAGCTCCTGGAATTAAAAAGAAAGATTAAAGGGTTGTCCCAAAGCATCCACATACACAGAGCTGCTGTTCAGTTGCCTGACCCCCTGAAACACACCTCAGCCAAACTCCAGCAGCCAGGCTTTTATCACTAGCACCACCTCAACCTGTTAGTGCAGGGGGGCAAATAATTCAAATCCAAATTGCTTCTCACTGTTTGTTGTATTTGCCAGAGCCACAAAAGCCAATTAAGGCGGTTTCCCTTCGCTCTGCGGACAGTCAGCTCCAGACACTGAGGGCTGCAGGCAGCATTTCCTTGTTCTAAAGCATCTCTTTCCACAGCCCTTGGGTTCAGCAAGCTGTACCACTGCTGTTGAGCTGGAGTTTTACAGAAAGCTTGGCTCCCAGTTGAATGCTCTCAGCAAAATTACACTCGAGGTCAGCATGGATCTCACAGAACAATAACCTGGAAGCACTGGCAGAGGTCTCAGGGAGCAAAGCAGAATGTATTTTAAGAAGAAATCCCTAGAATGCCCACACAACGAAAGCAGTAAAAGGTCACTTATCCCCAGCAAATACCACCCCCACATGTTGCTCAGAGATTGGATGAGTGCATTGACAACTCCCATCCAGCGGAGATTTCCTACAGCTCTTCTCCCTGACCAGTGCTTCTCATCACCTCAGGACACGGATTTGTGGGAGGCAGAGCTTGCTGACAGCTCCTTATGGAAAATGCTTGTTCTCCCACACCAGGGAAGTGGGAAGAGCAGGACATGCCATGGCCAACCTACCACAAGACACTGAGCCCTCCAAAGCCCTTGGAGCTCCGAGGGATGGGGATGATGTAACAGCATCAGACATCTGCCAAAGAAATCAGCTAGCTCCAACATGCCTTGCTCCAAACCTGCACAGCAATTTCCATTCCAGAACAGGAACTTGCACTGGGGCTTAACACCCTCTCCAATATATCCCTTTTCACAAAGAAAATCTGTGCCCACTGCTCCAGGAACACACATAATCCTTGTAAGCAAATTTCAGCCTCCAAAGCTGAGAAAATGACTTTGTTCTTGGGGGTCAGGGAATTTAAAATGCAAGAAGTTGGAATGTCCTGATGAGTTTGGTAACTTGAATCCCGGGAGGAAACACCTGCTCTCAGAACAGCCGCCACTGTTTTATCCATCCATAATTCCATGGGAGTGGCCTTTTGCTCATTGACAGTCCAGCAGCCACGGCCAGAGAGCTGGGAAAGAGAGGAGGGAGCTGCCAGGAGCCAGCAGCCCCATCCCACAGCACTGCCCCACGCAGTGCTGCAGCGCTCACACAAGATCCACCAAACCCAACATGAGTTCCTCTACCTGAACCCCCTGGAGGGATACCCCGCAGGGATTTGGGGTCATGGCTACACCTCCCCTCTCCCAGCAAACAGCAACATTTCCCAGGTTTTTACAGCAGGTAAAGTACAGCTCCAGGATCTCACAGGGAAGAAGAGGCACAGTCAGAAAAAAGGGATTTTCATCCAAAACTCAACAACAATTGGATGTAGTCATTATCCAAAAGATCCGCTTGGTGGAGTCCCACAGGATAAAACCCTGGATGGAAGAAGAGCCCATGAAACCCGGTTAATACTCAGTGATCACCTCCTCCAAGCAGGAAGGCAGGTAAGAACTCCAGGAAACCTGTGTGGATCAACAAGGAGCTCCTGGAAAAACTGAAACACAAAAAGGAGGCTTACAGAGGGTGAAAGCAGAGACAGGCAGGCTGGGAAAGAGATTGTCCCAGCAGCCAGGTTGGGCAGGGCTTGGTGCTAGAGTGGCACGGGGCAGGGGGTTGGAATGGGATTTGAGGCACAGCTAAACACAGGATGTCCCACACACCTTGTGGAGCCAGGAGGGCTTGGCACCAGCAGGACTGTGTCTGTAGGGAGCTCAGGACAGGCAGCAGCAGATTAGCAACACTTCTGGGAAATTTTATCCGGGGAAAGATATGGAGATCAGCCTGGAAGTCTTAATTCCTGCTGGCCTGAGTCCTAATGATGGGCAAAGCTGTCACTGTGCCATGATTAAATCTGAGCTGATTCCCAGGGCTGGGCCAGACACTTCCTCTTCCCAGCACCCCTGGAGGGGTGTGGAGAGCCCCGAGGAGAGGCTGTGCTGCCTCAGCTGGGATCAGGATGCAGCAGCTCCACAGAGCCTCCACCACCACCCTGTGCTCAGCACAGATGGGCTCTGCCAGGACGCATGCACCCAATGCTGGTGGCTGCCACGGGTGCCCAAAAAATCCTCCTCCCAGTCCCTGTCCCATCACAAATGTCTGCCCCCAAGCAGCTCCCTGGGACATGAGGCACTTCCCTCTCTTGCCTGGCTGGGGCTGAAGAGCACAAGTGATGGACACACGGCTCATGAGCAAGTCCCCAGGAGAAGCAGATGCCAGGCCCCAAAAAGAGAGAGCAACAAACATCTTTGCCCTTCCTCAAGTCCCTCCTGGGACAAAACCAGGGTGAGGGCAGCCCACTGCCACCAGCACTGCCAGGAATCACCCCTGCTGCAGGTGAGGCAGGACATGTCCTGTAATTAACACTACATCAGAGCCCTCACAGGGAAAGAAACCAAGCCCAGATTAGGCAGACAAGCTCAGCTCTGACAGTCCCTAAGCTTAGCTTAAAGCTGTATTTCAATAATACCTGTTTAACACAGCATTCAGGATGTGCAGAGTTTTTAATGCGTCTCTTGAAAGGTGAGCAGAAAAACAAATGAAAGTGTTGCTAAAAAAAAAACATTTTCCAATGCAAACTAATGGAAGTTCAGCTCAAAGATCTACAAAGTGTTTTTATTTAGTGTAAGAAAAACCTGTGATACCCGACTACCTTCAGGTCAGAGCACTGATGTTTTCTCCCCCCAGGAGCTCCAGCCTTCTCAGGGATCTCTTCTGTCTTATCTACAAAAGCCCCTTTCTTCCCTTTTTCTGTTCTGGAAGCTCACAGGGAAACCTCAGCATCCCAAACAACTGCTGTAAATCCCCAGTTCTCTTCCTGATTTAAGCATGGCTACAAGAGCCCGGTATCATCAGCCAGCACTTATCCTGGAAAACATGTAACTCCAATTCCACAATCCTATTACATGTGCTCCCAGCATTTGTACAGCAGAGATTTAGCTCTTTAGCTCTCCATTGCTTTATCTCTTTCTGGGTTTGCCAGGGCAGAAATCAGCTCGGGCTATAAACAGGTCATATCCAAATGCTTCTCCTGTCTTTGCTGCAAATCTAGGGGGAAAAAAACTCAGGTAGTTGCTGTGGACCCTCCCAGGAGTGGGGAAGCACTGTCCTCCCCAAGGTGTCTTCAGATGCAACAGGCCTGACCAGCTGGAGGGAAAAGAGCCCATCCAGAGCAGAGATGGCAAAACACAAAATCAAATCCCAAAGGGATCCCCCAAACTCCACGTGCCCCTGGCCCTTCCCGTGCCCTACTCTATCTCCTTGCTTTTGTCAGCAAACTGAGCCACCACCGAGCTGTCCCCATGTCTCAGCAACACACCCACCTCTTGCATAAAAAAATAAAATAAATTAGAACCAAACCACAGGAGCACTGTTCCCACAGGCCTCTATCCATGAGATACGTGTGCAGCTCCTGAATCACCATCTCCTCCATCTAACACTGACACCCAGTTTTAAGGCTGTTTTCCCATCCACCTGCCAGCTACCTCTTCCCTGTGGTACCTGCCCTGTGCTCTTGCCCAACACCCATCTCTTACCTCACATCACACCTCCAACACGTTCTTGTCAACTCATGGTTTAGTCACTGTTAGCAAGTCCAAACCCCAGCTGGCTTTGCCAGCAAGACACTTCTATCTCCATGAGAACATCAGCCCAGCCTCCTGGATCCCTGCTCCCACAGAGGCTGGGACAGCCCAGGGAGCAGGCAGTGCTCTCCAGAAACAACTCTCAGGGCAGCAGTGACACTTCCAGAGGCTTTGGGCTCATCCTGCAGCAGCTGCACTTGAGGAGCCCCGACTGGGATGGACGTGGAGAGGAAAGGAAGGATTAAGACAAATGGCTGTGCAGACGTGTCAGCAAAAATCAAGCTGCCCAAACTCACAGCAGCTCAGTTCTGGAGCATTAAAAAGTCATTTAAAAAAATAAAATCACCCTGATACTCAAGAATGCAATTTTCTTTTCTTTCCTGGAAAACACGCCAAGGGAAACAGAGAGGAGGTCACAGGCAGGCCCACTAAAGCTGCTCACAAGAGTTTCTCTTTTTCCCTCTAAGGCCAATTGCTGCTTTGGCTTCCAAGGGGAACAGCCCACCTCACCTTGGGAGCAACCCCACAAGGAGCCATTCCCACTAACACTCAGTTTCACTCATGACATGGCCCTACAGGGAAATAAAACCCTACAATATGCCTGGGAACGATCCCAGCTCTTTCCTCTGGAAAACATCTTCTCCCCACCCTGCAGAACCCTGAACTTCTCTGGCCGTGCTGTTTGGCTCTGCCCCCATGGTCAGAGCCTGAGGTGGGGCTGCTGCAGCCCCTCACCTCTGACCCACCACTTCCAACACCCCTTCCTCCTCCTCCTCCTCCCTCTTCCATCTGGCCCTTTCCCAGCAGCCAACAAGCCCAGCCTTTGTCCTCCCCTGCAGGCACCTCTGATCCCTGTGCCCTCTCCCCACCCTGCTCTCCACTGCATTGTGACATCCAAGCACTGCAAAGTTTAGGAACATGTAAGAGTTCCCAGAGGGAAAAATTTATAAAATAGCCCTTGAGTGTGTGCTGAGTGGTTTTCTTTCAGACAGAGCTTGCACCTGGCTGCAGACACCACTGACTGTGGACACACTCCTCACCTCACCCGTCACCCAGCTCACCCACACCACCTGCCTTTGCTCACAGAAAGCCTGCACTGGGGGCTCTGCCTTTGGTTTCTGTTCTGCAACAACCCCAGAGAAGAAGAAAGCCTTGCAGACACATCTCCTGGCTCAGCAGGTTCCCCTGCCCTCACTGCTCTGGAATTGGCTTCCACGGGTACCTCTGGAAGAGCCCCTCTGTGGGAGGTGCCCGGACAAAGCGCCGCAGGTGCAGATCAAACACATCAAAGAGGGAAATCTGCCCTCTGCTTTGACTCCAGCATCAGCCTCTCTGATGAGCTGCTTCCCTCTCATTACTGCTCATTTTGCCCCCTGGTCCTGTCCACAGCTCTGGCCTTCAATTATGCCATCAGCTCCATCACCGGGAATATTTCATCAGTGCCTGCCCAGCTCTTCTCTTCCCTTGGACCCCATCTTTGCATCTGCTCCTCCCAGACACTTTTCCTGTCCAGGTGATGACTTTCTTTGTGGCAGGGCTGCAAGACCTGAGCTGCTCCAGGGCTGACACATCCCCTGGGGCAAAGCCCCACTCTGGGAGCAGCACAGCAGCATGCAGGAAGGTGGCAATCTGCACCAGATCTGTGTTTACACACACACACACACACACCAGAACGCTGCTAAGTGCTTTTTGAGAGGGAGGTGGGACCAGAGAGCTCCTCTAACCTACACAATCCTACCATTCTGTCAGTGTCTTGTAAACAAAATAATCCAGGCTGGAGCTGGAAGCGGCTGCTCACTTGACAGCACAGCAGAGAGGTCTCGCAGCTCCGTGTCCCCTCTGCTGTGGCATTTCCCTTCTCAAATCCATCACAACTCAGACAGGACGTCAAAGGTCTCTTTCAAGTGCCCTACCTCTGCAAATCCTCCCGTAAGGAAGGAGATAATTGCACCTGCTTAAGGCTCGGGGACGTCACCACAGTGTAACATGCAATTATTGTAGCACCTGGAAGAATTGGATAGAGAAAACACCAGTGCAAGTCCTCACTGCTCAAAAAACACTTCATGCTTTTCCCTTTGCCCAGTGCTTTCTGACAGGGAAGGGAGAGCTGATTTCTGGAGGTAAACTATTTCAATTGAAGCTTTATTTTTATTTTATTAAGCCTGTTCCCAGCCCAAAGGTGCCCATGGCTTCCAGTGGTATTTCCTAGAGGAGCAATTCTGCCCCTGGAAAGTGAGGAGCTCTCAGCACCACTAAGAGGGAGAGGATGCTCAGTTTGACAATGAGACTGTCAGTGGGCTCTGAAATGTCACTCCCACACCTCGCAGATGCAGTTGGCTCATCCCTTGTTTCACAGCAATGTACTGGAGCTCCTTTTGTAACTGATACAAAATGTTTCACCGGGCTGGAGCTTTAATTTGGAAAAAAACAGCTCCCCTTCCCATTGAAAGGCATTTTAATTAATTGTCTTGAACATATTTAAACTGTTCCATCCTTTCTAAAGACACTTTTCCAGGAACAAACCATGTCCTTAAGTAAAACCCATATGGCACCAAGCTGAACTAAAAAAGCCCCAAAACACTACAAAAAACCAAACTGATATTTCAAGAAGGTGGATCTCCCACCTATCATCATTCTTGTCCCTGACTTTGCCAGACCTTATATCTGTGAATAACTCTGGAAGGATAACCAGGACAAATGTTTGTATGATGGCAGCTTGACAGTGTAACTTGTTTTGAAACAAGCATGTAAGATAAATCACAACTGGAATGACAGGAAAAAAACCAAGTGAGACGAGACACCAAAAACCCGTGGGAGAGAGATAACACAAGTTCCATGGAGTTCTGGTATCTAATCTTACAGTAAGCCCATCATTTCAGTAGCAAAAATAATCCATTAGATGAGCTTTTCTTTTTAGCATCAATTTTCAATCCATACAAAAATCGTCCCAAAAAGCCTTAAGCACCAACCACTGCAATCTTCACATCCTCTCTATCCCTTCACATTTCTTGCTCCTCTCTGGCCAAATGCAGGTGGAAAAGGAGGGAATCCCTACAAAACAGCCCAACCTCACTCTATCCTGAATCCTGGATATATGAAAACATGGCTGTAGAAAGCAAAATTTATCCCTGAAATAACAGTTTACTCAGAAACAAAACTGCCATTTTCATCCTGTGGTAACTCAACCTCCCCTCCTGACCTGGAGCTTTGTGGAAGTTGGACTGGGCTGTGACATTTTCCAAGGGCCCAGATCGATCCATATCTACAGGTGCTGCTCTTCAACTTCATCAGCTAAACACACCAGATTTGCCTCCTAGGGTTGGAGCAACACTGTTTGCTCTCTGTTCCATCACACAAAGTTTGAAAGTGAACTCGATTAGGTTGGTTATTTGTCTTAAAACTAAGGCAATGGTCACTTCATCACTGGCAATAAAATCAGCTTGTCGTTAGAACTCATTGCAGTTCTGTAAATTGCTCTTCTGCTTCCACAGGAGGTTGAAGTTTCTTGTTGGAGAAAACTGGCTATGTGAAAATATTCCCAATACATAAAGTCTAAATCAGTCCATGGATTGGTTGCTGGTACTTGGTTGGAGAAAGGAAGACAAGCACACTCCACACCAAATCCTGTGCAGTTCTCCTCCATTACACAAACACTTGGCAGGCTTCCTCTGTAAAATTTATGCACTAAAATTAGCTCTCACAATTGCAATCAATTGCAACAATCAAGCATAAGTAATTCCAGGGAAAGGAAAAGGGAAAAAAAAAAAAAAAAGAGGTGAGCATGGCAAACAGCGCCAGAGCACTGCAGTGGTTCCTCCATGGGTCCATCCTTGTGTCCAGCAGAGTTTTCCTGCCTGTTGTTTGCAGGGCTGCAAATACAGCACTTTTCCCCCTCCTGTGTGATGTACTGACACACACAGCCATGGGACAGCACCAGAGCACAGCTTTGTGCAGGCTTTTTTTTTCCCTCCTTGAAACAACAACTAGTGAAATTTGTAATAAATGTTACATTGTTTGGAACAGAAGGCAGAAAATGTATATAAACTTCTGGCAGCCAAACACACGTGGCAGGAATATGCTGGAGAGCACAGAATGCTCCAGAGAACACAAGGAATTACAAGCCCTCCCTGGATAATTGAGTGTAAATATTACAGCTGATGGTCTCTTCTCTTCCACATACAAATAAATATCTGTGCCCCCACCTTCATGTGGGCTGTGCTCTGTCTCCTTACACCAACAATCTACATAACTTCTGGCCTCTGAGAACCTACATCTTGCATGTCATCACACATTAAAACTCAATTACCTACCACTGTTTCCATTCCCTTCTGGGCTTTAGGCTGGATTTCTATTTCAAGCAGGTTGCAGCTGTATTACAAAGGAGCAGAGACAGATAAACAAGCAGATGGTGTTAGAAACACATTTTTGTGCTGCAAGGAGTGCAAGAAGCTGGCATGGCACAGCCTGATCCAACCAGCAAAGCCATTGGTAGCACAGAAATGTCTCCCTTCCTCAGTTTCCAACAGCAGATGCTCTTCTGACCCACACTTATGCCACCAAAGACAAAACCAAGCATAAATTCATAATTCTTCCTATCACCTAAAAGCTATTTGAAACCCAAGCACACTGAGAACATTTGGGATTATTTAATATTTTATAAGATGGTATTTGCACTTCCAATGCAACTGCAAAGATAAAAGTTATGCACAAAAATGTAGGAGTGAAGTCAAGTAATCTAAAATTCCTCATTGTGAGTTTGCATCAAGAGTAAAAAACATTTAGAGAAAATTTTTATTATATATATATGAGCTACCTGGGATAGTTTTAAATATAGCACAAAAACAGAGATGGTTAGAGGAAAGGATCTGGAGGAAAATGAAGCTGATAACCAGGAATGGAACAATACACTAACACACTGCAGAACACCCTCCAAAAGCAATGGAAAGATAATCTGTGCAAAAAAGCTTTGCCTCAGCAGAAGATGACCACTGAACAATTCCCTGTAAATCTCACAGTGCCATGGAAATGCGACATCCCAAACACAGGAATCTTTTTAGACTGGAGAGACAGGGAAAAGAACAATGGCCACCCTCCAAAAGAATCTTAAAATCCTATAACAAAAATCATCTATCACAAAAACAAACAGCAGCAGTGAGCTGTGCAGCCGTGCTCCCAGAAAGGAGAGCCCTCCTGGAGTGGCTGCCCTGCTCCTTGGGAGGCACCTGTGGTGCCAGCCTGCTCCAGGGCCACCAGAAGGAATCCAGCAGGAATTCCAGCCCTGGCATGGCCAGGCTGGCACCACACAGGCAGGTGACAGGCACAAACACTCACACACCTGGATACATGAGGAACCCTCGGGATGCAAAGGCATTTCCCTCTCCTGCACAGAGTCCATCCAGCCCTGGTACCTCTGTCCCATCCCAGCCCCAGAGACACAGCTCTGAGTGCCTCTGAGTGGCCTGGGAGCCCCCAGAGCCACGTCCTGAGCTCCAGAGAGGCTCTGCCAGGCCAGGAGCAGCTATTTTTGGAGATCTCTCTGGTCGCTAGGGCAAACTCCCAGCAATGAGCACCATCCTCCAGGCAGGGTCTTGTGTGCCAGTCAGGAGAGGGGGAAGAGAGGAGGGATGACTAAGCAGGGGAATGTGAGAAACCAAACAAAATGCCAGCCTGGGGAGAAAAACATGGTCGTGGCTCCCATCAGGGCTCAGCTGAACTCCTGTGTGAAACCAGCCTGGCTTGCATCGAGCCAACAGAGCTCTTGTAGCCTGAAAGACATTTCCAAAGGCTGTGCAAGGCCTCCTGCTGTTCCCAGGCAGGATGAACTCCATCCCAGCACCAGCCCTGAGCCAGAGCATGTGTCCACACAGCTCTCCTGGGCTGCTGGTCCTACTGCTTTACACCAGGGAGTCAGCCAGGCAGACTGACAGGAAGCACTTGGCCCTCAATTGCACACCAAGTCTCCTGCAAAATTAGGAAATTGCTCCAGATGCTCAAAATCCCACAAATAACTGATGGATCATGTTTCTAGGAGCTGTAGGCATGGACAGCTTCTCATTTTCAAAATTACTGGAGCCTTGGTTTACACCACCCTCTTACACATCTGGATAGTCTTACATAGTTTACAAAAGACCATGACAGTTTTCTATTAATTTCTCTCTCTTATTTTGAGCTTTCAGCTCAAAAAACATCTTTAGAAAGTTAACAGGACAAAGGTGGTAAAGAGAGGACAAAGTTGGGGGGCTAAAAACTCTGTTCCCTTTTTTCCACAAACAATGAAGAAACTCATACAATAATTTCACTTAAGCTTCTAAATAGCTCAGTTTTGAAAAATGGGGTTTAAACACCACTGAAACCTAAGACCATAAAGAGAAAAACATATGTGCACATGGACTTAAGAAAGCAAACAGTGTTTCAAAACAGAACTCCTCTGACACACTCCTAAAGAAAGTGTTTTTTATTGAAACCATCATCAGCTGAAGGGCAAGAGAAAGACTCCAGTACACGTCAGCAAGAACTCCCACTCCACACAGGCAAAAACACTGGCACAAAAGTAAACTAATTGCTTTCTAAGCTGCTAAGATACCATTAAAAATTACTATATATATATTTTATATATATATATATATATATATATATATATATACATATATATATGTATGTCCATGTGATGCGTGTACAGGAACACATCCCCTTATCACAATTTAGGGCTTTTGAAAAATAACTTCAGGAGAGAATTTGGCCATAGGACAACTCCCTTGTATAGAAAGGACTAAAGAGGAAGACATGCTCCAATCCATGTGAAATCCCCCACAGTCAGGAGACCCAGCCTTATCAACAGAGATCCTTGGAGGTATCTTCCAGCCTTGATGATTCTGTGATTCCCTTCTCCACTTGCCATTAGAGGCAACACAGGTTAATAAACGTTGGGAAGGAGCATGCCTGTAGCGTGACTGGGATGGAGAGAAGTGGTTAGAAGTGTCGTGGAGCACCAGGAAGCTCGTGGGGAGGACACAGAATTCAGTTAGGGAAGGAGGATGAAAGGGACCAGGGGGTCTGGGATATTTTGGGTGAGATACACACATGGGCTCACCCCTGAGAAGCCTTTGAGTTTAAAAGGTGCTTTAACCTGCCTCACATCTATATAAACAAAGATGATAGAAACAGCTGCCTGGAGCAGCCTGGGAAGAGGAATTCTGCTCTCAGCTTTCACCATGCAGCTCTGTGCTGGAGGAGGGAAGAGAGGGAAGAGGGAAGCAGAGGACCCACTCTGGACAGGAACAGGTCTGTTTCCTCTGCATTCTGGGTCACCAGGAACGTTCAGCCCTTAGCAGCAGCCACTGCCCCGTGCCAGGCAGCACAGGTGAGTGGGCCCAGCCTCTCCAAGCTGCACAAGGGACCTGCTCCAGCGCTCTGGGGACACAGCCTGCCACTGCTGCTGCCGCTCGGGGCGAGGGGAGGCACAGCGTGGCCAGTGCCAGCCCTGGAGCCCTGCACGTGTGGCACTGAGGTGGGGGCAGCACCTAAGGGCTGCCCCAGCACCCTGGCTCACCCCGCTCAGGTGCTGTGGTGCCTCTGGAAGAGCGCTGGAATTGAGGGAAAGGCCAGCCTGAGCTGCTGCACTGCCATTTCCAGCCCTCCTCCCCTGGCTGCACAGCTTCTGAATTAATCTGGGTCTTTGGGTCCATGGGCATTTATTGTGATTCTTAGGGCAAAGCCTGGCTTTGCCAGGGCTTTTTGCAGCTCCACTCATCCCAGCCTGCTCCCTGAAGCGGCTACTAAAAAGCCAAGGAAGGGAATGTGCTTAGTCTCCTCCTCATGCCCCACTCCCTGGAAAACTTTAATCAGGAACAGCCCTGCTTGGTGGGATTCTGCTCCACAGGTCACACCAGGGGGTCAGCCTGCACCAATCCCCCCTCCCCAAATCCTGACCTCCCGACTTGAGGCTGCCAGAGGGCAAGAAATCCTGCTTCTGTGCAACAAGGCATTGTTAAAGGGAAAATTCCTCTTTTTGTTTTTTTTTCCTACATTCTTTACAAGTCTGGGAGAACTGGGATTGTTCAGCCTGCAGAAGAGAAGGCTTTGGGGTGACCTAATTGCAGCCCTTCAGGACCTGAAGGAGCTGCAGGAAAGATGGAGAGAGACTGTTTAAAAGGGTGACAGGAGAAGGGGAAACAGCTTCCCACTGGCAGAGGGCAGGGTTGGATGGGATACTGGGAAGGAATTCCTCCCTGTGGGGGCCCTGGGTGCCCAGAGCAGCTGTGGCTGCCCCTGGATCCCTGAAGTGCCCAAGGCCAGGTTGATGGGTCTTGGAGCACCCTGGGACAGTGGAAGCGTCCCTGCCCATAGCAGGGGGTGGCACTGGATGGGCTTTAAGGTCCCTTCCCACCCAAAGCATTCTGTGATCCGTGTGTTTATTGCCCCACAGCAGAAATCATCCTATGCCCACCAAAATCAGGCAGGAATTTACTGACCCCACTCAGGCATGGGTGGGAACTGCTGCAGTGCCATCCTCCAGAGCCCCAGAGTCACACAGCATGGATGGGCAATGCCATCCATCCTCCTTGCACCTCTTCTTCCCCTCCAAAACAGAAGGGTCAGGGTTATGCAGCATCTCCAGCACTGCTTCCTGTACAGTCCCAGTGCCACAGGTAGGGACCAGCAGCCCTTGCAGGGCCAGACTGTCAGGAGACACTTCTGCCCCACCAAACACATGAGCAGGCCCAAGGACATGCACCTGAATGGGTACGGGGCAGTGCCAGCCACAGGAAAATCCCAAATCCTCCATGGGAGGGCAAGCCCAGCATGGGCCCAGGGCTCAGGGACACACTGAAGAAACCCCCTCGTTGCAAATCATCCTTGGAAATATGGTGTGGACAAGCTCCAGGCATCCAAACCATTAGGTCTGCTTCACACCTGAGGTTTTCTGGGGGTGGTTTTTAGTGGCTTGTTTTTTTTAACTGCTGCTGGGTCCATGTGACAAATTTTAAGCATGTGAGACTTGAATCCTCATGACTAAAGAAGCAGAGAAAAGGAGGGGACATGTGGTGGGACACACATGATGCCACAACAGACACCCACACATTTAAACTATAAAAACGTAAGAGGAAGGATAGCACAGGAGCTTTGTCCCAGAAATAGCAACGCCTTAATTATTTTTCTTCTTGAAAACACCTCAGTCTCTGAAGAAAGAAAAAAATAAAAGAGAAGAATGGAGTGATGGTCTGACATGTCATTTGTACTCACCTTGGCAAGATCTCTTGTTTTGCAGAGGTCTAACAGCTCCCAGGTGAACACAGCAGCTCTGTCTGCAGAGATCCCTGGAAAGCAGAGGGGCCGAGTTTTCCCTCGGGCAGTCCCACTGACAACAGATTTCAGCTTTCAGGGTTCCTCCACTTGGCTCCTGGGCGGCAGAAGGGTGTGGAGAGGAGTCCCCGTGGGACACAGGAGGATCCTCCTGCACGGAGAGCAGACGGGGCTGAGCGGGGCTCGTGCACCACTCATGGCTCTGCTCGGCTGGGAAGGACAGCTTGCCGTGGCAACTGCAAGGAGCTGCTTTCTTTGAGGCACAGAGCCCACATCTCACTGAGAGCTGCGCTCAGGCAAACATCTGAGCTGCACTCAAGCCTCTCCACTCCCATGTGCTCCCCAGAAGAGGCCAGTCCCAGCCAGAGGCTGCAAACAAAGCCATTTGGAATCGTTCCTCCCTCCAGCTAGAGCCAGGTGAAATGAAGGAATGCACCCACCACCGAAGGGTTTGGAGGGAGATCCCCCAAGGACCACAGGGCTCAGCAGGCTGTCAGCCCACATCAGCTGCAGAGGCCCTGGGACCAGTCCCAGTCCTGCAGAGCCCGCGGTGAGCGGAGTGACCCACTAATCCAATTAGGCTGTCTGGAGACATAAATCTAAAGGAAAGGAGAAGGAAGGGAAAAGAAGCAGGAAAAAAACTCTGCCTAGAGCAGAGTGTATCCTCCTTACTGCCCCGACCTGCAGCTCAAGCAGAGCTCAGCTGGGAGCCAGTGCCTGGGAGAGCCCAGCCTGGAGCCCTGGCACCAAGCTCAGGAGCTGCTCAAAGCTGCACGGAGCCCAGGCATGAGCAGACAGCCCTTCCCAACCAGCCTGCCCAGGAAAGCCTGGAATGGTGACTCCAGCCTGCTCCAGCTGCTGCCCTGGCTTCTGTCACACAGCATTCTGCCACTGCCAGGTATTCTGAGCAGGGCAGTATCCAGAAACCACGTGGCTGCAATGGGACATGGGGAGGGACTGCACGATCCTCACAAGTTCGTCCCAACCCCAGATATTCCATGATTCTGTGCTCATTCCTTCTGAACACAGCTGGGTGGCCGAGGCTGTTCCTGGGAGCCCTCGCTCAGGGTGCCTATTCTCTTCTGTCCATCCCATCAACTCCAAAGAATATCCATCCCACGGATGCCTCACATCAAACACAAACATGAACAAGTCCAGGAGAAAGCACCCACTCAGCTTTAAAGGTCAGAGACCCCAGGAAGAGAAGGGAAGTGCAATTTGGGAAAACCCCCACCATGGCAAAAAGGGGATTTCTGGGTAAAACAAGTGTGTAACTAACTGCCAGTGGTTTCCACATGCCTAAGAAATGAGCACGGCCAAAGTGCTAAGAACATGTTTTAGGAAACTTTCTGGCTGGACTCTGGCTTCTGCTGAGACAGGAGGTCATGACAGACTCAAACCCAGAGAAGGAGATTGCAACCATCAAGCAATACATTTATGGGTGTAAAAGCTCAAAAGCACAAAAACATCACCTCAGCTCCCATGCTGGAAGCCCAGGCAGCATCACCTGGGAGTTGGGAAAACAACAAAATTAAAGAAAAAAGCCTTATAAATGCCATTGCTCTGGAAAATTAGAATTCTTAACAGGAAAATAAACATAAGGCTTGTTGTAGCTGATGATAACTATCAGCATGTCAGGGGTTTCATGGTTTCTTCATTATTATAACAAAAGCATCTTGCTTGAACTGCAGGAGTTAAAAATGCAGAACATCCCGACTTCCCAGAGATAATTCTGCAAACAAGGAGTGACAAGGATGCACTTCCACCACTGATTTCTTTCATGAATAACTCTATCAGCACTTTCACTCTGCAGGGACATCCAGATGTTTTATCAAGATGGATTTACACTCCAAGATGCAGGTTTGAAAGCATGACAGGCTGAGGAGCTGGGCATCAATCTCTTGCTTGGAAAACTCCTTCTCCTGAGAATTAGCCAAAGGGATTCTTTTCTCTCTATCCTGTGACACAAATGAAGTGAAGCCCACCAGTGAAGCCTCTGCTGGGCTACCAACCCCTGTGTGAGTGTGGCCAGCAGCTGCACAGGCCCAGGGAGCCACCAAATGCTCAGCAAACACAACATTTTTGTAGCCTCTCCATGGACGATTAGCAGCAGAGCCCAAAATGTCAAAACCCGACTCTTAATTACTGAAGTTGGCACTTAATGACTCCAATTACAATTTCCACTGATTTCTGAAAATTGGATTCTCCACTACAGTAGCAGTGTTTAAATGAGTTTCTTACCTCATTCATGGTAATTATGCTCTGACGAACTAATTTAAAATACAGTAGAGATTTCTAAAATACTACTTTAAAATGGTGGGGATTTAAGAACAAAACATTTCTTAAGGCTCCCCCTTTCCACATTTTTTAATCACATTCCTTTCAGGGCCCAGGAATGCAGAGGGTTAAAAGATGAGAGATACAAAGGGCAGTATTTTGTCAAAATGCGACCAGAAGGATGTTTTACATGTAGGAAACAGTTTTATTTCTGTGACAGAAACTCACACCCCATATCACAGAAATTGACTTCTCCTTTTGTCCTAAATCCCCCAGAAGCTGCTCTTCTCAGGCTCACCATCAGCAGAGCCACAGAGAAGCCCAGCAAGAAGGAGAATCATCAGGAAAGGATAAATCCATGTCTGAGGCACAACTAACAGTTCTGTCCCTCCCCTGCATGCTGACACCTAGCACCAAACCTGCCCTGGGTGAGCCTGACTTCTCTAAGATGCAGCTGCACCCACCTGGGGATGCCTCCCCTGTACTGGGGAATTGTTTTCAGGCTCCTGCTCATCATCAGTAAAAAAATGAGAAACCACAGGAGAGTCCATTTCAAAAAAACTAAGCTATAACAAAAAGAACACAGTAAAATGTGATATTTTAGGGCTTGTATGATACAGAGAGCAGCGATTTCTCCAGAACCTGTCTTTCCCATGCATTTTTCTCCTGGAAAAGAAGGAAGGAAAAGCCACTAACATTCCCCAATCCCTTTGCCAACCTCCAGAGTCAGAGCTCCAAAGCTCAGAGCTTGGAGCTGCAGCAGCCTGGCAGGAGCCACAGGAGCTGTCAGGTGTCCACAGGAGCTGTGGAAAGCTGAGGTGGCTGTGCCAGACAACACCATCACAGGAGTGAGCCCCAGCCCCTGGGCAAATTCATCCTGATCCCTGCAGGAGCCCGCAAGGACACAGCAAAAGCCACCTGAGGGGAAGGTGCAAACAGGGTTTCACTTTCTGAGGGATCACAGCTGCCCCAAAGGAGTGCTGACAACTCTAGAGGGATGCTGGGGTGCCACCCTCCAGTCCCTCACAGGAACACAGAGCCCACAGCAACTCAGCACAACTGGACAGGAGCACAGAGCAAACCTGCTGCACGTGTTCACTAGGCACAGAGTTAATTCAGCATGTCCCACTCTGGCACAGGGATAGAATAAGTCCCTGGCACAGCTGCTCCTTACAGAGATACCTTTTCATTCTGCTCATTTCTGCTTTATTCTCCTTGCCTTTCACAGATATCCATTACTCAGCAGTGGTTGTAGGATTTTATGTTCACATATGGTTTAAAGAGGTGGCTGTTTAATGTTCCCTATATGTAAATAACCACATGCTGCACCAGTCCCTGCTGAGCAAGTGAAGGAATGATTAGATTATAAATCTCCAGCACAGAAACATGTCAGGTTGATTTTTATCTATAAACACATTAGAGCTTACACTGGGTTACATTTGCTATCTTCCCTTTTATCCACAAATTCACATTGCTTTTAATGAGCATATAAAGCAACCAGCAACTTTTTTTTTCCCTATTTTTTGGGAAAAAAAAAAAAATCTCAAAAAGCAGGAGCCAGGGGCGCAGCCAGGGTCCTGTAGCCATCCCTCTGCCTGAGGCAGGGCTTCAGCACCACAGTGCAAAGCTGGATCCAAGCTGTCAGTTCCAGGGGCTGTGCTGCGGGTGCCTGGGAACCCCATGGCAGAGCAGGGGGCAGCAGCCCTGCCCCCTGTGCCGGCACTGCTGGGGCACCTCCAGGGCTGTGTCCAGTTCTGGGCTTCTCACTCCAGGAGAGACCTGGAGGGGCTGGAGCATGTCCAGGCCAGGGAACAGAGCTGGGAAGGGGCTGGAGCCCCAGGAGAGGCTGAGGGAGCTGGGAAGGGGCTCAGCCTGGAGAAAAGGAGGCTTGGGGGGGACCTTGTGGCTCTGCACAACCCCTGACAGGAGGGGACAGCCGGAGGGTCGGGCTCTGCTCCCAGGAACAGGGACAGGAGGAGAGGGAATGGCCTCAGGCTGGGCCAGGGGGGGCTCAGAGTGGACATCAGCAGGAATTCCCCCATGGAAAGGGTGGCAAGGGATTGGCAGAGGCTGCCCAGGGAGGCTTGGAGTGCCCATCCATGCAGGTGGCACTCAGTGCTCTGGGCTGGTGATGAGGTGGGCATTGGGCACAGTTTGGACTCGATGGCCTCAGA
The DNA here is from genome assembly GCF_048771995.1 of Taeniopygia guttata. Taxonomy (NCBI): domain Eukaryota; kingdom Metazoa; phylum Chordata; class Aves; order Passeriformes; family Estrildidae; genus Taeniopygia; species Taeniopygia guttata. Next base: position 18,727,863 of record NC_133024.1, on the reverse strand, counting down.
GGCTTTTCCAGCCTCAGTGATTCTGTGATTCCACCTGGGGAAAGGTCCCATGGGATTATGTGGCAACTCCTGCCGCTCTCCATGCTGGTGCCCCTCAGGAGCAGGAGTCACTGCACAGGCAGCCAGCTCCACCTCAAACCAAAACCAGCCACGGGAAAATCATGGAATCACAGAATGCAATCACAGAATGGAAGAGACCTTTGAGCCCAGCCAGTCCAACCCTGCCTGGGCAGGGACACCTCCGAGCAGCGCAGGTGGCTCAGCAGTGCGGCACAGCATGGCAGGAGCCAGGAGGGCAAACACCTGCACTTCAAATGACTCTGCTTTTCCTGTAGCTGTGGCATAACCCCAGCGCTGCTGCTGGAAATCAAAACACGTTTTTCAGTGTAATTTATCATCTATTTCACATGGCTGACAGTATTCATTTAAAATCAGAGCTCCCAGGCCAAGCACATTAAAACCATTTCTGTTTTTCAGAAGTGAATGCCACGAGGGCCAGGAGCAACATTAACATACCCACTCACATTTCCAGCCTGCCCGGTATCAGAAACCAGCACAGAGAGAATCATCTTTTGAACTTTCCACGGTGGAGAAACACTTTAAATAAAGAGGAGATACATAAATCCTTGCTCAGCTGGTCTCCCTTCTGAGCCACGACAGACAACAGGAAACACTCCTGATACTCCCAGGCCATGCAGAGCAAGGAAAGCAAGGCAGAAAGCTGCCAGAAAGCTCTCCCTGGATCCCAGGAAGACATCCTACTCAGGTAAATACCCCAGGCAGCCCCTGCTGCACCCACAAAGGCACTAAAGTCACTCAAGTGCCACCACAAAGGTGCCAGGTCTCCCCCTGCAAGCACCTGCCTGGTTGGGGGGAGTAGAAATCCATCCCTAATGGCAAATAAAGGAGCAAAACCAGGGAAAGGCTCAGAAGGCAGAAATGAAGATGCTAATGAAGAAGGCAGGAGGAAGGAAAAAAAAGCCCTTGGCCTGTGGAAGCAGGTAGCAGATAGCCTGAAACTGGGTATTAATTCAATTTATACAAATGCAGTCCAAGCTATAAAGTTTGGGCACAGCCTCTCTGTAGTGAGGAGTCATTGGAGTGACTGCAAGAACTACAGGATCCAAAAACTGCTCCAGCCCAACACTGCAGAACCAGGATGGAAGGAACCCCAAAGCTGCTCAGGGTTGCCTTTTCCTACCCCACACTGTCCTGATACACTAATGAGGAATCCTTGCCCAAACACAGCCCCTGTACCCAATTTCTGCTGACCTGAAGTTATCCTGCAGCAGATGATGGATATTGCCTACCCCAGCAGCCTCTCCTGCCTGGCATTGCTCTGCATATTAATGATCCCTAATGACACCTAAAAGCCTCTGCAAAGTCTCACATACGGATTTTACCACTTAGGCTGAAGCCATAAAGAGCCAACAATGGCAGAGTGTGTTTAATGACCAAAACCAAGCAATGAAAGCATTCATTAAGACATCATCTGGCTCCTGTGGAAAGGGACATTAAGATGATTTTTCTCCTGGACCAGTGGTGGGAGGTGAGGAAGGTGATGAGTAATATCAGTGCGAAAGGCATCTTTAAAATATGCATTATTTTAGTTGGCAGGGAATAAGTCTGTTCAGTGGAAGCAGGGGAGGGAGGAAAATGGTCAGGGGAGTGAAGGGAGAGAGCTGCCTGTCCGTGACATTGTCAGCTTTGGACAGTGATGGAAGATTAGTCCTCAGGAATATAAATCACCTTCAGCCAGGGCTCCTGGAGTGCACTGCTTCCCATGACTACTGAAGAGGCTCTGTCAGCTGATCCTCACCTCTGAGATCAGGATGATGACTTGGGGGGGATAAGGCTGAAAGGAGGGGTTAATTAAACAAAGAGGCAAATAGGCAAGAGACTTGAGGAATTGATTAGACAATGAAAGTCAATGACTTGGCAAAAGAACCCTGGTATCACATCCAACAGATGCAGTGCTGCTCTAGTGATTGATAGACTCACTGGATGTTCCTGCAGCAAGGGGGAATGCTGGGACATTTATTGGGGTAAATGCTTCTTTTTTAATCTGTGCAAGGAGAAAAAGCTGACAGGAACCTCTTCATCCAGAAGCATCACCAAGGACTCAGGAAAATAATAGCTTTGCCAAATAAGGCTCAGAAAAATATATTCATCAAGCTTCCATAGCATTTGCCATTTGATTGCTTGGAGGAACAGTGCATTAACATTTACACAGGTGACCAGAACCAGAACCCCAGTGTCCTTCTTCATTTCTGCTCTACAGCTAGACTCCATATTTTCCACACTCCAATGCAGATCTATTTCTGTTTGTTTGTGTAGTCACATGGCACGGGGAAGGCCCAGAGCCTTGGGAAAAAACACATGTCAAACACAGACCATGCCTATGTTACTCATCCAAAGGTTATTTCACACTTTTTTTGGTAAGATATCGGCAAAGAAAATACTTCAGTCTGCTTTCAAGTCTTGAATCGTTGTGCTCATGAGGTCAGGACTACAGCTGGTATAAATTTCCTTCCCACCACCATCAATCCTAGGCTGGAGCGCTGAGACATCCCGGCCGGCGAGCGGCACAGGCTGCCCTGCATTTTTAACCTTCATTAGACATAATTGTTAATCACTGACCCATTCTCCGGCCGCCCTCGTTGCTAAGTGACCACTTTTTGCTCCAGATACTTCTTAAAGCTGGTTAAGAAATGGCCAAAAGTCAACTGAGTGAGGATTGAGACTAATGAGGACAGATCTCCTCCATCCTCTCTCCCTCCACGAAACGAGGGAGACTTACCCACACCTCTACCCACGGTGTAAAAAACCACTCAGTAATGACACCTTGGGACCTCTGACAGCCCCTCAGAGCAGCCCTGAGGTTCACACACCTCCCAGGCACCTCATGGGAATGTAATTACCCTTCCTGGCAGGAAGGCAGGGACTTCCAGAGACCAGTGATTAAAAATAATCAGGCAGAATTCAGCAGGTGAGGGTAGAAATTGTCCAGACCATGTTTCTGCATCCCTGTCATCCCTCAACCCTCCCTTCCCAGCTCCCCCATGCTCTGCCAACTCCCAGCTGTGCCCAAATTCCTTCTGCTGCTCCCTTCAACAGCCTGGGGCTCTTGTGCCCACCAGGATCCTTTGGATTTGCAGGAAGGGACCTCAGAACTCCAGGACTTTTACCTGTCTGGCCAACTAAGTAGAGTGAAACATCCACAGTCCTCCCTGGGCCATCTACCTCTGCTTTTCCCTCTTCTTCCTTTCTTTGGGAACATTCTAAGCAAGGGCAACACTTGGTGTGTTATAAAATCTCAGGGCAATCCTCTCCTGCATCACCCTGTCATACACAGCCACTGTGGTGTGTCATGATTAGCTATAGGAACACGATTTCTATCCTGTGGAAACCAGCAGCTAAAATGCTACAGATCCACACAGAAGCAAGACTGAGCAACCACAAGAACTGTTAAGGGAGAGCCAAAAAAAAAATCCAGGATTGGCAAGGAACAGGAAAACACCAAGGTTCTGTTTTCTCTGCCTTTTCTCCTTTTATTTCTCCTTTTACCTACAGCCTTGTGGTGTGGGTTCTGGGCACAGCTGGAGTTACTGGTGTAACCAGTACAAATCAGACCTTTGAGATCAGGTTCCCAAGGCAGCTGAGCTCTGCACTAGGAGGCTGTGGCCATGTGCCAGAGTGGGAACTCCAGTGGCTGAACGTGTTCTTGTTTGCATGAACTGTTGTCAGTTCAGTAAATTGATGCAAACATGCTTTTTTTTTTTTTTTTTTTTTTTTTTTTTTTTTTTTTTGCGGGGGGGGGGGGGGCGGGGTATGCGTTTGTTTTTTTGTCTTTATACCTTCAAGAAAATTTAAGCACAACCTAACATGTCCAAGGCTAGGCTGAACAGGGCTTGGAGCAACCTGGGCTAGTGGAAGCTGCTCCTGCCCAAGGCAGCAAGGCAGAACCAAATGATCTTTAAGACCCCTTCCATCCCAAACCAGTGTGTGATTCTCTGATTCCATAAAGCACTGGGGTACATCACCCAGACTGCAAAGGCTTCCAGCTTGTGCCCCTCTTCTCCAGTCACAAATCATCTTCTCAAAGATGAGCCCAGACTACAGCACAAATGTTTTATGAGTACCAGGCATGGCTTAAAGCACAATTTTGTACACAGTGGGATAACGATCTGGACAGCAGGATGATAGCCAGGGACAACAAACAAACAAAATGCAGAGAAGTAAGGATCAAGAGGCTACTACAAAATTATTAGGTTGGAAAATAGATGATTAAGCAGGAAGAAGTCACCCAAAACCAGAGGGCCATGTGAGTAATCTGAGCACTTGAGTTTGGATATTTTTTGATAGTGTGTTATAAAGGAATGGAAACCTTAGCCTCACTCAGCTTTGCTGCTGCTCCCGGGGCCGGGCGGGTTTAGGGCACTCAGTGGGAATAAAACCCAGAGTTGTGCAGCACAAAACTCTGTCACTGCCCTGTCAGCCACTGCAGGCAACATGATCCCATCACCTCCAGCTGACCCGGAGAAGTTCAGCATTATTTCACAAAAAAATCCCAGAGCTGCTGATGGCAATCTGCCCTCCAGACAGGCCTTGCGCAACATCGACCCCATCCCAAACCCAGCGGGATCGGAACCGAGACAAACACAAACCCCAGCCCAGGAGGCAGACACAGAACCAGGGCTTTGGGGAGGCTGCTGGGATTGCTGTGTTTGCACCCGTGCTGCAGAGGAAGGGCTGGAGACAGCCCAGAGCAGGAAGCTGCCAAGCCAAACTGCTGGGAGCAGGAGTGCTCGCTGCTCACTCCTGAGCAAAGCTTCCAGGAAAAGAAAACAAACCCTTTTGGGCTGAGGAGTGCCTGAGTACAAAAGCCAAGCCTCAGAAGGATGAGTGGGGAGAGCTGGACAGTGCAATGTGCCTGCACCCAGACAAATATCAGGGGATGGACAGCAGAAGTCCTTTTGTCTCAGGGATGCACATGGGACAGAAGGGGCAGCACTGGCACAGCCACTCCTCTGCTGAATCCCTTCTGCTGAAGAGGCGTCCTGTTCCCAAAGAGCCATTTATCCACCACCCTTCAGCTCTAAAACTCATACAAATGATTTTATTCATAATTAATTAAGGTCTGCAAATGTGGAAATTAAATTACCATTTACAGTGCAGAAAGAGATAGCACAGGAAAAGCTGGATGGCAGCGACAGCTCTGCACGGATCAGGACATGGGGGATGGGGGCTCTCTGGCAGGCACGTTGAGGAACCACACAGTGAAATCTGTGTTAGCTCAAAATACATACTCAGCATCTTTAAATGGCTGCTCAGGCCCAGTTGCAAGAGACCTTTATGTCTTAGGTTCCAAATTAACCCCAAAACTCAGGTGCTCCTCAGCTCAGCTGTCAATAATCCCAGGACTTTGCATTAGGAGCACATTTTTGGGACAGCAAAAACCCCAGCGTTCCTTTTGTCACTTGGCTCCTCTGCTGGCAAACAAACTGTTGGGAGAACAAAGGAGCCGCTCCGTGTACGCAACCTCACCTTTCCACTTGGATCAGGCTGCCAGGGAAGGGAGAACACACAGGAAAACAGATGGACCCACACTGAACAGGAGGCAGAACTCACTCAAGGGGCTGGGGAGGGAACGGGATGAGCAAACTGAAGCTCAACACCACCCCTGAGCTCAGCCATGCCACCACAGCAGGGGCCTGCTGTCACAAACCCACCAAGGTTTGCTCCCTAATTCACAAGGCAAAGATTGTGAAAAGGAATTTTGCTTCTTGTTTCAGTGGAAGTGGTGGTGAGAGTGATTCCGTGGTAGTTTCAAAGGCAACTCCTCCCAATCCCTGATAGCCCAGGGATGCACTCAGCAGCAGACTCCAATACAAGAGCTGGGATCTTTTCCCCTTATAGCCAGCTCCTGGTTTGCCCAATTGCCAAGGGAGTTTTAGGGGAAGGAGATGTTGAGAAGATGGTCTGTAACAGTTACTCAAAGGGACCAGGAAACAGATGTGTCCCACACATTCCCATGCTCAGCAGGATGGGCAGATTGCAGGAAAAGTAATGGCCATGTTGAAATTCAACAAAAAAGAAAAGGCTTACATACGTGACCTTTCTGGTTCTGAGCAGCCAACGATAATGATGCACCAAGTACAGGGAAGTTTCAGGGTAAAATTACCCCAAAAAATCCTTAGAGAAGTCAGTGAGGACTGAGTGGGTGCCTGTGCCAAGTTTTCCTCACAGAAGAAATGGGGAGGTTCCTTGTAGCACCCCACAGGAGCTTCTCGGGATCAGTCCTCGCTTGGCAAGGCAAACCCACCATGCCAAGGAACAGCACAGGCACGTTTGGTGCTGGAAAAGCAGGCTCTGGAGAGATTTGAGAATGTGGATAGCAGGAACAAGAAGAACTGCTCCGTCTGGTCCCTCCTCCTCACACGCCCGTGGCCACGAACCTGCTGTCTGTGTGACTCCAGCCACCTGGTGAGTCCCTGTTGCCGCTCACACACCAAGGATGTGGGATTCCATCAGGGATCCACGTCTGCAGGCCTGTGTGATTCATGCCTTCATATCCACAGGAGCCCTGGTCGTTCCTGAGGAGTGGCTGCCCCATGAACACAGTCAGAGGTGATCACTTCCAAAGTGCCTGCAGGCACGCTCAGAGACACAGCAGCACCACAAGAACTGCAGCTCCCGTGGAACAGGCAGGGAAAGCCCAGGGTTTGTTCCCTGCAGTATATCCAGCGGACAGAATGCACACACAGTTCCATCCTCCCTTCCAGCTTAGGCTATTCCAGCCCCACAGAGGCCAAGGCTTTACAAGTCAGTCCAAGTCCTGCATTTCCACACCACGAGGGCAAGAGTTGAGCAGATGCCCCAAATGCAGTTGGTATTTCAGTGCCATACCCAGGGGAGACCATCTCTGTGTGTCTGCACCTCCAAGCTCCAGCAAGCTCATTGATCACAGTGGATCTGAACAAAACTCTTTCATTTCAGTTGGAATCAATGACAATTTTAAAGATCCATCTCAAATTGAGCCCAGGGAAGGGCAACAAAGCTGGTGGAAGGTCCAGAGGGTTAAGTCTGAGGAGAGGCTGAGAGGAACTGGAAAGGGGCTCAGCCTGGAGAAAAGGAGGCTCAGAGAGGACCTTGTGGCTCTGCAGAACTCTGCACAACTCCTGACAAGAGGGGACAGCCAGGGGGGTCGGGCTCTGCTCCCAGGAACAGGGACAGGAGGAGAGGGAACAGCCTCAGGCTGGGCAAGGGGCACTTCAGGGTAGACATCAGCAGGAATTTCCCCATGGAAAGGGTGCTCAGGCCTCGGAACTGCCAGGGAGGTTTGGAGTGCCCATCCCGGAGGTGTCCAAGGAATTCCTGGAGGTGTCACTCAGTGCTCTGGGCTGGAGACAAGGTGGGCATTGGGCACAGGTTGGATTTGATGATCCTGGAGGTCCTTCCCAACATTAATGATTCCATGATTCAGTGATGCCAGCACCAAGGCAGTCCAAAGTAACAAGACTTGGGTGAGAAGTGAGCTGAGGTGCACCTCACAACTCTCACTGCATAAAACATCCCCCACACACTGAGGAGAGCCAAAGGCCCCTCCAAAGCCAGCTCTGCTATGATTTGCAGGAAAACCTCTTCCTGAACACTTCACGAGTTACAGCCATGTCTCAGGCACCCAGAAGAAAGACATTTCCAGAAAGGAGGTGCTTCCACACCTCTTTTGCAAAGCACTGTTTTGTCAAGCCTGGCTTAAATCAGTCCTGCAGAACACAACGTCACCTCCCGTTCCCATCCCACAAACTTAATGGGGCTGCAGCCTCCCAATGCTGCCACACCATCCCTGGCACCCCGTAAGCCTTTGGGAAGTGTGAGCAGGGAGCACCATGCCCAACTCCTGGATGTTGTATGCACATTTGCTGTTCCATTTAATACCAGATAATCCCAGCCAGGTGGGCACCGTGGGCTCAGAACCCCCCAAGCTCCCTGCAGGCTCTGAAGGCTGCCATCCTCATTCCTGCCCCCAGCACTGGGCCAGGATCACCACAGGGAAAAGCCACCAGTGTTCTGACAGCCCCAATCCCAGACACTCCCCAGCAGCACCAGCACAAAGTCTGGAGCACGGCAGGCAGGAAAACAGCTATTTCCTCATCAGAACAACTTCCATTCACAGCAGGACCCAATTCAGCAGAAACACCTCCTGCAAACCCCCCCTCACCGAAGTGAGAGGGCCTCACACATCATAAATACCACTCCTGAGCTGGGCATCAAGGGCTTTGCTTCCTAACGAGCTTTTTCAAACCAGAGCAAACAATGACCACTAAACAATTACAAAGAATAACATTGGAAAATGCCCATTAGGAAGAATACATGAAAAAAGCTTCAAAAGAGAAAAAAAACTTTTACAAAGACGCTCCTCTTTTTTACCCAGCTACAGACAGTACTAATTTAAGGGAAAACATTTGGCTGAAAAACATAGAATCATAGAACAGAATTTGCTTTAATTATGTAACTGACTTCCCACACAAACAAATCCAAACTATGGAAAACACTTTTAAAATGGCACGAGTTGAGCCAAAGAGGAGAATATGCCACAGTAATTAATGTTGCTTTGCAATCTCTACAAGGTATTCACCATTTGGTTTTGCCCAGGGGAAATAAACACTGCTGCAAAGTGACATAACACACTGCTCCAGAGTAAAATCTGTCTCAGCCTCATCCTGGTTTCTCCCTGTAAAAAGCCACACGTGCACATGAGCTGAGAGAAGTGGGTGAGCTCCTGAAGGCACTTTCTGGACTGGGCACCCCCTCCCCATCCCTAGCTCCCTTTGAGGAGTGGAAATCACTGTCACCCCACTTCAGGAAACTGTCTTAAAGTACACAAACTTATTTCAGCTCCATTTCTACCCAGCTGAAGCATCCCAAGCTGCCTGGGGTTATCAGAATAAACATCAAAGGTGCCCCAGTCACAGCCATGCCAGGCTGAATTGCTAACCCAGTGATGATCACCAGGATCCCAGGGAATTGCACACACAGGAAAAAAGAAAAATGAGATAGATATACAGATACTTAAGAAGAAAGCACACCAGGCAATTAAAAAGAAAAGAAGAATATAAAATTCCTTCACATCAGAGGCAAAATCATCATCCAGGCTATTGCACTCCATTAATCTTTTAGCAGTGCTACCCATTCAAGGCAAATATCAGACAGAGAATTTATACTTCAAGTCTTTTGAAGCAAACCTTCCAGAAAAAGGAGAAGCGACCTGATAGCAACCCATTTGCAGTGAGGAAAAAAGGGATTCCCTCTCACACACAGCAAAGTCAGCAGCAAAACTCCCCTATTACGGCAGGCTGGTTTCAGCAGTACATCTGGTTTGAAAGGGGCTCAGAAGCCAAGGCTTAAAACAAGCCTGTAAAGTCAAATACTTTTGCAGTGAAGGGCTCAGAGGCAGTGGGAATTTTGGGAGCTTTGACATATTTATGTTTTTCCTCCCCAGTTTGTGACACTGTCATAGCAAAAGCTCGACCTAAACCCCAAAGGGGAAACCACCAGTTTATTGTATTTTGATATACTGCTTTAATGGCAGGAGGAGAGTTTTGGACCCTCCCTCAGGCAGCAGCCCCAGAGCCAGGCTGCTTTCCCAGGGAAGAAGCCAAAAGCTCCTCCTGTCAGTGGGATGCTCACACAAGCCCTCCTTGCTCTAATTAGGGGTTAGTCCTGATCTCCTTGCCTGTGGAGAAGGAATTTAACAGTGAGGATGACAGCTTTCTCTGTAGCCCAGCAAAGGTTTGATTTGAAACACAGCCCAAATTCCCCCAGCATCTAAACCACTTCCAGTGGGAATTCCCACAGCCAAGAAAGGGAGAGCAACAGGAATTCTGCAGAGTCACAAGAGGCACAAAGCAGAGCAACAACCTCCCACCAAAGACTTGTCCTGCCATTTCAGCAGGAAAGAAAAGGAGAAAAAAAAAGCAGACTTCTGCTTAAAATAATTTTGGATGTTACATAAGGAATGTTTAAGAAACTAAAAGCCTTTTAATTCTTTGTTAAAAGGAAACATCCTGATGGAAGGCCCCAGGAAGAAATAAAAATAAACTGCTGCCACAGTTGCACAGCACTGACTCGAGACCCCCCTGCTGAATTCACACAAGGAGTCTTCGGGCAGGGTTTCCCCTGCACTTCCGAGTGTTCAACTCCTCTGCTCTTAACACTGGATCAAATAAATAAATCAAATTGAATACTGTATGCATGAGTAACTCCTGACTTCAAATATTTATGCAGGACTATTCTCATTGCCCCTAATGTGGGTCATCTGCGGCGCCAAGCCAGGCAGATCCAGCAGTGAGGAGCAGGGAGGAAGAGCATCAGGAATGTTCTTTGCCACCCGGGATCACTCGGAGCTTCTGCTGGCTCTCAGCTACCAGGAGGAAAAGGAGGATCCATCCCCACAGTCACAGGATCAGCACAGCCAAACAGCCAGCCAGGAGGGATGGGGGGTCCTGGGGGGCATTTGGAACAGCATTCCCAGCAGGTCAGGGAGGGATCCTGCCCTCTGCTCAGCCCAGGATAAGCCACATTCCCGGGCAGTGCCCAGCCCTGAGCAGAGCCCAGAGAGGTGTGGAGTCTCCCTCCCTGGGGATATCCCACACCCCTCTGGACACCTTCCTGTACCCTGAGCTCTGGGATGGCCCTGCTTGAGCAGGGAGGTGGCACCAGTGACCCACAGGGGTCCATTCCAGCCTGACCCATCCTGGATTCTGTGATTTTGGGAAGGGGTCGGTCTGACTGCAGGTTTGCAAGAGAAGTCTGCTCCCAAATGTTACCCTGCACTGAGGCATCCACACAAGTTAGATCAGCACAATTAAAACGAGCCAGAACAATCCTATTACAGCTAGGCTGGCCAGTTTCTAACACAGACAAGCTTAAATGCATACTTAATTAGCTATTTTAAGGAAGCTCGGTAGTCTCTAGGACCAGCTTTCCAGAACTCAAGGGATCACCAGCAGCAATTTTAAAAGACGAGGAAAAAAATCCAAACCCATTTCCTTCTGTAGCAGAAGCCCCACAGAGACCACAGGCACGGGGCCACCCTGCTCCCCTCAGCAGCCCTGGGGCTGTGCAAACCCACATCACAGGGCTGCCTTGAGGCCCCTGTGCCCTGGCTGGGGCATTCCGGGGAGCACGAGAAGTCCCACTCACTGTCCTGTCGCAGGTAACAGAAGTCCCAGTGCAAGCAGCTGACTTTTTATTCCCATTATCCAGTGAGAGAGGGAGCTCACAGCCCCTGGCAGGGTCACTGCAGCTGAACCACGGAGCACAGCATCCTGTGATACTCACAACCTCCTGGTTAGCCATGGATTTATTTTCTTTATCAGTGTTTTCTTTGTGAGGCAGGCACTATTGTACATGAAATGCTTAAGCACGCTGGCCTTCGGGTCACGGGCTGGCCACCTCTTCACACAAATAAATACTGAGGGGTATGCTGGGTTATATTCACCTCAAATAAAAATACAAAAAACACAGCTGAAGACACTACTTGAACCAAAATAGCAGCATGTTTACTTTAGGCCTCTGGAGTGGGAGCAGGTATTGGAAGCCAAGTACAAAGAGGGCAGAGTAAGTGGCAGCAGCACTCTGATAATGAGAAAGGGAGATGAAAACAGACCCAACCAGCAGAACAAACCTTTAACAGATCTGAAAGGAGAAACACAAGGTCTGGCAATCACTTTGACATCACTGTGATTTCAGCTATATGGATGGAGAGATCACTATCAGCGTTTAAATTCCCTGAAACACTGTTTCTACAAGTTACATCTTATTCTGTAAAAAGCAGTTACACAAAACAACTCTACTCTGGCACACTTTCAGGCCCTGAATTTTAGAACATTCTAAAGTTAAATGAGAATGGGAAATTTTAATCTCAGCTAGGAGAAATAGTATTTCAAACAGAGAAAACATTGGCACAGGTTAGCAAAAGACAAATTGATTGAATCTCTTTCAAAAGCTTAGAAGGGTAGAAATTATCTTTTTGCACTGAGCTTACAGACATAATTTTAAAGGCAAGCATCCCTGGAGGAGTGACAATGCCATACCCAGGTGGAAAGACAAGATTTAGGGCTGGATTGAGTTTTGTTGGCAAGCCAGAGCAGCTCCATCGATATCAGCTGTCCTACACACTGGGCCAAGGCAGGAGGCGTTCCCAGGCACCACAGAGTGACCTCAGCTCTGAGCTGGCTTTAGCAAGGAACCGTGTGGCCACTGAGGCACCACAGCCCCTGGACTCATCCCAATCCCTCACCAAGCCAAACCAGCAACAATTACCCTGAACCACGCAATGGCACATGCTAGAGAGACACTCCACTTGATCTGCAGACAGATCAGAGCCCAGCACTTCCTAATTCCTTCCGAAAGACACAGAACCCTAATGCCTCCAAAATGAGGCCATTCCAGCAGTGTTTGGCTGTCTGCTCTTGGCGAAAGAGAAGAAAATGGTTACCAGTTCTCCACAGGTAGCTAAAAATTAGGAAGGAAGGGCATGTGCACCTTCTGCAGGGAAGCAGAACAACACACACACACTTAATTGCCTCTCCTTTCCTGTATTTCTGTCATCTTCCCATTCTGCAATGCTACAGAGCAACAGGAAAGCCCAAAGCATCCCGCACACAAAAGAAGAAAAGCTGGTCTTGCACAGGGACAAAGGAGGTGCAGGGCCTGCCCCTGAAGTACAAACAGGTTCAGACACTTTCTCTTACAGAGATAACGTGTTTCACACACAGTTCCTCCCACCACCTCCAGGATTAAAGTGCTGGGGAAGGAAGGAAGGATGTGCTGAGAGAATATTGTACATTTGCATCAGGCACTTTGATGGGGTGAACAGCTCTGTGTCCCCTGTATTAAAGAGGTGATTCAGTGCACAGACATGCTAGAAATTAATTTTTTAAAAGTGGAAGGTTTGATTTTTGTTTTTTTGACACAGAATCCTTCCCTTGGGACAACTTGTTCTTTCTATCCACGCTGAGGGGAAATCCAGAATTGCCAGCCCAAGCCGAGTGAAGACACTTCTAACTCCTTGACTGCCCAAGTGCCTCTGTATTTTCGTAATCACTTATCACAGAAACTCCTGAGCTGGAAGGGCCCCACAAGGATCATGCAGTCCCAACCCCTGTCCCTGCACAGACACCCCAACAACCCCACCTTGTCCCTGGAGCACTCTCCAAATGCTCCTGGAGCTCTGTGGGGCTGTGCCCATGCCCTGGGGAGCCTGGGCAGTGCCAGCACCCTCTGGAGGAAGAAGCTTTCCCTGATCTCCAACCTAAACCCCTCCAGACAAAGCTCCAGCCCTTCCCTGGGGTAATGGTGATGGTGATTAAATGATCCCTTCTCACAAAGCCCAGTGCAGACCTAGAACCAGAACAAGTCAAGCACAGGCTTTTCCATTTTTGGCACAGCTCTCCAGAGGATGCAGTTTCACCACTGAAGTACAACTGACAGCCAAGATCCAGAAAATCAGTGGCATGCAGAGAGACACAGCTCAGCACAACAACACTGGTGCTGGGAAAGCTCTGCAGACCCCAGGCAGGGCAACACCCCTGGGTAAGTCTCAGAAATGCTTCATGACTCTCACTGCTTCCTTGGAAAACTTCCAAAAGTACAAAAAATACAAAAATTCCCAGCTTCAGCTTGGGAGAAGGGTTACATTCTTTTTAGGACAGCCTAGAGAGACCGGTGTCCGCCACGGATATTATGTTGAACCATCATTGGTGCTATTGTTTTCCCCTCATCCTAACCCAGGTTTCCCCTGCAGAAAAGGGTCACAGAGCACACACACATCATTCCAAGGTCCCCACTCAGAAGTGGGTGCTGACAAAGCCCCTCACATGAAGGGGGACACAGAAACCCAGCAGGAGATTTCCCTGCACCTAAAAGATTATTGGTGGCCCAAGGGGATAAACAGGTCCCTGTCTGCCTGTGCTGCTGCAGATGAGCCACGAGGCAAGAAAACCACACATTCCTTCTGTCAACAAGGATTTGGGATGATCTGAGAGAGGATCCCCAGCCCAAGCAGCTCATATTATCCCGAGGCTCACTCCCACCACGCATGAGAACAGGGAATAAATACCTCCCTGTGCAGGAGGCTCACTTGTTACTGATTGCAGACCTGGAGCATCTGCAGCAGGAAGATCTCCCGAGGCATTTCACATCCTGCCAGTCCCAATTCCCCACAGCATGATTCCCACTAGGGTGCCCCTGCCTCCTCCACAGGATTTGGATCCTACAGGCTCTCAGCAAAACTCTGCTTCCACTGCTGCCAACCCTATGGCACACCAGAGCTCCAATCCTTCTGGGAAAACATTCTTTCCTCTTTCTCATCCATCCACATCCCTTTGTTTTTGCCCCCCACCCCAGGATGAAGCAAACAGGTCAGCCAAGAGCCAGGCTCAAGGGTGTCCTTCCACGCTTCCAGCACGAGAAACAACCTGAAGCATAATTTCTCTTTAAGAAAATTTGGGTTCTGTGCAGAAAACTATGGATTTGCTCCTACAGCTACACCAAGCTGAGAGTTTGGTTTCAAGCACAGGGTTCAGTCCCCTTTGCTGCTGCCTCTCCTGCTCCCACTGCAGGGCAAAAGGAGGCAATGGAGAAAGCACTGGGAAAAAAAAAAAAAAAGAAAAAGAACTTGTAACATTCTCCATTGAATGGAACAGTCCAAGGCAGCAAGAAGGTACCAGAGCAAGCCCTGGTTTCATGTCTGAGCTCTCCAGGGACAGAAGGCCAGGTCAAGAAACCAAACTGGAGGGGCCAGGGCCAGAAGCAGCCACAGAAGCTCAGCCAGGAGGTAGCAAGTGTGCCAAGGAAGTGTGCAAACTCACCTGGCCAGAGTTCCAGGTGAGAACTGGGGCACACAGGAGAAGCCCCCCAGCAGCCACATCCATCTGCCCCTGGAGCTCCTGGGGACTGGAGCAACAGCTTAGTTCTGTGAAACAGGAGCACCAGAGAGCCCTGGGGACAGAGAAAGCCTACCTGGTGAGGGGCTAAGGCAACGAGATGACTCCCTGCCACAAAAATGCAGACTGCTTATCTATCAGACCCCGGGGGGTCCTTCTGAGGAATGTTTTCCCTTTTCCAGGAAGAGAAAGGAGGGGGGAGTGTCTTTTGGCACTCTAAGTTAAAAAATACAGAGCAGACCTTCTCTCTGTTGGCCAGACCTACAAGCACTCCTTCCACTCCCCCCTCCAGGTGCCTCCTCGCTGTCCCCCTGCCTCTTTCACCCCTGGACACGGCCAGAGGGGAGGACATGGGCGAAGATTCCAGCCTCAGTGGGGAGAAAAGGCAAGGAAAAGGGATGGCCTGTGGGATCTGCCAGTTAAGTCAAACGTTTGAATGCACAACTGCAACCAAGCACTACACAGGTACAGTTTTCACCCTGGCTTGATTCAGGGATGCCCATACTCACAGGATGTTTTTACAAGGTCTGCTGTCCTATAAACAGAGCCCAGCTCTGCTTCTGAGAGCTTTGGGGGCACTTCTCTCCCTCTCTGTGGAACAGCTGTTTAATGTCTTTGCTGGTGACAAGGACAGTGGGACTGATGGCACTGAGCTCTGTGGTGGTGGCACACACCAGAGGGAAGGGATGGGGCGCCCAGAGGGACCTGGATGGGCTGCAGAGGTGGCCCTGGGACAACCTGGTGATGTTCAATAAAGCCAAGGGCAAGGGCTGCACCTGGGTGGGGGCAGTGCCAAGGGCAAACACAGGCTGGGAGAGAATGAGCGTCCCACTGCCAGAGGGCAGGGATGGATGGGATTTTGGGGAGGAATCCTTCCCTGTGAGGGTGCCCAGAGCAGCTGTGGCTGCCCCCGGATCCCTGGAAGTGTCCAAGGCCAGGCTGCAGGGACTGCGCTTCTTTTCTTTTTACACTGCTCTTCATTCACCCTTCACCTCAGCACACACACATTTAAAAAAATAAATAAACCAACCAAAGCAACCTCACCCCAGCCACAGGGCGGATGTGGCCATCAGCTGGACTGATGGCTGCTAGTCAACACTATCCAAGCCTTTTCTTGAGCCATCACAAGCCTCACACAACACGTACCTGACAGATACCATGCCATCTGCCCATTTTCAAGTTCACATTACCCAGAAACTCATGCAGTCCTCACAAAACCTGATGCACATCATTAAAAACCAAGTGAGGGGCTCCCTCTGGGAAAAACAAAAAACCCTGCTAAATACAAATAGGCTGCAAAATCCCCCTGGATTTCCATTCCTGGAAGCTGGGGGAGCATTTTGGAGAAGTGTCAGTAGCACCTGCCCAGGTCTGTCCCCATGCCTGGGACAGAAGGATCCAGCACTATTTAGCATCTTCATATAACAACTACAGAAATACAGATGTATTTCAGAAAAGAAAGTTCAGAATACCTTCACAGGAAGGGGGAGCTGCACAAAGAGCTCCAGGTTCACCCAGGCTGAGCACACCCCAAATCCTGCCCCAGCAGGTACCTCCAAACACCTACAAGTGGCCAAAGGAAAACTGTCCTTTTATTCTCCCAATCTTCTGAAGCCTTCCTGTGATGCAAATCAGAACATTCCTCTGAAATCACATGCTGCCAACAAACAATTTCCACATGCAGAAGAGAAGTAGGAATTTCACACCAATTCCAAATTGAAAGCTAAACAGCTTTAATTTGGGACACAAGGACAAAAGTGCATTGCCAACAAGTAATTGCCCAAGGCAAAACAGGGACCTCAGCCTCTCTCACACAACCCTTTCAGAGAGGACAGAGGCACATCAGGAGGGTTCCAGTGCAATAATTACAATTAATCCATTACTTAATCTCCTAATCACTCCCAGGCAAACACTGTTCTCAGACATTTGTAAACCACAGAATCATCCAGGATGGAAAAGCCCTCCCAGGCCATGGAATCTGACTTGAGTCTGATCCCCACCTTGTCACAGCCCTGATGCCACATCCAGGCCTTCCTACTTTCCTGGACACCCATTCCAATGTCTAATCTGTCTGTGAAGAAATCCTGCTGATGCCCAACCTGAACCTCCCTAAATGACACATTCCTTTTCAAACCATCCTACTCAGGAAAATTTCACCGGGAAAAGAAATTGGAAAACGCCCAGGTAACACCAGTGGCTTCTTTCAAAGCTCCAAGAAAAGCAAATTCTCAGCCAAAGCCCAGAAGTTCCCCACATGAGGGGTCCCACCTTCCCATCCAGCTCCTTGAGCCGGGGTTTAAATGGTTCATGGTTCATGAGCTGCTCCATGAACTGGACATGAAGAACCCCCAGCAAGTCCCTCCTACTCAGTATATTCCACCTAACACACACAGAGAACAGATTGAAACAGGCAGGGAATGAGTTTAACCACCCCGTGGGACACAGTAACTCTGTTACCAACACAGTCTGGGAGCAGACAAGGGTAAGAATAGAAATTCTGGCAGTTTTTGTGACACTTCAGTTCTGTGTCTCGCGTGGCAGGTTTAGGAAAGACCTCAAACACTCTTTTTTTTTTCTTTGCTTATTACCAGAGGAAAAGAAAATTTTCCAGCATGGGATCCCTGAAGCTAAAATTAAACCCCTGTAATTTGGGTTCAGCAGAAGTTGGTACAATTCAGATCCCAGCCACAATGAGAGGTCTCCAGCATTATCAACTGTCAACAATTACTGCTG
The DNA here is from genome assembly GCF_048771995.1 of Taeniopygia guttata. Taxonomy (NCBI): domain Eukaryota; kingdom Metazoa; phylum Chordata; class Aves; order Passeriformes; family Estrildidae; genus Taeniopygia; species Taeniopygia guttata. The sequence continues at coordinate 18,710,176 of NC_133024.1, read as the reverse complement.
GCCAGCACACAAACCAGCTTTGTTCTGCACTGGAAGCCACAAATGCAAGCAGCAGTAATTGCTACCAAAGGCAAAACACACAAAAACCCCGGCCAGGCCATGCAAAATAACTCCCCAAAGAGGAATACAGGAATGGACACACAGCTCTTGCCATCTCCACTCGCAGCTTTAAAAAAACAAGAGGAAAGTCCAATAGTGTATACCCAGCAAAGCAGGAGGCTAGCGAGGAAAAAGGATCCTAAAAAGACACTTGTTAACGATTATGAGTTGAATGCACGTTTAATGGAACATCCTGTTCATTAGTGATGGAATTTCATTAGTCCTTTAAGGGAAAGCGACACATGGAAGAGACAAAACACAATCAATTTCTCCTGGAACTGCACACACCGCCACAGTGAGCCTCAGCAAGCTCATCCCAACCCATATTAAACCCACAATCAATTAATACTAATTGCTCACCTTATTTTCACAGAGGGATCAGAGCACTCCAGCGAGGCTCAATAAAAAAGCGAAGACAAAAGGCAATTTGTACAAAAGCAACTCACTTGTCTGGTGTTTATAGATTCATTTAGCTATGCATTTCATTATGCTGGCTGGTGATTCTGTCAGCTCCAGTGCCCTGCCTCACAACCACCCCTGAGCAAAGGGCAGCACGAGGCCATCCTGCTGCTAGAACTCAGGGAATAAACAAAGTTTTATGAGTCAAAGATCCCAAAAAATCTTCACTGCCAGATCTGCCAAGGTGTCAGTGTTACTCTCCCAGGACATAGGCATGGCCAAGCCAGGAAATGTGTTTCAGCAGAAACAAGCCAGGATTTATGTTCACAGAATCCTGGGATGGCTGGGATCTCTGGAGATCACCCAGCCAACCTCTCTGCCAAGGCAGGGTCACCTGGAGCGGGTGAAACAGGAATTTGGGTTTTGGGGATGCCTCCAGAGATAGAGACTCCAGGCCCTCCCTGAGTAGCTGCTCCAGGGCTCTGCCCCCTCCATGGACAGAAGTTCTCCCTCAGGCTGAGGTGGAACTCGTTGTGTTTCAGTTCATGGCCATCACTGGCAGCTCCTGGATCACAGACACCAAACCCTCTGGATCAAACCCACTGCCACCTCCTGAAAGCCTGATGGCACCACAACATTAGAGTAAGTGGAAAAGTTAACTGCACTCAGCTCTCTCTGTAGGGTTTATTTCCTTCCTGTATTTCTGCAGATTTGAAAGTGACTCTGCAACTGCATCACACCTGCCCAGACATCAGGGAAGGTTCCTGGAAAAGGAACAAGCTACAAATGGAGGCCTCCAGCAAGTCCTGCAGGTAGGAATGCAGAAATGCAGGTAGGGCATGAATTTAGGCTTTCATGGAAGTTGCAAAGAGCACAGAAATGCCAGGAACTCGCTGGGTGGTCAGGAAGCAGGACTCTCAAGGTTTCAGACACACTTCCCATAAGCAAGCTGAGGAGAGGGGCTGGTGCAGCCCAACAGAGCCCTGCTGGAACAAGGAGGGACAGGCTTTTTGTCCAAGGCCTGCTGGTGACTGAGGACAGCAACTTCCAGGGAAAATCCCAGCAGAGTTCAGTGGAGGGATGGAGTGGAAGGGCCGGAGAGGCCATTCATCCCCAAGTCAATCTAGGATTTGGCTTAGAAGAGGTAAAGTGTGATTGGCTGGGGTATGGGATCATTTGAAACAACAAAACCCGCCTGCTACTCCAGCAGTGGATGGGTCCCATGGACAAGCAGGAACTGGATCCCAGCTGGAATTGCCCTGGCTTGCTGGGAGCTCTGTGTCTGGCTGAGCAGTGCTTCTGAGGGAGGCCGGAAAGCCAGAGGGAAGGCTAAAACCCTGACAAATCTACCATGTTACTGCAAAACACAAGAATGTATAAAAAAAGGGGAGGTGGGGAATCAAAAAAAAAAAAACCAAAAGCCAAGCAAAACTTTCCTAATGCTGCTGGCTTTCTGCACACTTTCTCCTGCAGATCAGACAGGCAAGACACAGGCAGGCAGTCAGGGTATTTGTGTTCTTGCAGGGGAGTGCTAGTGCAGCAGGAAAAATCGTGGGCAAGGAATTCCACCGCAGCTTTCTGGCACGAGGCTTTACATCTCCAGATATAAGATGTTTTGAGTGAGAGATGAGAGATGTTTTCCAGCTGTGGTTTAACTGGAGCCCAGAGACATTCAGCTGCTCTATAAAGGTAGTTCCAAGAGCACTTTTTGACAACAAAGGGAGAGGAAACTCCAGTCATCTGATGGCGCTTTTGTCAGCCAGTCTGAGCGCTGACTGAGGAATCATGAGACGGGTCACTCAGCAGGGAAAAAGATTTTTCTTTAGGCGCTGGGTTTGGGGCGAGCCCACAGCAGCAGGATTGGGAGAGTGGGGATTTGGCCCCTCAACCAGCAGTGCTGAGGGAAGACAGACCTGCCCCGCAGCAAGACACACAATTAGGCAAAGCAAACGAGTTGTCAATAAACCCTGGAGCGTTCAATGAGATGTCGCTAATGGGGAGGCAAATGTACACTATCAGAATCCCTGCCACGAGGGCAACAATCCCCAAGTTATGCTTGATGTCTCTGTGATGAAGCTATTTTCAGCTGCTTTGAATCTTCTTCAGGAAAGGCAGTCTTGGAATTAAAAAAAAAAAAAAAAATTAAAAAAAGTCATGTCTGTTCTGAGCTGAGATGCACACATTTAATCAGTCCAGGTGTTTAAATTATTTATCCATGAGGAGGAAAACTGTACTAATCTTAGGCACAGCTCATATGAAGGGGAAAAACAGGCACAAAGGCATGCCAAACGCTGTGATGCAGCAGAGAATCCTCTCACGCACAAGGTAACTGTGGCCAGAGGTGTCCCAAGCGCTTGTTACTGCAGCCCGGGCTGCAAAACTCAACACACAGAGATTTGCAGCCACCAGAAGAAAGGTTTCCCGACTGGGAGGTGAAATTACCGTTTTCAGCCAGCACAAAGCCCTAGTCCAAAGTTGGTACTTTGCCTAGAACTTTAAAACTGGGCTTTTCTTAAACGCAGTGTCTGGGGGAGAGCACAGCACTTGAAGAATTGCTTTGCCCCAAGTGAGTGCTCAGGAGCAGCCTGCCCCTCCTCATCACCAGCACAGGGAAAGCAGCCTTGCCTTCCCTCTCCCCTCTGATCTGAGCCTTCTCCTCCTCTCTCACCTGCCAAAGCTGCAGGGAGACTTCCCCCTTGGAAGATACACAGCACAGCCCACTGCAGCCTTGCTCCAAACGAAAATCCCATCCCACATCACAAAGCTCGGGCTAAGAACAGAGAAGGAAAAACCTTCACCTTCCCTGAAAGAGACTCAGGGAGACGTTCAAGGTATTGCAGCTCCCTTCCAGCTGCTGTTTCCATCATTTTGTTTCTCTAATCTGGGCAGCACACCAAAGATCACAAGGTCTGGGTTTAAGTTTCATTTCAAAAACATCTCGTAGGAGAAGAATCGTTCCTCCATTTTATTAAGCAAAGCCCATAGGCTGCTGACAGGGCTGCTGCAGGTGGCAGCATCAGTGGGACATTACATACTCGGTAAATATGTGAAGAGGAAGACACTGAGCTGGAAGGCTACTAATGAAAACAGAGAGGAAGACCCCTGAGACACTCGCTTTGTAATTCCTTTTGACACAAGCCAACATTTAAAGTCTCCTGGCTGAGTTTACCTGAGAAACCTAAAAGCACTTTACAGCATTGTTGCTCAAACCATTGCAAGTACCCAGCAGGTCCATTTCCAAGGGAATGTTGTGTTTGATACTGACACAACACTTCACTGAACAAGGCGAAAGCAACAAGGGAGCGACACCCGCTGCTTGGAAAGTAACTGAGCTGCACTGCGAAAGTGACTCCTTGTTGTACCCAAGGTCCTTGAAATTACTGCTCAGGTAAGTGTCTGGGAGACACTGCAAGAGGGACGCAGCTTCACAGGGAACCAAAGGGGAGAGGAAAGAGAAGGAAATAATTAAAAAAAAAATAGTAACAGACCAGTCTTCGGCACCATGGCATGCCCAGTTGCACCCAGGAATCCTGAGACCCACTCCTTATTTCCAGCCTTCATCTGATGATTCTTTTCAGCTAACATCAGCCTTTTTACACTGTTTTCCCAGATTGTATTTTTGTCATTAGTTCTGGACAGAGACGAGATCACAGAGCCACAGAATCTCCTGAGCTGGAAGGGCCCCACCAGGGCCATCCAGCCCAACCTTGCCCAGCACAGACACCCCAACAATCCCACCCTGGGCATCCCTGCAGCACTGTGGGGCTGTGGGCAGCCTGGGCAGTACTCAGCACCTCTAATATCCAACACAAACCTCCCTGGCACAGCTCCAGCCCTTCCCTGTCACTGTCCCAGGGAGCAGAGATCAGAACTGCCCCTCTGGAGGAAGCTGCAGATCTCAATGAGATTCCCCTCAGTCTCCTCTCCTCCAGCTGAACATTCCAAGTGCCCTCAGCTGCTCCTTGTGTGGCCCCTCCAGATCCTTCACCATCCTCATGTCCCTCCTTTGGGCACTCTCCAACAACTTAAGGCCTTTTTTATGTTGTGGTGTGCAAAATTATCCCCACTCAACAGGACACATGTCATTTCCTTTTTGTCTTTTTTAGCTTGGGATTTAATTTTTTTGGTGGATTATTTAGGTTTTTTTTTTTTCATTAAAGTGCCTTTTGCTCTAACTCTAAGCATAATTGCTTTGGGGGCTGGCATTTCCCATCCGTTTTCATGGCAGAATTACACACCTGAAGAAGATCTCTTGGTCCTTCAAGGCTTTTAAACACGTTCTCAGATAAGCACAGCTGTGTTTTTAACAGTAGCTGAGATTAAAGAATTTAAGAAAGGAAAATTTGATATAACGTTTCATGCTTTAGTTAACAGTCTTCCAAGACACAAAGCTGCTCCAGTTGCTCTGGAAACTGTAACTTGGACACAACCATGCAGATACATCAGCCCCCTGGCTATAAATGAAACCACTTTAGCAACACTGCACATTTGGATGACAAACATTTATTAAAGCAAGCATTGCATCCCCATCTTCCTATAGCAAGGGCACATCCCGTGGTCCTCCACAACAGTGCACAGCTCTGGTTTCCTTTAAGCTCTAAGGGACACAAGGAGAGTCAGGGGGGCTGTGGGTCTACCACTGAAATAACAACCCCCCCAGGTCAGGGAGAAAGGGGAAGCACTGGTGAGTGTCTGAGGGATACACCATGGATGTGCCTCTCATACCCCAGCCATGACACCAGCACCAAGAGGAAGGCTTGGAAGACAAAGGGACATGGTGGCCAGGCTAGGGTTTGGTGCACACACCAAACACCAGCCCAGGAGAGGGCTGGGAATTTATTATTCCTGTTCCCAGGAAGCTGGGAACAGAGCAAGAGCAGCCCCTGGGAGAAGGAAAGCGGGACGGGGATGCTCAAACACCGAGCAAGAGGAACGAGAGAGGGGTGCTCACGGAGGAGGACTGGACACGGCACCACACCAGATGCCAGCCACATGGGCCTTTTAAAAACAGGGGGAAATATTCCATACACAAACCATGGCCTGAGTGCTGGTTGCTGTGGAAACCATAACTTTGAATTCAATGGCTAAAACCTGGCACTGCTATTTATACCATGCTCCTCACTACAGCACGAGAACTTCGCCCGGAAAGCAGAGCTCTGGTACTCACAAACATGGTTCTCCCCCCTGTTACACACACTGATCGCCCCAAACCAGGCAGCACAAGGCTTTCCCAATGCTCCTCGCCACTGAAGGGCCACACAGCACCATCGCCTCTAATGGGCAAATAAAACCCCACCAGTGCCTTTCTTCTTCCAAGCAAGACCAGGTGAATCCCTGGATGGACATGGGGCAGGAGTCATTGGATTCTGCTTCGGCCAAGAGCACCCAGAGACACCACAAAGGCCGTTTCAAACAGCAGTTTATCTGGTCTCCCTCGAGGCAAATTCCAGTCAGCATCACCTGAGATGATGCAGGGCCAGAGCCCAAAGTCGGTTACCATTAGAGATGACAAGCATTTGTGTAAGAACTCCAGAATATTGCCTTTAATATCCCAGAAAGCATAACTGGGTCATTAATGCAAGAATAACAGCAACAGCAGAAATGCTGCAGAACAAACCATTTTGGGGAGAAATCCCTGTCACAACAGGCATTTTCAAGCTGCTCTGCTGTCGGAGAAGGAAATGGCTTTTTCCTCCATGGGAATCATGATTCTGGAGCAGCAAGTGCTCCCAAAGTGGGAACGGGAGTGATCTGCCTGCAGCCAAAGCTGAGGTGAGCCAACTATGCTACATTCCTTTTCCACCTTCACCATTGCAGGGCCTGGAAGGGAAGAAACAGCCCCATTCATTCCCCACCCACTTCTCAGTCCTGTTTTCCCCTAGCAGGACGAAGGTGCAAGTGTAGCACAGCCAATAACTATCACAGGGTGACCATCCCCTTCCAAGACCCTTCCCAGGACCCAGGCACCTCTCAGCCCCCAAACCGGTGCAGAAGGGCAAAGAAGGCAGAAGCTGGGAGGGAACCACACTCACCAAGGTCACCCACACCTCCAGAATCCCATGGGACCGTCCCATCCCTGCGGCTCCCTGGGAAGCAGCAAGGACAGCAGCTCCATGCAATCCAACAGCAACACCCTGCCTGCCCAAGGCAGGGTTTTCCAGGGCAAGGGCAGCCAGGGACTGCACAGGGACAAGAGTGGGGATGCAGCAGACAAGCTCCAGGAGCTGCCAAGCCAGGAAGGGTGGCAGGAAGGGATTGGGCCCTTACAGTACAGGTGAAGGCAGTCTCGCCTGCCCTTGCTCAATAATTTACATCACAGCACTGAAGTGTCATTGACAACGACAGGAGCATTTTAATAATACAGGAAGGGGGAAAGATGCTCTAATCTCAGACACCAAACCAATTGCTCCACAGATCTCAGCCTCCCCCGATTTATACCAATACATTTTTTAAACAGAATTTCAAAATTATTAACTCCCGAGTGCTACCTACTCCGTAGCCCTGGTCAGTTACTGCTAGCCCAGTCCTTGGGATGCCCCGATCACGCGGGAACGAAGGGCCATTGACGAGGAACAGCAACAACATGTCACTTTTCCCCAGCGCTTCCCCAGCCAAGGCGGCAGCGCTGGAAACACGCACTGGTTCCTGCCATGCCATCAGGACCGCGCTGGTGCCAGTGCTGCCGAGGACCCCGGGGCTGCGAGCATCCCTCGGGAGCCGCAGCTCCGGGCCGTGCCTGCCTCCGGTGACCCCGCGGCCGGGGCGGGCTCCCCACCTGCCCCGCACCGCTCACCTGTGCCCGCCGCGGCGCCCCGGCCCGCTCGCCCGCGCTTCACCGGCGGGGCAGGCACCGGGCTGCGGCCGGCGCCGGTGGTCCCGCAGCCCCAGCGGGGACATTTCCAGCGGAGCCCCGGCGCTCCCGGAGGCTGCGGCAGGGCTGGCTCGGCATCCGCCGCACGCCCCCCGCGCCGAGCGGAGCGGTGGTGGGGCCGCCCGCGATGCCCCGGCGCAGGGCGCTCCGGCGAGCGCGGCGATGCGGGGACGCGACCGGACACGCACTCACCTGCACGGCGTCGGGGTCGCCACCGCCGCGATCGGACGGTCGGTCGGTAGGTGGGTGGCAGGCGGGCGGTGGCCGCGGGCCGGTCGCTGGCCGGGGGTCGCCGCCCGCCCCGGGAGCCGCTCCCGGTGCCCGCCGGGCGCCCGCGGCTCAGCGCGCGAGAGGCGCCGCGGCCGCCTTGATCCCTCCGCCCGCCGCGGCCGGCGCCGCCCATTGGCCATTGGCACGTCAATCCGGGCCGCGCCGGCCAATGGGAGGCGGCGGCGGCGGCGGCGGGGCCTTTGGAGTCGGGGAGCCCCGCGCGTGACAATGGGCGCGCGCGGGAGGGGCGGGGCCGGGGCGCGGGAGCGCGGCTCGCGCCGGGGCTCGGCCAATCGCGGCGCGGTGCGCGCGGGGCGCGCGGGGCCCCTCAGAGCTGCGGAGCCCCCGCGGCGGCGGCACCGCGGCGTGCCCGGCTCCCCCCGCCGCCTCCGCCGCTCCGACCGAGCCCTCCCCGCTCGGCCGCATGAGGGAAACCCTCGCACGCCGCCCTCCGAGCGCCAGCGAGCCGGGCGCTGCGGTATTGTTGGCCAGGGGATGCGCGGCTGGGTGCACGGCAGAGTTCCGGCCTCCCCGCAGGCACGGATGCAGAACTTATTCGCCTATTCATACGTTTCATCCAATAATGGCATTTCGAAATCACACAGCTCTCTTTCATTAATTAGTATTCCGTCCTACTGGTTATTGATTGCTCACGTTATGTTAATTCGTTCATAGGCTTAGTCTTTTTATTATCTATTTCCTCCAGCAGGTCTTCTCCAAGACATCTACTGACTCTTTTTTTTAGTCTCTTCTTTACCTTCTGTTTTCTGCAAAACGTCCTTGTGGTCTGTAAATTTTGCGTTCCAGATGTCCAAGCACACCAATCCATCTTCCTCTCCCAGGCTTTGGTCACTGGAGCCCATCAGAGTTGGTTCATCAGAAGTTAACGTTTCAGTCATTCTGCCCATAAGCCACTAAAGTAGCCTATGACAGCTTCGCTAAATGCTAGCGAGGATTAATCCAAGAATAACAGGCGATAATTAATATACATATGGGTTATGATAAATTAAAACAATTAATTTGAAAGTTAATTTAAACCATTAACTAAAATGATAAAGCTCTATCGTTTCTGACAATGCAGTGGGGAACTGCTTGAGGCACCTTTTCCTCCCTGGCTCCTTCAGCGCCCCCAGGACCACTGCTGAGCTTTCCCTGTCTCTGCCTCTGTCCCAAAATGCGGAATGTGCCGAATTTCCCTTAAATAGGATGTTCTGTGATGTTTGATCTTTGTACACTTCCAAGCCCAATCAGCTAGAAAGGAGACGTAATCCCAGAAACAGAGAGCAGCCAACAAGCTCTAGGTGTTAGAAAAACAAACTACTTGCTAGGGCTGGACGTGTTTCCATGATGTCAGACGTACGGGAGGTGAGCAAAGCTTGGGAAGAAGGACGTGCCTCCGATGGCGGACATGAGGAATGCAGAAGGACATTTGGCAGAACCCCCAAGATACGGAAGAAACTCATAAAAAGTGCAGAATGAGCTCCCACTGGGGGGGAAAAAGGGAATTCTGGGAGGGCAGATCGTGAGCAGCAGCTCCAAAACCCCACCGACCCAAAAGAAGAGGAGCCCCGAGCACGGGAATGAGCAGGAGAAGCCAGAGAATCATTAACCAAGAGACGACAGAGCAGTAATTAATAAGAGAACTGTGTAACTTGTACCAGCGAACATGAATGCCTTTGTTTGCACCATGTGGGACACGGCTCAGCCCAGGAGAGTACCCGGCCACTGTGAGCACTTGGATTTTGTCAAGCCTCAGCTCCACCCGGAAAAGCACATTTTATAATGCACTAATAATAAATAAACATCAGCTGTGTCTGAACTGACAGTGGTTTTCAACACAAAAAACGGAGCACCTCCCCAACACCTTTGGAAGTCAGAGTGGGGAAATCCAAAGCAACCCATTGTGTATCTAATAAAGAATATTTCTTTTCTAATACTGTGTGTTTGTTCTGCCGTTAAAAATCAAACACAAAATCTCAGATACCATTCTTCACATGTTGCTTCTAAATCAAGCCCAAATATTAAATGTCAGTTTTCTTCATCAAGCCACTGACTAATTAATGACAGGTTTGAAATGGCATTACCACACCAAGCACTTCAGGCAGAGCATTTAATCAGCAAGATTAAACACGGGTCCTTTTGTGATTTTGATTCCAGGTGTGCCAGGGCCACAGGCAGGAATTCTTTCCCCAGATCCCGCCTAACTCTGCCCCTGGCAGCGGGAAGCCATTCCCGTGTCCCGTGGCACAGCCCGGCAGGATGGGTAGCCCAGCGGACCCGCGGCTTGTGCCGGCTCGGGTGGGCACATTTGTAACTAATCCCGCCTGCTTTGCTGCTTTCCCAGGGCCTCGGCGTGCAGTGCCCGAGGCTCGTTTCTCGTCTGCCAGCTCCGGTTTCTCCGCACACCGAGCCCCATCTCTTCGCTGCATGCCCGGGCTGCTGTGCCAAGCCCGTGTGCTGCTTGTCCCCCTCCACCGATTCGCTGCTCGTTTGGGAGCTGCTGCTTTTGTCCCGCGGTGATTGTCTGGGTAAAAGGTTCGGCTTTCTTCCAAAATGTTTCCAAAGGAAGCAGAAGACGGGCCTAAGCTGAAAATTCCCCCTGAAAATACTCGTCAATTGCCCGGCAGGAGTAAACCTTGTTTTCAGGGAATGCAGCAGGGGTAAAACACCTCCCCGGTGAAATCCTGAGTTTAGGAATGGTTGAGCTGCGCAAAGGAGAGCCGGTTCTGACAGGGACACGCAGGAGTAGCTCAGCCAGAAAGAAACAATTTGGTAACTCCCAATGAACACAGTAAAACCTAGCTGCAAGGGAGGCAATTCCGTGATTGGAAACACGGCGCAGCATTCCTCATGGAAGAATCTGTGTGGAGGAGGAAGGCTCAGAAGCAAAGTTCTGTCTCTGCTGCAGACGTTCCACTTGTTAAATTTTGTAAATAAAGCCTTTTTTTCCTCTTTGCAATGCACATTGTGGTATTTCTCCTCCACACAAAAGAATGCTCTGGCTCCGGAGCAGTGCATGCCCGTACCTGAGAGACAGGAACCACAGGCGACATTTCAAGGGGGAAGGTGGAAAAAGGGTCTTAAAAAAAAAAAAATAAAAAAAAATTGAGGAAACTGTTCTTTGAAAAATATTGGTAGAGTGTGACCAGTACAAACCAGGCCATCCAAACTGGTTAGAGTTAGGTCTTGTTCTGTACTGGTGAAACACTTACTTTCCTGTCAGATTTCCCTGTAGCTCACAGAAGATTGTTCACCAAGACCCAGAAACTGTTGCCTTATTTTTGCCTTAGAAAACAGGAACAACAAGGTAATAATGAAGGTTTCTGGATTTTGTGTAAGTGACTCAGATTGGTTGCCAGCTCCATACACAGAAGATAACTATTCCTGCTCTGTATGAATTTTTGTGAGGACAGTCTGCTCCTCTAAGTGCAAAATATCCATTAGCCCTCCTAAGTCCTTTGGAGAAGCTCTCCCAGGTCTCTGCATGCTTCAAAAATCACAAAAAAAGCCTCCCCAGGTGTTTTTCAGCTGCTATTTCTGTCAGGCTGCAGTGAGGCTGGTAGTGGGATAACATGCTGGAGGATTATGTAAAAGAGGGAAAAGCATTTGATGAATTACTGCCCAGCCCAGAGTGTCCTTTGAGGAAGGCTGTTATCTGTGTTCCCTGGATAATGGCAGAGCTGGGGCTTTCCCAGGGGTATTGCTGCCCATCCCACAGGACCCGCACGAGGCAGGCAAGAGCCTTGGCTTCCAATCCTGTTTGTTGTCAGCTTATTCGACTAAAGTCTTGCTTTCAATGTCAGTGCTAATTTCTGAGAACCCCAGAACGATTCCAGCTGGGAGAGGCCTTAAAGCCCATTCATTCCCACCCCCTGCCATGGCAGGGACACCCAGGCTGCTCCAAGCCCCATCCAGCCTGGCCTTGGACACTTCCAGAGATCCGGGGGCAGCCACAGCTGCTCTGGGCACCCTCTCAGGGGAGGATTCCTCCCCAAAATCCCATCCATCCCTGCCCTCTGGCAGTGGGACGCTCATTTTCTCCCAGCCTGTGTTTGCCCTTGGCACTGCCCCCACCCAGGGGCAGCCCTTGCCCTTGGCTTTATTGAACATCACCAGGTTGTCCCAGGGCCACCTCTGCAGCCCATCCAGGTCCCTCTGGGCACCCCATCCCTTCCCTCTGGTGTGTGCCACCACCACAGAGCTCAGTGCCATCAGTCCCACTGTCCTTGTCACCAGCAAAGACATTAAATAGTTCTCCCACAGGAAAACAGTTGGGCTCAATGATCCCCGGGGACTTCTCCAACCTAAACAATTCCACGGTTCTATGCCCATGGCACATACAGAGGCACACAACTGCTTGTGAAAGGCACAGGAGAGAGTGCCCCCAGCCCTCCTGGCTACATCACTAGCCCAGAGCTTTTCTTCCTCAAATATTAATGTTTTCCTGATTACCTGCTGCTTATGGGAAGGTGACTGTGCCCATGTACTCCTCTGAATAATTCATTTAAAATATGAAAGCCAGACAGAAGTGACCTTTTACTTACCATGGTCTGTCCAATCCATCCTTTCCTAGTGAGGGAAGCACTGGGAAGCATTCCCAGCATCCCAGTGTTTTAGAGATAGCATTATGGAGAGCAAAACCAGTGCCAGAGTTGTTAGAGAGCCTCTTCTCCCATGTGTGTCCATGTGGAGTGGGGAAGGAAGGCAAGAACTGCAGGGAGAAGTGGGAGGCAGGGCTGGGAAGCAGGGCAGTGAGATGCCCCTCAATTTTTCCATGTTTTTGAGCCACACTGAGCAGCATTGCTTCTGCAGGGCCTGTGGGCAATGGGGTCACTGCCTTGCCTCCAAATAAACAAATTAAACCAACAGTGCAGACATGGGCCATTTGTACTCCTGCTACCTATGGTGCCACTCACTTTAAAATCCTTTTTCCCCAGACAGATTGGTTTCATGTTCATGGATGGGGCTTTTCCCCCACAAACACAAGTCCTTATGCCCTTTGTTTTTATAGCAGTCTGTGCACGATGCCATGTAAGATCTGCTCTAGGTCCCCAGAGGAATTAGAGCAATCATTTCTACTCCTGTGAAAAGCTTCTGGGTCTTTTTCCATACTAGTTGTTGTATGACAACTAGTAAGACAGATTGTTTCTTCCACAAAACTCCTCCACAGTTCCTGTGGGACATGGAAGGAGGTTTTTGGGTTTTTTCTTTCCACAGTTTATGTTGCCACACAGTCCAAGATTCATCAAGGTACCCAATTTATAAAACTAGATAAAAAGCACTTTTATTTTTGTGGAGCTAATCTGCCTACATCATTCCTTCCCTTTGCTTCCTCAGACCCCTCACTCCTAAAAGGTTTTTGTTGTTGTTGTTGTTTTGGGGGAGGTTTTTTGTTTGTTTTTGTGGGGTTTTTGTTGGTTTTGCTACTCCAAATTTTACACTATTTTGCCAAAGAGAAGCACTGTGGAAAGAAAAGCCTATCTCACAAACATGGAGCACTGGCGCCATCCGGTGTCACTCCCTGACTCCGAACTGCCTGCAGCAAGCAACCCCAAACTCTTCCCCCTGCACCGTTTGCAGTCATCCACATTGCCACTTTTGTCCCCAGCAGAGCCCACGCTGAACCTGAAAAAGTGCAAGAAGCAACAAGTTGGTTCTCGCTTCTGCTAAACACGTTTTTCCTTTCCTGCCTCTGTTTTCTGTACAAACTGTGCTTAGAGCTCAGTTTCTGAATACCCAGAAATGTAAATGCCATAGGGGAACCTTGTGGCTCTCCACAACTCCCTGCCGGGGGGCAGGACAAGAGGAAAGGTGCCAGGAGGCTGCAGTGAGGAGGATTTCCCTCTGGAGAGATGCCTGGCACAGCAGGGTGGGGCTGCACCCTCTGCCTGTGCCAAGCAGCTCCCTCAGTCTCTCAGAGCTCCTGAAACACGGCATGTCAGAGCGGTCCTGGCCAGAAAATCCCTGCTCTTCAAAGCGTGGCTTAGCCACAGGCTGGGATTAGGGAATAAGCACAGCTGCGGGCAGAGCAGCACTGCCAGGCTGGGCACTGCCAGGCTGGGCACTGCCAAGCCCTCCCCAGGCTGTGACACAGTGGCTGGAAGCCGAGGACTGTCAGCAGCCTTAAATTGTCCCACCAGGCCCACGTGCCCACCTGGATGCCCCGGAGTGCCAGGCCTGGATGTGGCTCAGCACAGACACCGCTTCTGGAGATGCCACAGCCTTTTCCGAAGCAGCCACAGCCCGGCCCTGGCAGAGCCCGTGGCAGGGGCTGAAGTCTCTGCACAGAGCTCAGTGTGGATGGGAACTTCTGCTCCTGCCTCCAGCTCCAGCAGCCACAGCCCCGGCCCTGGCCCTGCAGACACCCAGAGGTGCTCTGAGTACCTTTTGAGAAGGTGTTGCAGCCACACGAGCCCGCAGGGTGCAAAGTCTGCAGGCTGCCTCCTGCAGCGCCCTTCCGCCCTTTGGCATGGCTGGAGACTGCGGAAATGCCTCCACACAGATGCAGGGCACATAAATACTCATGAATAAATACTCCACAGTGCTATGGAAGCTGTATGAAAATACGTGGCCGGTGCATTTTCCAGCTGCATTCCCACTTTTTAATTGCTTGTATTAAACCAGCACACCAAAGCCTCGTTTTACTGACAGCTCTACAAACTCAATGGTGCCCAACCATGCAGAGCTCCCAGAAAACAAACCACGTGTTTAAAACTCCAAATAAAACCACATCTTTGTTATTCTGGACACCTGTCTGCTATATTCTGTTTGTCCTTCCAGCTTTCCTGCAGAAACAGGGTAGTTTACCCTGTGGTAACATTTATTTTCTAATTGCGTAATAATTAGCATTTTCCCTGTGGTTTTGTACTTTGCATCTCAAGGATTACCCAACAGAGCGGAGTTAAATCCAAGCCACCTCACCCTTGGGTGCCCTGACACCTGCTGTACCACTAAACTGTGCCACTGTGCCTGTGGCAAAAATGAGAGTGCAGGGCAGTCTGTGTCTGAAATAAATCCAGATGAACCCCCTGGATCTTCCCTCTGGCACACGCTCACGTGGGCTGGGACTTGCAGAGTTTTTTGTTTAGTTTAGTTACCACTGTAAGAACTTTCACAAATAAAAACTGGCAATAAAATCTAAAACTAAGCTACCCTTTCTCATCACTGGGAATGAAATCCTTATCCAGTCATAAAGCATGACAAGGTACAGGGTTTCTTTGGACTTTGTTGATTTTTATCCAAGTTGATATTTTGAAATGCACATCCCATAAATATGTCTCTATACACAGACACACAGTGTTTTGGTTGCATTCCTTTAGGTGCCTTTCAGTGGCCAAAATAACATTCCTGAGTGCATAAACAAAAACACAACGATTTTCAGATGTGCTTTCTGAACAATATTCTGTCTTTGGCCAGTTTCAGGAAGGATATTTCCATGCTCTATCTTAAAAACAATTTAAAACTCCAGCCACAGAAACCCTATTTTCCTCCATCCTGGCTTTCCTGGCTCTGTGGTCCCAGTTTCAGCCTGTCAGACTGTTTCCATGGGGAATCCTGTCCAGGCTTTGGTGCTGTGTGGAATACTTGAAGCACTTGGTAAACGTGAACTGGCAAAAGTAGCAGGAATGTTAGAAATAATCAAAGCCCTCCATGGGCAGACCTTGGCAGAGAGATGCAGCTCTCGCCCCACGGCAGGGACAAAGTTCTCACAACCAGGAGGAATTGTTCATGACACACAACTCTTGATCAGGACACAGGGAGCCCACAGTGAGATGGACATTCCAGCTCTGTGCTTCTCCCAGAGAATCACCACAAGCAGGAAAAATGATTTATTTGCACCACAGGAAACACAATTCTCAAAATTCCCTCTTCTTTTTGAACCCGTATAAAACCTCACTGAGGAATTGTTCCCTCAAGATCTTTATCCTTGCTCTAGGCCACCTTTTCATGGGACCTAAGGGTTGGGATTTTTTGCTACTTTGTCACATTTTGCTGAGAAGTTTATTAACTTTTCTCTACATAGCTTAGGTTGCTGTTAACCTGAATCACGCAGCAGCTATTTCATCTTTTAAACTGGCAGATTAGGAGGGAATCAAGATGCCAAAACTGCCTTTAAACTGGCAGATTAGAGAGAATCATTATGCTCTTTCTCTTCTGTCCTCTCAGCTCTGACTCTGATACTCCAAATAATAAAATAATCACGTCACCAGTTGATGTGGCTGGGTCAAATGATTATTTTTGTGCTGTCAAACACCACGTGCAGCTGCGGAGTGGGGGGGGGGGGGGGGGGGCTGGATTTTCCCACCTGCTGGCAAGATTTAAGAAAATAAAGGAGTTAAAAATAAGCATATGGGACAAAACATAACAAAACCTGCCCAACTGAGGCACCCCAGGTGTCCTGACACTGATTACTAACGCCATCAGCCTCTGAAATTACTTCTGGTTATTTCACTTCACCTATGAAGAAACCTGACACATCTGGCTCTCACCCATCTGTTTGTTGCACACTCATGTTGGGGCACGGAGAAGGGCAGATCTTGGAACTGATCTTGTTTTCCAGGGAGGAAACAATAAACCTGATGAAAACATCAGGGTGGGTTTGGAGATCAGACTCAAAAGTAAGAGAAAGCCCTGCAGTGATACAGTGATAAGGGAAGTAAAATGAGACATTTCCATGTTTAAGGAGTTTAGAAACCTCTTTAAATGAAACAAGGGCCACCTCGAGGGCACTGGAAGCTCTCCTCCCCATGGAGCAGGCTCAGGGTGCTGCTGTTGTGCCTGTTTCCTCACAAGTGACTGTGTCTCCTCTCCAGGCACAGCAGGACTGACACTCCAAGGAGTTTATCTCTCCCTTCCTGGATAGGAAGCTCGGGCTGGCTTTCTTCCCAGCATCTTTCCAGGGTTGAGCTACAAATCCCAGTGTGTCTCTCCATGTATTGATGTGGATCACGTCTTTTTCACCTGGTTTGGTGCTCTCCTGCAAACAAATCTCTTTTTTTGTGAGTCTGAGGTGTGAAACAACCACAACCACTCTGCATCCTTCCCTGACCTAATGAGGCCCCAAACAAGTCACTTAGAACTACCTGGGCTTCAAGTCACTTATACCTCAGTCACTGGCAGAGATTAATAAAACCCCCCGTGGGCAGCAGAGAAGGGGGGATTCTGTCCCTCTGTCCCTGTGCCCAGGTGAGACCCCACCTGCAGAGCTGCCCCAGCCCTGGGACACAGCAGCAGAACGTGGAGCTGCTGGACAGTCCAGAGGGGGAATGGCTTCAAACTGACACAGAGTGGGTTTAAATTGGATATCAGCAAGGAACTGTTCCCTGGGAGGGTGGGACCCCTGGCACAGGGTACCCAGAGCAGCTGCGGCTGCCCCTGGATCCCTTTAGTGTCCAAGGCCAGGTTGGACAGGGCTTGGAGCAGCCTGGGACAGCGGAAGGTGTCCCTGCCCATGAAATGGGTGAATCTGGATGAGCTCCCAACCCAAACCTTTCCGTGATTACCTAAAGCTCCAGGTACTCTCAAATCTGTGATTCTGATTTAAGTTTCAAAAACCCTCAGGGCAGAGCAGCTCTAGTGAAACGCAGAGGTGCTCAGGGCAGCCTCACAGCCGCACTCCAGTTTGGGATAAAACGGAGCATCCGCCCGCAGCCCTGCCACAGCTGCGGCTGGAGAAGGGGCAGGGTGGGGACACAGCGCTGCTGCTCGTCCCGCGGCACGGCGGGGACACAGCCGTGAGCCGTGCCGTGAGCAGCACCTCCCTCTCCGGTCCCTCTGAACCCTTCCCGGTCCCGATCTCCATCCCGATCCCGGTCCCTGTCCCGGTCCCGATCCCGATTCCGATCCCCGTTATGCGCCTCCCGCCGCCAGAGGGCGCCTCTCGCCGCCGCGCGCGCCGCCTCTCGGCCCCGCCTCTCCCACCTCCCCGCGCCGCGATTGGCCGGGCGGCGCGCGGCGCGCGGCGCGATTGGCTGCGGAGCCGGCCGCCCACCGTATATAGCGGGAGCGAGGGAGGGGCCGTTCCGGCAGTGCGCGGGCGCTGCGGGCGGGCAGAAGATGGCGGCGATGCGGGCCGTGTGCGTGATGCAGGGCGAGGGGGCTGTGAAGGGTGTCATCCACTTCGAGCAGCAGGTGAGAGCACGGCCGGGCCGCTGAGACCTCTCCCACGGGATCTCCCTCTTCAGCCTCCTCCCCGTGGCCGGCGGGGCGAGAGGGAGCGGGGCGGGCTCAGCTCGAGGGCGCTGCGGTTCCAAATGGCCGCGGCCCTCAGGAGCTGCGCCGTCCCCTGCGGCCGGCCAAGGAGCCGCGGGGTCACTCGCGCTCCTCTGTGACAGTGCGGGATCTTTCTGGAAGGCCCCGTCAGATAACAGGCGCTCCTTGCGCTTATTGATAAAACGGGTAAAAGACTGCGCTTGAGGGGGTTAAACGAACGCAGACATTATAGATCACTATCTCGGGCTCGTGGCGGGGCCTTTCTGTCACTTTCGTTTGACACTTTCGTGTAATGCCAAAGTCCTTGTGGTGACAAATGCTCTCCTTTGAAGGGTACCGGGCCGGTGAAAGTCACTGGGGAAATCACTGGATTGGCCGATGGGGAGCACGGCTTCCACGTCCATGAGTTCGGGGACAACACCAATGGTAAGATGTCTCTCCAGGCCTTTGGGTCATGGCGGGAAAGTGGCTGCTCAGCTCCGAAGAGCTGCTCCTGGTGTTGCAGCAGCAGCTTGGGTCTCACGGCTGCAAGTCTGTGTGAGGAAATTGTGGCCGTTCCCGAGGAATTGCTTCCTGGCTAATACTCCGAGCGTGTTGAGGCTCGTGGTCAAGACCTGACATACCAAGCACTCACCTGAATTCTTGGATAACTCAGTGTTCTGAAATAATAAAGCTTCTGGCTGAGCCTGGAGCTTTTAAGTCTGTAGCAGGTGATTTATCTCCAGGGGATTAATAGGGCATGGCACGGGAGAGAAGCTGTTTGCGGTCACTGGGAGCAGTGTGGGAGCAGCAGCTTTATCCTGGGATCCTGCTCTGACTGTGCTGTGTTCCAGGGTGCACCAGTGCAGGCCCTCACTTCAACCCGGAGCAGAAGAAGCACGGGGGTCCCAGCGATGCTGAGAGGTGAGTCCAGGGCATGGGCACTGCTGGGGGCTCAGATGTGCCAGAAAATCCGTGGGAATTCCTGCAGGGTTCCCGAGATCACTTAGCCACACTTTAATAACCCCAGCAGCTTGTTTCTCTGAGAGTGTGCTGTGAAATACTTTCCTGAGGGCATAGTCTGGTTTTAGCTTGGCCTGGGTGCAGGAGACAGCGAAGGCCTGATGCTTGTTCTGGGTATCTGTACTTGAGCGGGATGTGAGACCAGGCTCTTCCCTGGTAGCAGCTCTCACAGCCCAGTTCCCTTGGGTGGGTGCCAGAGGAAGTGGTGTGGCTGTGCCTGCTGCATCTGGGGAGCGGAGCTGGGAGTAGGGCTCAGGCAGCCTGGCCTTGCACAGGGACCAGCCTGGCACTGGGATCACCCTTGGAATGCTGACATGGATGGTTGATAAATCCCACCTGAGCCACAGGCCCGGTGGAGCTGGATGTGGGCCAGCTGCTGCATGACACAGCACGAAATGTGTGTCGGGGCCCTGGCAACCACTGCTCAGGGCTAAAGGTTGGGAGTGCACAAACACTGTGGCTTCTGGAGCCTTAACAGATCTGCTCCTGGTGTGGCTGTGGGCAAGGGAATTCCTTAGGAAGATGCAAGAAGTGGATCTTCCTTTTACCAGTGTACAGAAACAACTGGACAGAAGCTTTCTGAAAGCTAAAATCAAGCAAATTCCTTATGGGAGAGCTGCCATTAACTCAGTTTTGTAGGACTTGGTTAAAAAAAAAGGAATTCTTGCAGAAAGCTGGTTGTCAGCCCTGGGCTAGCTGAGGTGGTCACTTGGCAGGGATGTGTCAGTAGTCCAGGTTCTGAATCTGGACAGGATCAGCTGCATTTTGAGCGAATGCTGTGCTTAGGGCAGGTGTGCAGGACACAGCACACCAGCACATCCAGAAGTCCTGTGAAAATTTTACTGCTCGAGGCTCAGTTCTCCTGGCAAGCCTTAGCAGAGATGTAGCTCTGATAGAAGCTGTATGGAAGAGCAGTATGCCAAGTGATGGGGCAATGCCAAACTGGAATAATCATCCCTGGTCCTGGCTGGAACTGAGCAGTTCCTGCATTGCCTTTGACCTGCTGCCTGACAAACCGCTTCTCCTAATCCTCCTTAAACCAAAAGCCTGCAGCTGCCTGTGGAACAGCTGAGCTGTCATGCACAGCAAAAGCTCTGAGAACAGTGGCAGTGTTCACCAAGTCTGCAGGAAAGGTTGTTCCACTGGATTTGGGAGCCTTTGTTATGCTGTAACATAAACTCCCAGCCTTCCCTTGGAAAAGCTCTCAGTCCAGGCCACTTTCTGAGTTTCCTGTGTGTTTGTGCAGGCATGTGGGAGACCTGGGCAATGTGACTGCCAAAGGAGGCGTGGCCCAGGTGTCCATCCAGGATTCCGTCATTTCCCTCTCTGGACCACACTGCATCATCGGCCGCACCATGGTGGTGAGTGGCAAGGGAAACCTCAGAGCAGGGAGAGGGGATTTACAGCCATCCCCACGTGTCTTAGTGTGGCACTTGAGTGCCATGGACCCCAATTCCTGCCAGCCTGCTGGAGATGTCCCTCTCTAACTCTGCCCCTTCCTACTGTGGGTGCCTGAATCGCCCTTGGTCAGGTCTTGGACAGGTCCAGCTGGAAGTTTGTGGCACAGAGATCAGATTGGCATTGTGTAATAATTAGTCTGGTGTTGCTGCTGCTGCCAGGAGCAGCCGTGATTGGAGCTGCAGTTAGATCAATTAAGGTCCCTTCAATTCTCTTGCAGGTGCATGAGAGGCGGGACGACCTGGGCAGAGGGGGCAATGACGAGAGCCTGCTCACTGGAAATGCAGGGCCCCGCCTGGCCTGCGGAGTGATTGGGATTGCCAAGAGCTAGGTGTGGTACCTGCAGTGCTCTTCATTGCTGCTCTTACCCTTCCCCTGCAAGTTCAAGATGTGTCCTTCAACTCCTGCTCCTCTGCATCCTGAGCAGCACTCACATACTGGAGACTGACTGAGTTTTGTATGCAGTATGTTCAATTAAAGTGTCCCTGATGGAACGGCTCTCTGGTCTCTGCTCACGTTCCTGCTGCCACCATTCCGTGTCACATCCTTGCTGTGAAGGAAGATGCGAGTTCTGCTCCTGTCCCAACCCCTGGATGAGCCCCACATGTTCTGGCAAAGAGCAGCAGCCCCTGGGTGTGTCAGGGTTTCCTTCTGGAGCAGGGGCAGCATTTGTAGGCTTCAAACCTGTGTAATAAATGTTCTGGGCAGATACACCTGGGTCTGGCTGTCTGTGAACAGGGAACATCCTAAACCTGCCCCTGCTGGGAAACGGGGCCTGGGCTTCAGCAGGTGTGTAGTTAAATCCCATCCAGCAAGAGGAGTGCCCACTGTGTGCCAGTGCCAGCCTCCATCCTGTTCTGGTGTGTCCTTCTGAAACAGATTTCAGGGTCTCTTCATAGAGAAAATGAGTCCTTTCAATGAGGACTTGTATCAATGTTCCTTCCTTCTGCACTCTAGGATATTCATGCAAGTAGCAGGCTGTAGTTCTAGGTAACCCTATTCCACTGAGGCACAGTACTAAGGGAACTGGGTAGTAGAGCAGGAATACTGTAAATATACTTTGAACTTACGTTCCCTGTTGCTGCCAGACCACTGTGTGAGTCTTCACCTCCCTGTGCCTCTTCCAGAGGGTTGGTGGTGCTGCTGCTGTGAGGGTTATGCACAGTTACTGCTGCAGAAGGTGGTAAGGAGTTGTTCGACAGTTTTCCAGGCTCTGCTTTCAGATCCCTACTGAGGCAGAGAACGGGTGGGATTTGCATGAACAGAGCAGCCTCGTGTCTCTCATTGCCTCCAGCTCTTTAAAGAGGCGTTCTCAGTGAAACAAACCCTCCCTCCTTACAGAGCTGGGGCAAGGCTCAAACCTCGATGTGTGGACAGGGAATGTCCCATGGGGCCGTCAGGAAACAACCAGTAAGGACACGAGTTTTAACACGGAAGCTGAGGTCACTACAATCTGTAAACAGGTTCTTTCTCTCTTTATTCTGCTATTGCAAGAACATAAAAATAGATGTTCTCTCCCCAGTCCACAGCTCCACAGTGGCTCTCCCACCCTCTCCCTCCCCCAGAGATAATTCCCTCTGCTGCAGGGCAGCTGTAAAAAACGACTGATGTAAGGAAGCAGCTGCCCTTCCCTTGGGGCAAAATCCCCAGCTTTAAAGGTAGAACACACCTAGAGCAAGGAGAAAAAAAAACATTGAATATGCACAGGATTCGTACACCAACGCTGCTGGGGCTATGAGAGCTCTGAGCCACGTGGGGTGGGCAGAACTTCACAAAGTGTCCCTGCCCCAGGGATCAGCCATGGAGAAACTGCACCTGCCCTCGGTACAGGTGACAGGACATGGAAGTGCTCTGGAGAGGAGAGAAGGTGCCTCAACAGCCAGGAACACCAGAAACACCCTCTGTCCCCAGCCTAGGGGGGCACAACCTACCTCTGGCAGGGTGAGGAGGGGCCAGCATTCCCACAGGAGCAGCGCCATCTCCATGGAGGAAGGGCTGAGTCCTGTTCCCAGCCCCGCCTCAAGAGCCAGGCTGGAATTTTGGAGCCTCCGAGGTCTCACTTCCCAACAAGTACAAAAGCTGCGGAGCGGGTGCTGTCCAGCCTGGCACGGGCTTTGTAACCTCAGAGCAGACGGTCGGTGCCTGAAGGTGTTACTTCTTAAAAAAAAGGCAAATTAAGGGCAACAGGAACCACAGAACCAAGTGAAGGGAGGGAGGGAGGGGGGGAAAAAAATAAAGCAAAGAATGGACTGCACTGCAAACACTAAAACAGTTAATTCCGCAATTAACATCTTAAAACTAACTTTTACCCAGGGTGGTCAAGTAGCTCATTAAAATGCAGCAATCTAAAACTCCAGAGGACTGTTATAAATAAAAATTCACTTCTGTGAATCGCAACACAAACAGATGGATTTCCTTTAACAAACAGAACCAAACCACTCTAAATTAGACTCCAGTACAGCATTAACAGTTCCAACTTTAGGCTGCTGAACACTCCTTTTCCACTTCAGTGCAGCGTAGGAAGAATAGCACACGTTAAAAGTTTGTTACGAAAATAGAGTTTATTAAAAACACATCCCTATTGTTTTGAGGAGCTTTCACCGTTACCTTTTCTTAAATTAAAAAAAAAATAGAAAGCACTTCTACTTCTGATTCGTAAACTTTTTAAAGTCAAAACTTTAAAAAAGTTACAGCAAAAATGGGTAATATTTTAATCATCTCTTCAGTATTTTATGTTATGTTGTGGCTATTTTAAATAGAAGGGAAGCAATCAAATTGCTCACAGTGCCCCACGTCGGGGGCGCAGGGGCGGAAGCGGATTTACAGCACTGTACAACTAAAGCTCGACACTCCAAGCCAGGCTGCGGCCCTAGCGCGGTGCCTCCGCCACGGAGCCCGTGTCCTTGTCCGCCTGTTCCAGGGATGAGGTAGCCTCGGGCACCGACTCTGGCGTGGCTTTCGCGCCCGCGGGTTCGGCGTCTCCCGCAGTGAGTTCTGAAACAAGTTCCGCGCCCTCCATTTTGCTGCCGTGGGACTCGTGGTTTTTGTCGCCCTCCGCCCTGTCTGTCACCTCTGGCTTTTCCTTGCTGCGGCTTTCTTCCTTGTCTCTACGAGACTCGCGATCCCTGGAATCCCTCTCCCTGTCTCGGTGGCCGCTGGAGCGCCTGTTTCTTTCCTCCGAGTCCCTGTGCCTGTCGCGCTCGGGGCTGCGGCGTCCCCAGTCTCGCCTGTCGCGGCTGCCCAGCCGCTCATGCTCCCGCTCCTCGCGGCCGCCGTAGCGCTCCCGGTCGTTCTCTACCCGGTTCCCGAAGGATCTCCTCCCGAACCGCTCCTGGTCTCTGTTGGGCGTGAACTGCCTGTCGTTCCTGAACTGCCGCCCGTCCCTGTTCTCCTCGGGCCCGCCGCTGCCCGGGCCGCCGCTGGGCCGCACGAAGTGGCCGGGCGGAGGGAAGGGGGTTTTCATTCCGTGCGGGGGAGGCATCCCGAAGCCGCCGGGGCCTGGCGGGGGCCCTCTGTGCATCATGTGCGGGGGCATGTGGCGCGGGGGCATCATGGGGAAGCGCGGCAGCGGCGGCGGCGGCGGCATCCCCGGCGGGCGCTGCAGCGGGATCAGCCCGGGCCGGGCGCCCAGCAGCCCCGTGGATGGAGTCTGCAGCCCCACCACGGGCGCGGGCGGCGGCGGGGCCACGCCCTGGGTGCCTGCAAGGAACACACAAAGGACAGTCAGAGCCGGGCAGGAGGGGACACAGAGCGTTTCCCTAACTTCAAAGCCCATCTGCAGTTATCCCGGGAAAAGAGCACCGCAGGACCTGGAGCAGAGCTTCCTGGGCTCTCCAGCTGCTGGTGGCAATGACTGTGACCAGGGCAGCAACTAATCCCTGATCCCAGAGGTTTCCTTGGGGAGAGCCTTTGCCCTTGTGCAGTCAGGGCTCCCCCTCAGCCCCAGCTCAGCCTCCTGCAGCCAAAGCCCCTTCCTGGTGTTGTGCTTCCAGGTGAAGGTACCTCACCCACTCCAGTCGGATTCAAACACTTCTGCTATGAACACTGGCTGAACACCCCACAGCTGCACAGCACCAGCAAGAGGCAGGGAGGAGGCTGGAATACAGCTGGAGCACAGCTCTCTTTGCCATTCCAGAGAAAAGGGACACAACGAAAATTCATTTCAGTAGAACAAACCTTTCAATGTAAACTAAAAGGAAATGCAAGAAGTAGTCCCTAACTTCTTTTTTTTATAACAGTGTTTCATCCTCTATAGCACATATCCAGCACTATTTTCCAGTTTTATTCCTATACTCTTCATAGGAGGAAGAAAAACTCCCTCTCCAAACATACTGTAAGATAAAGCTCAGTCCACAGCTCCTGGACACCAACAGAAGGAGCCAGAGAGAAGGATTCTGAGGATTCTGAGAAGAATCCTAAGCTCCATGCTGAGGCCTTCCCACCCCAGGGCAGGTGCCTCCCCAGTCTGAACCAGGAACACTGTCCAGTGTTCCCAGAGCCCTTACACTGCTCCCATGTGCTCCTGCACACCAGCACCTCCTGGCCTAGAAACACAGCCCCTGCCTGGGTAAAACCAGGATGAAATACTGTGGGAATTCACGCTGGAATTAGTGTCAGCAGTGAAAACTGCACTTGGGTGCAGCCACACGAGATGCTCTCCTTCAGCTGCTGTGGTGTTCGTCCCTCCCTTCTCTGGCTTTGGCACCTGTCTCCAGACAGAGCTGAGCCTTCTGTGCTGCCCTCTCACCACACAATGACTTTTAGGGACATCTCTGACAGAAACCTTTTCACCTGAGTGCTCTTTAAATTCATACTGGAAAGAAGTTGTATTTTGCCAGTGAGAAGACTCATGTGACATCTTCCAGTCCATGATATCCTCTCCCCCTCCCCTCCAAGCAGTCACAGCTCTCCCTCTTGCAGAGAAATGGGCCAGTACCAACAGCATTTTTTTCCTGCATTTTTCCCTTTCTCTAAAATGCAGAGCCTGGTCAATAACCGGGTCTATAATCACCCAGTTTAAACTCCTCCTATGACAGAACTACAGATCTGACAAGACAGACTCAGAGCTAATGATGCCTACCAGGAATTCTGAGGTTTGGGGATTCTTATTGGTAAAAACATCTTTTAATCTTCCTCAGAGGATTAAAACAAAGCAGACTAGAGTAACTGAGAACTAAAGAGCTGAAGCTAAGCCTGTGCTTCTACTTAGAAGCAGCAGAGCAGATGTGGGTTAGAAGATCATGAACATGAGGTGAGGGAGGGAAGTTTCACATCTAATAAGTACAAGTAGTTTAATTTCTCAACTTTATTTCTACACAAACTGCAGCACTGAAGCAACATAATTGTACCTGGAACTCCTTCATTCTGAACTGCATGGGCTGGAGAGCTGCACACTTTTTATTTTAAAATTATTTTAAATATCAACTCCCTTCAATGCTGAGATTAAAGCAACTGTAGAACTACTGGAGGTTCCTCACTCTCCTGACAAATCAGGCACCAAATAAAAACCTAAACAGCTGTCCAGAAACACATCCCAGTTTACTGAAAATGCTCAGGGAAATTCACAGTACAGAAACACCATGTCTGGGGAGAGTTAAAGTCCTCTTTTGGTTTAGGAAGTACTTGACATTGAAGTAGTTTCTTGAACTGGGTATGAACTCCCTGAGCTCCGAGAGAAACCCTGAGGTGATTTCCTGACCCAGCTTGTCCTACTGGAGCCAGTTCCCTCACATCTGACACCTGCTCCTCTGTCCCAATGTGCAAAACCACACCTTGCCTTCACAACAGATTTTACAGGTTTTGGAAGAGGAACCACCACACACCAAAGTGTCCCAGGTTTCATCACCTGACTCCTATGACACAGCCCAAAGTGCTCAGCCTGACCTGAAGGATCTCCTGTGCAGAGAGGGCACAGGGGCCATCCTTACTGCTTTGATAAATTAGGTATGAAGCCAGATTTCCATGTCACTGTGATTCAGATCTGATCATCTCTCCCAGCTGGACAAAACCTACATTCCCTTGGGATAGTTCCCATGTCACCAGTGCTGACACACCTGATTTACTCTTACACAAACTCTGCTCACTAAGTGGTTCCAGTAACTCACAACCCCCTGAATCACTTCCCAGCACGTGGAGCTTTGTGGTTTCTGTGTGTCCCAGCACACAAACCTCATGGAAACACAGGGAACAAGCCAAAAGCTCACAGATCTAGCAGGGTTTCATTCCACTTTGACACTGCTGTTCTCCAACATTCTGCATGCTCTCCGGTGGGGAATGTGGCATCTTACAGCTAGAGCATTAAATACTGCCAGGGAATTCTTGAGAGAGGGACCACGTTGTCATTCTGGAGGGTTTTTGCTGGAGTTTTCTACAGAATCTTTCAGAGCCTCATACATTCCAAAAGCCAGGAATATGAAGTACAAGTTATGCTGTCCAAGACAGTGAAAGTGTGTGCTACCTTTACAGAAAGTGTCATTCAGCAGGAAGGTGTGAATTTCTAAAATTCCTAACAAAATTCCCTGACTCCATGGTGTCAGCATAGAGTTTCTTAAGCTTTTCTCTGTTTTGAAAGGGTCTTCTGTCAAGTTTTCAACATGAAGGATTCATAAAGCATTAATCATGGACAGAAAATTTGACCCTCACATCCAATAGAGCAGTGAGCTCTCAGGGAGACAAATCTCGTATTTTCTTCAGTGATCATTGAAAATGTTGGGCAAAAACCCACTAACACAAAATTAGCTTTTTCATTCATTTCTTAGGCTCTCATGTAGAGGCTTAAAATCCCATAAATGCAATAATCTCACTAGAATTTTAGGTAACAAATCTTTTGAGTAAATTCTTGACACTGACCTATCCAAGGCCATCATAAAATAAGTATTTAGCAGAGTTCTGTAACAGTTCATACTCCCTTTCTAAATCTGACCAAGGCTGTATCATATTAGGAAAAGTAATTTATGCAACTTACTCCCATTACCCTGAGTTTGCTAGTCAAAAAAGCATTTGGTAATATTTAAATAATATTGTCTTACAAAGGTTTCAAAACCTGTCCTGCTGCAAGGCTGCATAAAAGGTTTTGGTTTTGTGTTCTATTAAAACAATTTATTCCATACATAACAAGAATGTACCCCATCCTCAGAGATTTCAAAAATAAACTAAAAATAGTTTCCCTGCACGTTAATTTTATCTAATAGCTGAGTCTAAAACCTGGGTCCTGTGTCATACAGGTGTGTTGCTGTAAGTTCCATTTTCTAGACTGTATAAACCTTCACTTGTTAAAAGTGGACAGCATTTGAATTTGTAACTTACACATCATGGCTTTGATTCTTCAGAAAGCAGATCTTCACTAGTAAAATTACTGACTGTTTCTTCTGTGCAAAATTAACTCTTTAAAATTTATTTCAAAGCCAACAGTAGGACAGAAATTTCAACAAGTTGACAAAAATGTGCTTCCCTTTCCCCTGGACTATAAGTCAGTAGCCAAATCAAAATGGCATTTAAAATGTAGGGAACAATGCAGTGCAGAACTTACTCAAGAGGGAACTTACCAAGGAGTGGAACAGCCTGGGTGACAGGAGCAGGGACATTGGTAGGTGCTACGGGAGGTGGAACAGTGCCATAGATTTTGGAAGTGTCAGTACTTTCAGCATTCCCTCTGCCTCCAGAAACTACTGTTGGGATGGGATTTCCTACAGACGACTCCTTTGTAGTGTCCTCATTCCCACCTGTTGCTGTAGCTGAGGAACAAGGCATGGACACATTAAACAACAGCCAGCAATTCCTGCAGGATCCCTGCCTTCCATAGGGCCCAACACTTACAGTTTGGGATGTTCACTGCCGGAGTGTGCGGGACAGAGACCGGTGGAGTTATGGGAGGTGGTGGCCCGGGAGGAAGGAATCCTACAAAAAGCACAGCAAAGCCCTGAGTGTCCCCTTGGCACAACCCCCCACGCAGCTCTGGGCCCAGAAGGACCCGGGCAGGCACACCCCACAAACCTGGAGGTAAATGCAGCGGGTTGAAGCCGGGCCGGAGGAATGGAGGCGGTGGTGGCGGCGGCACCCCAGGGGCAAATCCAGGAGGGGGAATTCCTAAAGGTGCTGTGAAAGCAGGGGGCTGGAGTGCACCAACCACGGGAGGCCCTGATGGATGGGGGGGAACCTAGGAAAAAGGAAGGGAAAACATGGGTTAGCCCAAGAGTGCTCCAATGATTCTCTGTCCCACTGGAGAGCTCTATCTCTGTCCAGATCCACCAGGAGATCGCAGCGACCTCAAATTCCTCTGCAACAAGGGGCACTTGCACAAAAGATGCAGAAGCACTCCAGGAACTGCCATCATTGAAAATACCAACACTAGCCCTGTCTGCCTTTGTAATCAGAGAAGAATTTTCCTCTGTGCCTCATGGGTACTAATGCGTGTCAGTAACCCACCTCCACGCACCCCTCACACAGTGCCTGGGATTCATCTGTACCCAGCATGATGGATTTCTGGACAGAATCTACTGGAATGCTCACAACTTCAGAGCAATTAAAAACTTTTGCTTGTCTCTTTCTCACTACCTGAGTTTGCACATTAGTGTGACCGGTGTTTTCCTTTATTTCTGATTTATATCAAGCTCTGAATTAAAATTAGCTGTGATTTAAGGGATTCTACTATTTTAACACTGACAAGAAACTACTGATATCAAAGTGGTGGAGTATCTGCCAATAAGAAAAACTTTTAGAGGAACATTAATTAATAAAACAAATAACAAAAAAAAGCCAATCACAAAATCTGAAGATGCAATTCAGCCCTTCTGTAACAAAAAATCTATTGCAGTAATTTCTCTGTGACTGAGAGAACAGTTACCATTCATGGCATTCCCTCCCTCCCTGAATTATTATTTAAAGTGAGTTTTTGTTTGTTTCTGTGGAACAACTCTCACCTGTGGAGGAGGTACTGTTATTGGTGCAGGCATGGGAACCGGAATTGGGACAGGTAAAGCTTTGGGAATGGGTGACACTGGTTCATTGTGTGCAGCTTCTGCACCTCCATTCTGAGCCACTTCATTTTCAGACTTCTTGGGAATTCCCTTCCACTCTGTCCAAAACAAAATCCCAACACACACGGGTCAGAGAAGCAGTGCCACGTGAAACATGCTTAGTTATGTTTACAAAAATGACCTAATTGAAAACACTTAGGTAATAAGCAGCACAGAGCTAAGAAGCATTTATACTATTTCAGACAATAAAACCTCCAAATTCATTTAAATACAGCAAACACTGAAACAGCAAATAAACTTGTTCCTTTCAGTAGTCAGTTAACAATCCTTTGCCCTGACAGTGTTTATACACATCCAGGATTCTGTTACATTATCTGTGACAAAAACTGTAAAGCTCTTTGAGACAAGCTTTCGATAGGTTCATTCTATTGCTCTTGGGCAAGAAGGCAGCAGCTTTGTCACTAATTTGAGAACTCATTTCTAAAAAACCCAACATCTTCAAGTCTCAAACAAGGAAAAGGAGAATACAACTATAAAGAATTGCAGCAAAATAACAAAAATGTCAAATATAGCTTTAAATTTAATTTATGGAAGAAATAGCTCCTATTGTCTGTCAAATCTTCCTGGGAAAAGCCAGCTAAGCACAAAGAGGGATCAGTGAGGGGGCACTCTAGGAAAGAGAAAAGCACTGAGAGAACTGGAACACACTGACATTATGTTCATGATTCATTACATTTTCGTTTAAAACACACAACTGATTTTTGTGTGTTCAGTATGAAGAGATGCTACAATTAGAGCATATATACAATAATCACCAGCTAATTGGGCAAACTGGACAAAATGGCCAAACCCTGAAATAAAGGCTCAATAACAAAACATGCGGTAACATTGTACCTGGACTAAGGGTCTCGTTGTCCAGCATTCCTCCTTCACAGAAACTTTCAAGATCTTCAGGTTTGACTTTGTCCCATGGGATGTAAGTCACACCCAATTCTACATCCCAATACTGCTTGTAGTCTGGCTTTATTCCTTTATTCAGAGCCCAGGCAATCTTGGGGTGGGGGGGAAATACAAGTGGTCAGCAAAATTTTTCAATTTTAATGGATTTAACATTTCATTCTCACAGAGCAGCATTTGAGGGTAAAAAGTAAAAAGCATAAGTGAAACAGCTATGAAACTCTGAAGGAAGTTTTTTTTTTTAAAGACTTAATTCCTATTTCTTGGCTTGACTCTTGCATACCATTTGTAAAAATGTATAAAGGCAGCTTCTTCTGATGATCTCCAGCCACTAAGATTAATTCCATTTTCCTTTGGAGGACAGTGTCACACTAATTTGACATTCTACAGAAGGAAGAACTTCACTAATGAATGCACATTTCCTTATTTATTAGTACTCTTTGTAGGATTATCATATGTAATGAAACTCTGTTAGGAGACAAATAACTGGCAACAAGAAACACACAGTGCCAGTCCCCTGTAATGAGCCAAACGACACCCTTTCTGTTGATTAAAGAGATAATTATTGGCAATCTTTCAAGGAAACTGATACAAAGTTCCATTAATCCCACTACAGACCAGGAACAATAATTCCCCAGAACCAGTTCACTGGCGTATTTTTTCAGGATTTTACAGAATATCATCTCCAGAACACGTATGAGTCTGAAATACCCCAAAGGCCAGCACAGATGAGACAGGATGACAGTAATTACAGCAGCTTTGGAAAGGCTGACATTTCCAAGCATTACCTTGATGGATTTCTGGTTGACTTTGAAGTTGCCTCGGCTCAGTTTCTGGAGGGCTCTGTTGGCATCTTGTCTGTGCACCATGACAATGTAGGCACATCCTCTGGGTGGTATCATCTGTGTGGGGTTTGAGGGAAAAAGTTCATTTTGCAGTAACAAACAGTGAACCACACATGAATGCTCAATTACAGCAAGCTGGGACATCAAAGGGTATTCCAAAAAGGGCTGTGGAAGTATTGAAGGAAATATTAAAGATGCTAAGAAAGCCAGTACCTTCTAGAAATTCACATTTCTAGTGAACTGAAACTTCCACAAGTTCTGAAAACTTCCAAAACTCTAAAATACAGCTGACTTCTGCATATTTAATCCTTTTAAATTCCTAAACAATAGTGTTCATGTAAATTCTAACATTTGGCAATTAGTTACTTTGTTGGAATGCACAACAGTATCCCCCTCCACTCTGCCAGCTGCACCTCCACATTCAGTTCTAGCTGCAGATTTGGAATAATTTTTATGTGTAATGAATTTGAGGAAAAAACTCCTATGCTCTTTTACAAAATTTGGGAATAGGAAGAAAATTAGTCACTTATTTTTGTTTGAATGAATGAAATTTTTGAAGTTACTGGAGCAGCTATAAATTATACATAAAATATCCTTAAATACAGCAAAATAAAACAGTAATTCTCCACGTTTACGGCTAAAATGACAGAAGAGCAACAAGAACACCAGCTGAGAGTCCACGCTCCTATAATCAAATAAAATGAAGCAGCCAAGGAACTAAGAAGCATGGGATGTAATTCTGCAGCCATCATCCTGCAGAGAAAGCAGGATTTTTATGAAAATGGGATAATCTTCTGTATTACTCCACGAGCACTTTTGTACTGCAGGAAACCAAAGCAGCTCTCTTCTTGTTTGTGTACAAGTCAGCCACATGATCTGAGTGCCCACACGGAAAACACAATGCATAGGGAATGAGAGGCCAGCTCTTTGGAATGTATCAGAAATAACTCTGCTCCAGAGCAGCCCAGAGAGATGTTTTGTACCCAAGCATATCAGAGCAGCTTACACTGCACCCCTTCTACTCACATTGATGGACTCAATGGGGCCAAACTCCTCCAAGAGACTTCCCACATCCTGCTGAGTTGTCCTTTTGTCCAGCTGTCCTACCCAGAGTGTGGTACTGCAAACTACAACCAAGAGTTAGCACAGGTGGTCAGAGCTTCTTACAACACAGATAACCAACACCTATCCCATGCTGAATCCAGCGTAATAACCAGGAAAGGAGCTCAAGGTATCCCCGAGGCAGCAGATTACTGCAGCAGCATTGACCACTCACACAGGTTTTCCACCTGAGAGATTCAGAACTGCAAACTTTGACAGCCAACGTGACAGAACCTGGGAAAGGTGTTGGCAGAAGCACATCTCACTGCACTGCCAGGGAGCTTCTGGTGAGCAGCTACCAGAGTTCTGCAGGCCTTTACACCCCTGGGACCATCACTCACCAGGCCTTGGCTCTTGAAACACCTCAGGTTTTGTCTCTCTTATATAAGCAAGAATGTTTTTATTTTACTTGATAATCCTGGAGAAGATTCCACACTCCTAAGGAATATTCGGAAGTTAAGTACTATGCTTGGTCTATGAACGTTGGCAAAGCCAGGATTATATCAGAAATCCAAACATCAGCCTGTGTGTTTTCCAGGTCAAATCTCCCCTTCTGGTTGGAGAGATACACAAGACTGAATATTTAGAAAAATTGTATTAATTTACAATTAACTCAAATCCTTTTTGTTTAACCTGCTTTACCTTATATGTCTCAAAGGAAGGAAAAGAAAAACACAGAGTTTCAGCTTTTCCTTTTCTCGTTTTACAGCCAAAATATTTCTAACTTGGAGATACTCCAGAAATACTAAACCATCTACTGTAAGTAAAGAAGTACAGGGAAGTGTGGTGAAATTCCTACCAGGAATCACAAGACAGTTAATTTCTGTTCTGTTTGGATGAGCCAGGGAAACCACAAGAAGGAGCACTGAACCCAAGGAACACAAAACCCGCGAAAGCGGCATTACAGGAACGTGCGGAGCGACCCAAAGCAGCAGGAAGAGAGGAGACTCACCGCTGACGGTCTCTGCCTTGATCTGGGGCAGCCCCTTGGAGCGGCGCTCCTTCTCCCGCTCACGCTCGCGCCGCTCCTGGGAGCGGGACTTGGGCGAGCGCCGGCGCCGGTCCCGGGAGCGCGAGCGGGAGCGGCGGTGCCGTGAGCGGCGCGAACGCGAGCCCGACCGCGAGCGTCTCCTCTTGGGGGACCTGTCAGAACCAGAGCCACGCGTGCTCAGTGTCTGGCACCCTGGCACTGGCACGCAGCCTCGGCTATAAAATACCCAAAGAGTTCCCTCAGTAAGGGAATACAGCAATCCAAGCTCTTTCACAGGCATTTAGAACCACAGTAAATCACTGCAGCAGCCCACTTGAACAGCTGATTACTTTCCCATTTCTCACAGTTTACTAATTTTGCCTTGAAGTTGACCATCAAAACTGTGTCCACTTCAACACAGAGAAAGTTATACCTGTATCAATGAGGCAAATGCTTACTGCTTTTACAAAGAAGTGACTAAAGATTATTATAAATAAATTTTGCTACTGAAATTGTATTTTACATCATGTTCAAGTTCTAAACCACTCCAGGTGTGGAAGACCTTCAGAGAAATCATGTGGAGCTTGGTGAACAAGTTGACTTGCAACTAAATGAAGAGTGGTGCCACATCTGCTTGGTCAGCTGAGATGTGACACACGGGTTCAGTGACACAAAGTCACAGATCACAAATGTTTTCATAAGAAAAATGCTTTTAGAGCATAAGCAAATTAAGCCATTACATTCTGCCTGCCTAAAATTTACTCTGGACTGAAAGGCATGGAAGTTGCTCTCTCCCAGTGAGAGAGAACTGCACAGATATCATATTTCCCCTAGAAGGGAGATGGCTTTAGAGCTAGTTCATTATCTTAGAGCTGCTAATCCGCTTTTCATTCCTGCACTAAAAGAACTTTCACTCATTTACCTTGATGCAGATCTAGATCTTGATTTCCTACTGTCAGAAACATGTCGCTTTCCCTCCTGAATGGGTGGCTGTTCCACTTCGACATCCTAAAAAGTGAAGTTGACAGGTAGTATGGGTGAGCAGGACAAGCATTTTATTTCTTTTTATTCTCAGACTGAATTAACAGCACTGAAAATCTACTGAATATTTAAATGTGTGAAATTAAAGAATAATGTGACTCAAAAGCTTCACTCTGTAGTCACTAGCAGGGAGAGGGTCCAGAATTGCATGTACATAATAACACAGCCACTGAAACGGCACCATAGAAATAATTTACACAGTTCCCATTTTCAATTTGCAAATTATTGGTTTTCCACATTTCACCCCGTTTCAGCAACACCTGCATCTCCACAGAATATGATTTTATTCCTTAAGATCAGTCAGTGGATCAGTGGATCATGCTCCATCATCAAAATCCCAGGTAAAGTGAGATCTGCTGCAAGTTTTCCCCAAGATGTTATAAGAAACTACTTTAAGTCTGAATTATGCTGGAGACAGTAAAGAGTAAGTCCTGGAGCCCTCCAACTGTCTCCCAGCAGAGTCAGCCTCACAGCCAGTTGTGTCCTGGTTATCTTTCTTTTCCTGCTCCAGGACAATCCACACACATTTGGGAAAGACCTGTAGGACGCCATTTGAGTCGGTCTGTTCACTGCAAGGGCTGCTCACCTGCTGGTGGGGTTTCTGCAGGTGTGGCTCGGCCTGGACTGGGAAGGGAGACTGGAAAGTTGGCTGCACTGGCGCTGCTGGAGGCATCACTGGCTGAGCCATGGGTGGGAACTGGGGGGTAGGCAGGAGACCAAAACCTGGCATTTGCCCATTCGGAGGAAGCGGCACCTTGGGAGAAGAAAAGACAACAGAATTCCAGCTAGGAGAAGGAATTACATTTGCTTTCCCAGCAGGCTTAAGTAAAGTTTTATGTCTGCTCAAAAGTAACAGCAAAAGATGGGGGAAAGATGAAGCAGGCCAAGCATTTGGGTGCACAAGTAATGATCTTGTCCTTCAATGCCTGACTAGGACAGACACCAGAAATGTGTTTTTTTGGGAAGATGGAGGGCTAAGCCACATTCACTCTCCACCAGCAGGAAAATCACTTCCTTCCTGCTGCACCAAAGAAAACAGCAAAGGATGGAAAACACAACAGGGGGACAAGGGAAAAGCCTGGGGTTACCTGGTGCCGCATCGGATCCTGCTGCATTCCCATCATCCGCTGCTGGAAAGGATCCATATTTGGGAGCTGAGGAAATACTGGCTGTTGCATGCCTTCTCCTGGAAACCCACTAAAACCAGGAATATTTTGGTGAGACAAGTCAGCAGATGCACAGATTTGTCTTTATTTTACAGATTTCTAAGCACATTTACAAATTCTTGCTGTTATTTTAGACAGAACAATTATCTTTACTATGATCCCGTTTCCAATAAAAACAGAAAAGGAAGAAAGAGTGGCTTCCTGATCTTTTCTCCACTCTAAGAGCAGTCCTTTCACATTTAGAGAAATGCTACACAAAGATTAGAGCCTCTCTCGCCCCTGTACTTATGCTGAAGATCTCAGCCTACAGAAACATTTCAGGAAGGTTTTCTGCCTTAGGCTCATTCTCTTCCTTTGCAGTTCCTCTTTTGGGAACAAAAGAAGCAGTGCTTTTCTCCTCAAGGAAAAGAAACTGGTTGTACTTTTGCTGTAAGAAAACACTTTGATTTGGGAGGAAATAGAGCAGAGTAGAAGGGGGTGGGTATTAAACCAGCTTTAGTAGAGTGATGCCCATCACTTCCTGATTCAACACACAGAATGGACAGTGCTCAGGGAATTCTGGAGGTCTGTGCAGGTAACAGGACCTGCTTGCAGATTGCAGCCTGTGCATGAAACTCAGCAATTAAAAAAAGCAATTTGATGGTGATGAGAAATGGAACTTTCCAATGTCTGAAGACAATTCTGAGAAGATTCTGGACAGATCAGTATTTTACAGAGAGAATTACTGCGCTTGCGTGCCCCAGACTGGGAACACTGGAATGCCACCCTCAGGGACACCTTGCACAGCTGTGAGGCACTAAGGACAGAGGCCCTGAAGCACTACCTACAGAACATAACATGACCACAAGCCTCCAGCTGGGCAGACACAAGCAGTGCCTATGACCTACCTCATCTTTCTGTACTCCAGAGCTCCACCTGCATTCTAAGGCAAATACTATCCATTTCCTTCAGAGACCCCTAAATGAACTACTACTGGTGGACAAAGTGCTCGAGGTGAGAGACACAGTCAGAAAGCTGATGACAGAGTTAGTGCTTCTGGTTTTGAGAGCAGGGTTTAGATGCAGATACAGAGAGTAAGACATGGGGCCACATACTGAAGCAGGGAAAAAAGAAATATGGACTAACCCCGGCATTGAGCACCATCCAGCCTGTGCACTGAATGAGAGAGAGGTCCTGTGGAAAAAACTGGGATGTGGTCATGTCATTCCAGACTTTATCATAATGCATAGCAAAAGGGAAACAGGAGCCTGTGCTCGCTTGTGTGGGGACAGAATGTTTGCCAACATAAAACTGTAAAGCCAATTTTCCTTTCTTGAATACTATAAACTATCACGATGTTTGGAATAGCAACCTTTCCCCAGCCAGTAAAGCAATCCAGCTGATCCAGTGATGCCCTGACACCCTCAGCTGTACTGTAAAAACATGGAACTCATCCTGCAACCAAAACTGAGTTTTTCTCTACAGAAGACAGTCCTCCATCAGTGAGGCAAGAGATCTACACCAGATCACTGAGTAACAAGGCACAAAAATCACCCCACCAAAAACTGTTAACAGTGTTTTAAATTTGGACTGTAGCAATTCAACACTATACTAACTTGGAATTTTCATCTACTTTCTAACCTAAAAATGTTTTAGGACATTTCTTAGTTTTATTATGACACAGAACTTACAAAGCTGGCTGAGACACTGAAGGGGAAGGAGCTGAATCTTCTTTCTTTGCATCTTCCACAGCTTCTGGTTCATCATCGTAGTCAAACCGATCTAGCAGCTTCTGAAAGAAACCACATCAGGACAACTATTTTTTTTGTATCTTACCCAACTGGCAGCCAAAATATCTTTATTATCACATTCTTACAACCGATGTAAACTCTGAAACTAAAGACAAGGTTAGAATTGGGGAAAATAGAAACATATATAGCAATACAAAATAAAAATTGTC
Organism: Taeniopygia guttata; assembly: GCF_048771995.1. Taxonomy (NCBI): domain Eukaryota; kingdom Metazoa; phylum Chordata; class Aves; order Passeriformes; family Estrildidae; genus Taeniopygia; species Taeniopygia guttata. The sequence goes on along the minus strand of NC_133024.1, from coordinate 18,672,871 downwards.
CAAAACCAGATTTCTTCAGCTTCAGAAAATGCAAACCAAGACTTACTTTGTCAAATGATGTTTTCTGTTCAGGTGCTGTGAAAGCAGCTTTCTGCTCTGTGGGCTGTGCTGCTGTGGTTTTCAGCTGAGCAGTAATAGCTTGAACCTGAGCCATCACAGTGTTGTCTATGACCGGTGACTGTGGCTTCTGAGGCTGTTGGAAGGTCTGTAGGATTTGCTGGAGCTACAGAAACGTGAGACAGTATGAAGTGAATGTCCTCATATAAACACCAAGTATTGAAAGAGTTGTAGGATATAAATTTTATGCCAATACAGACTGTAGCAGGGGATGAACACAGCAACTACCTGACTGAACTGTGGAGCACTTAAGAGCAAAACCACGAGTCCCTCTTTAAATACTTTGGTGGCAAAATTCAGTAGATCCCAACATTGCAGTGTTCAGGCCCTTCAACACAGCAAACATTTAAATGGACTGAACAACAAACTTCCTAATTTTCTTTGAGATACTCCACCTGTTCCAGAAACCCTGTAACTGCATCAATTCGTAACTACTTATTTAAGAACATAAAACTGAGTATCATCAAATATCACAACTATTGGATGGAAGAATTTAAATACTCTTTCCCACTGAAGACCTTTGGGAAGCTCTTTTGCCTCAAATCCAGGCTATCAATCCCAACATTTCCCCCTAATTTCACACAGAAACTGAAGGGGATCAGAGAGCAGGTTACCTGTTGTCCTTGTGTTGTCTGGAACAACTGGGCTACAGCTGCAAAGGCATCGGAGCTGGGCAGCTGCGGCACGGCGGGCACCGAGTTCGCGGCCACTTGCGGGGGCTCCGAGGGAACCTTGGCCGGAGGGGGCGGCGAGCCTGGGGGTTTCCAGGAACACAGGAAAGGCTGTGTGACTCCACAACGTCCCTCTTGCTCCCCACAACAAGTGTCTGCTGCCTGCAATCTCCTGTTTATCCCAAAAGGGTCTATTTACAGCACCCCAGCTGCATGTTCTGTTCGTTCTGCCATGAACTGCTCTGCTCACTGCTCACACCTGCACTTGGGATGCACTGGGACAGAAAAGCTGGTCCCACACGGAATTTTAGCTCCCAGCTCCATGTTTACTTTGTGCAGGTTTAGGAAAGCTCTCACTACTTAAACAGCATTAGGCAATGAGCTTCAATACCCTGAATGTGGTGGCTCTGCTTCCACAGACCTGGGCTCATCCTTTTGGATGAATGATCCAAACCAACCATCTCATGGCTCACTGGAAGAGCAGCTGAGTTTCTCTCAGTATTTTCCACCAGTAACTGAACCTTTGCAGAGAAGTCTGGCAATAATTAAAGGTTTTAAAGGATTACTTCAGAGGTAGTTTTCTTAGATAAAGTTTGTTGCATGTGCACACGCCTCACCTGCAGCTGATGGATAAATCCTTCCAGCAGGAAAATTTTATTTACTCATTTTTCCAGGAAAAGATTCACAATTGTGAAATCACAATTTAAGACATGCTATTAGTGTTCCCATTCTCTCTGCCTTACATTACAACACCTTTTTTAATAAACATCTTGCCAGTACCAAGTAAATTAGCAATAATCCCATCAATTCCTACATACTCTGAGTAAGTATTCTTCAGCAGATCTGTTTTAATGGACATAATAAAGCTGTACAAGAAGTGAGTTACAAAAAAAAGACTCCACATACAGAAATATTTAATTTGAAACACTAAACAAACACGTTTGCCTTGCAATAGCAATTCCTTTAAACTCCTTCCTCTGTTTGCACTTCAAGTAACTCCAGTGTTGACAGGCAGCAAGCACAGGCAAATGTGTTGAATAATACTTTCCCAGAAGTGAAATGCAATATAAAAATAAAGCAAAAAGGTATGTGTTGTTTTTAAATATAAAGTAACTCCCCAATTATTTCCTGTATACATTTAGAAGGACATTTGCTCACTTAAGGGAGAAAATTTGCATTTCTCTCTGTCTTTATGGGTGAAACAGACTCTACTTCACATCATGCATTACTATATTTATTATTATTATTTATTAGCATATTTATTGCAGGGCCAAATTGCCCCCTCTGGTGCATCTGAATAACCTCATTGAAGATCTCTGTAGAAGGCTGCCAACCTGTTCACCACTAGTGCGGAGAGAGAGAGCTGGACAGGCAGTGCCCCTCATTTGTCCCAAAATTCAATTGTACAGCCCCAGGCTTGGATGCTAAGGCATTCCCTGGCACTGCCATGTTTAGAAAACCTTTAATGGGATACACTTCTCTGAACACAGCTGGAGATGATTTCACTGTTTTGCTGTCTCTCACCACACCTCACTCCCTCCATTCCATTTTCCCAGTCCTACTCCATGAGCACAGTAAATAAGGAGGTTACCACAGCTCAGTGTGAAATACAGAGTGCAGAGCCAAAAAACAGCTCTCTGGAGAAAGAAGGAATTGTGGAATGCATATTCCCTGTAACCTCGCTCCCAGCTTTGCTGTGGCACTAAATAGGTCAGTGAGCAGGCTGGCACTGCTGTGCTCTGCAGGTTAGTGCTTCTCAGCCAGCAGCCCGTGCAAAATCCCAGGTACAAATGCTCTGAGAACCTGGGTGTGAAACACCAGTCCAAGACTTTCAGGGCTGCACACTCAAGACACTGACAGCTGCTGCTTTCAGCTACTAAGCTGACCAAAAGGAAGATGAAGCTCTTTGACATCTAAGATCCCACTTACTTACCTGGATTCTGGCACTAAAAAATGACATCAGAATTCTAAAATTGAGAAATCACATAAAAATATTTCAAAACAAAAGAAAAAAAGAGGATCTGTTTAAGAGGGCACACTGAAGTCACCTGTATATATGTAAGTACACATGCATATATACATGATAAACATTTAATATATTTCCCAAGTCAGTATTCACATGCTGATAATTTCTGCAGTATCAGCACTTATTTAAAATTACTTTGGCTGCTCATTGTGACAAAGCTGACTTTATTGCTATGTCAGTGCCGGAACTAAGAGCAAGCACTTTCTGCTGAAAGCAAACAAGCTGTTGCTATGTGCCGTTTGAGAGCAGAAGTTAAAATGTCATCCCTACCTTCATTGTTAGTAGCATTCTCTGCCATGGGTGCAGTGGCACTGGTTCCTGCTGCCATATCCAAGAGAGGCTGAATTATTTCAATTTTAAATACTCCGTTTTTCTGCCAGAGGTTCAGAACACGAACTATTTTACTCTGTTGAAACAAAAGGAAGCACCAACGCTGAATCCAGATTTCTTAAGTCACCATTTTATCTTCTGCATGCAGAGAAGGTTTGTACACCATGTGACATAATCACACCAACTTAACAAACCCTGAGTCGTGACAGAGGGCAGCAACACCTTTGAACTAGCAAAGATAAAAACTGCCAACTTGTTTTACTGTCAAAGCAATCTGTGACATTTCCCTAAAACTCTACTGGCCAGTCAGAAATCCAGGTGTGATTTACAATCCAGGACACCATTTCAGCCCCATGTCTACAGAGGTGGTCCCAAAGGGATGACACAACCAATCCACATGAACAAAAAGAGAAAAGGAAGATGAGCTGAAAAGCCTTCATGAAGACAGGGACAGTTAGACCAGAAAATGTTACCACAACACTTTGAAGTCAGTTTGAGGGTTCCTTGCTTGGTATTACTAACCCAACCAATTCTATGTTGAGACCAGAAACTGCATCTCCATCATTATCTGAAAGACGAGGAAAGCAACAAGGAAACATCCTCACTGATGACTGCAGGATTAATTTAGAATCTCTGATTGTCAGCTGTTATTTTAAGCTTTTTTTTTTTTTTTGACATGAAGAACAATGCAGATCCCAGAACAAGCTGGAAATTGGCCTTTCCTTCTTTAGCCCAGCATTCAAACAAAAATGTCTCAGTACTGTGCTGCTTCAGCTGGAATATGCAAGCAGGTAGAAGGCAGAGCACATGTTGTATTGCTGTCCTTCCTGCAGACTTAGTCATTCACATGCACACATATAAGCTTTAAGTACCTTTTAGTTCAAATGAACTGATTCTGTTCTTTCATTGTGACTCAGTTATATACACCCATGTAAATCCACCTCTAAGTGATTAAAGAATTTTACAAAATGTTTGCTAAAATAACATCCATTACAGAGAAACCCCAAATGTCTATTTTTAAGTAATATTTTGGTCTGAAAAACAGTTAACTTTAAAACAGCAGCATTTTTTTATTGCGTTGGGTATTCTATTTCTCCACAGAACTTTAGAATCATATAAAGGCCAAAAAATGGATTAAAGTTATACTCTCATTTTCAGTAACATATTAATTTTATAGAAAGGCTGCTTTTAAAAACAAAAGGTACCATCATTATCCTCTTCAGAGATCCCCTACAATTGTTGAGAATCTGCAGATCAGGGTACTTTTTTTTTTAGGAACCAGAAATTCATTAAAGCAAGTGTGTTTTAAATAATAATGTTCCCTATTTCAAGTAGTTCCATGAAGGAGATGGAGAGTCTCATTCACTCAGATGAACAAAATGGTAATGGAGAAACAGAAAGGAGAAGGGATTGCTCTCTTTCACAGGCTATCAACCCAGGAGCTCCCAAATACCAGATTCAACGACTGAAGGTCTAAATGTTCCACATTAGATAACTAGAGAGCATCAAAGCCTTTCCAAAGCTTACTTGGAGAGTTAGGGAGGAAGCCAGGTAGAAAAGGAGTATTTCACAAGGAACAAGGGAGTAGGTGATTTTCTGGAAACCAACTGGCAGCCTCCAGAACACACTGTTTTTGGGAGTGTGTTTGGACAGAAGTCAGAAAAACCATCTTCCCTGGACTGTCAGGAATTCACACCACTTTCTGAGCCTCTGTTCTACTAAAAAGTTCAGCAGAACTAAGAAAAATTAGGCCTTAAGACCAGCCCTGACAGTGGTATGGGAATGGAAAAGACTGAAGAAAACAACATCATGATTTTTTTAGAAAACATTTCTGAGCAGAACAGTCTCTGCCTACAAAACCAAAGCTTCTCCTGCAATGCTTTCTTGTTGTGGCAGACACTGCCTTCCAAAGGAAGTTCTGAAGGAACCTCAAGAAGGACTTTTGGCACACATACACACACTGCTGAAGTGTCTGCATAGGCAAAACAAAACTGATGAGATCAGGCAAAATACATTTTAACCTGAATTTTCATTTAACTGTCACGTTTGATAACCCTCAGCAGCAGTCACTTCCAGGGTCAGAGAGACCCCCCAAATCACTGCCACAGGAGTGCAAGCACCAAGGCAGCACCCCATCAATGCACAGCAACACCTGAAGGGCTCGTCCTACCTTGTCTTCAGATGGACACAGATACAAATACTGGAATGTGGCAGTAATATTCTTGGAGAACCTTGGCCCAAAGACATCCTTGTCTGTTCCGAACTGGTGCCGGGACTGGCGGACGATGGAGTCGATGACGTACAAGCCCGGCACTTTGTACTCTGGCTTGCACTGCAAACAGCACAGAGACCCTGAGTCAGGCAGGGGGGGAGCCCCCTCAGAGCCCCCCTGCAAACCCGCTCTGGGACTGAAGCACTGCTCTGCACCCCAGTCCCTTCCTCTTCCTGCCCAGGCATGAACACTGCATCCCCTGGAAATACCTATTGTCTTAGTGGCGATTCATTACAAGTTCAGCACCTCCAGGTTCCTCCCCCGCTGCTGTAGGGAAGGTGGGAAATCTCACAATTTACTTATTTCTTCCCCTCCTTAATGTATTGTGGAGAACTACAATGTGGAACTTACATAGACAAAGTGATACCTAACAAACCAGAATTTCCTCCCTCAACCCCTAAGTAACAGAAGCCTTTCTGGTTATTTACTAGCATTATTAGCAATACCCAGCAAAGCAGGCAGGTAGTTTTATCAATACTTTTTTAAATTTTATTTTATTTTTACCTTTTTGATAAACTTTTCCACAATCTGGACAACATGCTTGTAGAGCTGGAAAATAAATACATCCATTAATTTAGCACCTTCTCAGCAGTGGCATATCATTTTAGAAGCATTTTAACTCTTTGTGCTTACTACCACTTTGGAAAGGGTACAGAACATTGCAGATACATTTCAAAAATCAGAATGTTCCCAAACTGAGAAAAATACACCATGGGGGAAACCCAGACCCAAGCCAGAAGTGTATCAGTGTGCACACAAGGTACAGAGCTTGCCAAGTATTAGTGAAAGCTTTCTGGATTTATTTTCTCTGCAATCCACACTTGGTTTCACATGTTAAGGTGCAGTTGCATCCTGCAATATTCAGTTTTATTACACAAAAATCACAACACTCAAGTGGGCGTAGCATGAAAAAGCAATGACTCAAAAAAATCAAGCTGGCACTTTGCTCCTAGTCTAAAACCAATGATATTCACCACCCACTTCTTTCTAGACAACAGCCTTAATAGCAACTAGAATAAACCATCCCCGAAGCTGAGATTAGGAAATCCTGAATATTTACTTACAAGTGAAATAATAAAACATTGCTGCTGTTACAGATTCGTCTTTTTTTGTTGTACTTTACCTTAATAGCTTTAATGGCAGCTTTTGTGATGAGAATCATCTTTGCTCGGGAAATAGGAGGTTTCATCTCCATCAGTGAGAAGAGCTAAACAGAGAAAACAAACATCAAAAATGTATTCTGAAGTTCAGCAATTAAGCAAAAACAACATTTCAGGAGGGTGATTTGATTGCTGCCATCCCACATTGGGCATGGCCACACTGCTGGCTGGCCCTGGGAGAAGTGACTGTTTCACAAACCCAAGGAAAACAGAGTTTACCAGGTTACTGCTAAAAAGAACTGCCCTGCACACTTGGCTGCCTTACCCTCCAAATGGCTCCCAGGGGAAAAGGTCACTCCTCAAGGAGAACATTTGCAGAAATTATAGGTATTATATGAAGTTTATAGAGGTTTATATGAAGAATATAGAAGTTATGTGTCATATTTATAGGTGATATTGGCCATAACTGAAAACAAGCTCCACATTTCAGAAACTGAGGGAAACCAGAACTGAACACAGAGATGGAAACAGAAAGCTGAGCATACACACATAATTGTTTTTACCTTGAAATATTTCTCACAAATCACAGAAAAAATTGGTTTGTGTTACATAATTCCATTTTCATCTTCATCATAAAGAAAAAATTGAGCCTTTGAATGTGAGTAAAAAATGCCATCTATTATTTGTCACAAAACAGCAAAGTAAGAGAATCAAAGTGTCTTCATTTGTCATTGTAATGGAAAGTAAGATGTCATTTAAAACTTTGTCTCTTATGTTATTAATTAATTTAAAGTCCCAAGACACTGGTGAAGTGACCAACTTACACTGATTTATCCACTGTCTCAGTTAAGGGGAAAAAAAAAAACATCCATGAAGGAGATAAAAAAATTTGCCCCATACTCAGAGACAAGGGAAGTTTTAACAGGGCTTTGAGCTGCACAAAAGGAAGCCTTATACCTAGAAAACACCAAGAGTAGGAAATTTTCTTTCTTATTTTGTATTTACTTTCTTAATTTGATTCCTATTCCAGGAGATAGGAAAGAAGAACAACTGTCCTTCCAGACAGTGGTAGCCACATGCCTTTTCCAACACCAACACAAGACTACGACTTTTCATTATTAATCCCCACAAAATGCAAGTTCTAGTGCCAGAACGTTGGGGTTTTAAAGCCCTTTCAGCTGTAAGAGATACTTCAGCTAACATCCCTGCTTGCTGAGAGATCACAGTATGGACAAATAAAAACTGCCAGAAAAAAACACAGAAGGAGAGCAGGGTTTGTGAGCTGATGGTTTTTTTGGTTTTTTTTTAATCTTGTTTTCAATTTAGACTTAAGTGCTTTAGAATTAAGTGCAGAGACTCTTGATGAACAAAGTCAGTGCTATTATTAAAACTCAGGAATATCTGTTTGAAGAGGTAATGAAAGGGGAAAAAATCCAAATCCCAACCACCAAAAGGCTCAAAAACTGGGATGGGGGAGGAAGAAAAACAACCAGCATTACGACTAGCACTCCATATCCCCCTCCTTTACCCATGAAGATGCAACTGGTTCCTCCAGGAAAGGATCCAGTCCCACAGAAAGAGAACAAAGGAGCTGGTGTGGAAGCACTGCTTTGATGTTTGTATTTCAGGAACACAAAAAGACACCCCAAGGAAATTGGGAGAGCTCAGAGCAGGGCCCAAGGTGACAAGAAATGAGTGCAGCAAGAAAATAAAAAGAAGTGTCTTAAAAGTATCTCAAGCAGGACGTTGCAACTGGGGGAAACACAGAAAAAAATAAAAATCCAAGGATACATAAACTGCCAGGGAGAATGAAGGCACATATACATGAGTGTGCATACCTATCTATCCATCTATCTATCCTGCTCTTTTCACGCCCCCACCAACCTCTTGGAATTTCACCTCAGAATTTTGTTACTTTTTTGAAATTACCTAAGATCTTAGAATACCAAATAGCTATTTATAGTCAATTTTTATGTAATTCTCTGTACGATACATGTGTCAACACCATGTTTTAGCCATGGCTGCAACTAATATTTAGCTCCCTTCCTAGTTCCTCATGGTTTCTCCCTGTTGGAAGGGGGAGCTGCTCAGGAGACACGCCAGTACTTCCAGCTGCATTTGTTCAATTAGACCTGGATCTTCTTTCACACACACTTCCCAAACCAATACACAAAACAGTCACCCAACCACTATTTTCAGATGGCTGTTTCACAACAATACATCCAGTTTCTCAAAGCTTTGACACCATGATCAACTCAAGGAACAACCTGGACACAAAAATTTACACTCTGTTAAAAAAAAAAAAAAAAAAAAAAGACATGCAACAAAGGGAAAGAAAATTTACAGCTTGAGAGGTTTCCAGAGTCCTGCCGCACAGCATGAACCTGTGCCTGGAATGCTGTGACCTGCTTGAAATGACTTTCTGCTTTTACTGTCCTTAAGTGCCTGTTTACAGGATGCTGATACAAAAGTAGAGGTGTTCAAGGGTATTAAACTCAAGACACAGTACAAAACATGTATTCAAGAATATTTCTGGGTGCTTCTCCCAGTAGGATGGAATTACACAGTAATTCCTATAAAGCCAGAGATGCAAAAGGCAGAAAATTCACCTGTTCAGTTTCAGGCTAAAAATCATATTAAACCACAGCAGGACAGCAAAAGGCAAACCAAGCACAGAGTGACTGTCCCCAAATGCAGAATGAGTGTGAAATATAGGAGCTCCACAAGGGGCAGAGTGAACAGAGACCTTCCAGCTCCCACTGTGCCCCTGCTCCAGCCCAGGAGCCCCGTGAGGTTCAGAGGGGCAGGCAATGGCACAAGGAACAGGGTGCTGATTGCCTTTACTTCTCAGTCTTTTGAGCAGCAAATTATTAATTTCTCTCATTCTATAATTAATGCCCTGTGATGGTTTAGTTTACATAGAAACCTGAGAACCAGGGGTTTTTGAAGTAAAAGGGAGAACTGCTACTTTAAAATTTACCCTTGATGTATGATCTTAAGTCTGTTTTAAGTGTGAAGTTAACATAGTAAAAGTACCTTTTAGGACTGACTTTGAACTGACTTCCTTGGCTTTGCCCTCTCGCTCAAGTGTCTGTCCCATAAAAAGGTGTCTTTATTTACAAATAAAGAGCTGTGAGCCCATTCTATACACTCACTACACAAACCCCAGAGCACAGCAGCTGCACAGAGAGGAGTACGAGCTACAGAACCAGACAGTGGCTAGTAATTAGTGGATATCAAGCACCCAGGTCATTGTCAGGACACCTCATTCAACCTCCCCTTCTCCAATTTCCAGAGCAGTCTAACACGCCCTCAATCATTCCAACACGCCTTAGGTGTCCAACAATCCTTCCCAAAGCAGGCTCCACATTCATTCATTGTCTTTTGGAATGTATTTTATTCATGCATTTAGAAACCACCCAACCCAGCCAACCACTAGTGACTTACAGACATAACTGCAGTTGCTTATTCCTGTACAGGAACAAAGGGCTCGTGGAGGACACGACAAACAAGCACAGATAGTGCACTGTTTTGTTAACAAAACACCTTTACTGTTAGTGCATGACCAGATCTCTAAAAGGAATTCTGTCAGAGCTATACATTTTCCTTCCCCTACAAAAGTCACTGCTTCCTTTCCTCTTCAGGTCCCCGTCTTCCTTAAGGGAAGGAGAGAGATCTGTTGCTACGCTGTATCTCAGAAGATCAATGCAAGTTTTAAATGCTTGACCACCAGCTGCGAAGCACAGCAAGTATTAGGTGCTGCTGAAGGTAAGAGAACACCATAACATCCAGAGCTGTCAGGCTGCATTCTTTGGAAAATAAAGTGAGATTTGATTTTGACCAGATACGACCCCCAGGCAATGAAGCTCAACAGCACTTCACCAACTAGGCTACTTCTGTGGCCTAGAAAGACCAATCACAAATCCTGAATCACTGGGGAGAAACATCATCACAAAAGATACTCATATGAAAATGACATCATGCAAGTGCACAGAATGGAGTTTTGTTCTCTACTCATGTGCCTTGGAAAGACAGCTTTCGGGATCAGTGCAGGGCCCTTTTGTCCAGCACATGTCCTGGAAAGCTGCTTGTCTTACTACTTCTCTTACCAGGAATCCCTACCAGAATGGCACAGCTTCCAATGTTCATGGAAACAAGTTCAAGGCAGAGGCAAGAGACTCCAGCTAGATGCTGGCAGCTGTGTCCTTCTACTTTTCTGTGCACATGAAGCCTCACTGGGAATCCTGAGCTCCAGTAACTGCTGGAGAACCACTGGGAAGGATATCCTGCTAGCTTCTATTTATAGCTCCTCAGGATGGAGGGGAAGGTTGTCACAGAACGGACAAAATAAAGCCTTGCCATTGGCATAAAACAGCCACACTGAATCCAAACCTCAACTGTCCAGCGCCCTAAGGATGAGCAAACAGCAAAGAAGGAATGTGCAGCTCCAGCCTTAAATAAACAGCCACCAGCACCGCTCATCTGTTTGCTTCTAGGCACTTTTAGGTGGGGTATCAATTGTTTCAGGGGTACACATTAACGACTGAGACACAGGACTAAGTGAACGACCTGCATTACTCAACACAAATAAAAGATTACAAAACAGGAAAGTTGACTTTATTCTACTTCCAGCAGCAAGACTGCAGAAAAAAAAAAATCTTTATTTCTAACTTTTATGACCAGTAAACTATACCTCAAGTTTTCCAGATTAAAGAAAAAAACAGACATCCCCTAAACTAAAACATTCCAAGGATTTATATAGCAGATGTGTGGGTTCAGTGGGGGGGGGGGGGTGGGGTGTTTGTTTGTGTTTTGAGGATGTGATTCTTAATTTTTTTTTTTAAGAAAAATGTTTGTTTTCTTAAAACCATGTAAAGTTCTGTCCCATTAACCAGTTATCGTCTGAGATTTACTTATACTGTATCATTACTGTAACATGACATATACACCTAAGAGCACATGAATTCTGACTCCTGAAAGTAAACTCCTCAGAGAAAACACACTCCCCTACAGACCTGCCAAATCCCACCCATTCAGCTGGCAGCACCTGCTCAAACTACAGCTGCATGAAAAGAAAGCAGCCAATACAAAACCCTTGCATGCTCCTGTAGAAACGTGAGGACTTGGAAGAGGACATTTATTGGCAAAGTTGCATTCAAAATGTAGGTCCAAAGAACAGGATTGGCAATGGCACCACAATACAACGTCAATTACGCAACCCAGGAGTTCCCACCTGCTGCCAGAGCCAAACTTCCCTCCCCCAAGCTCTTCTGCCCAAGAGGCGGCACCAACCCCACAGCTTAGGGGACCACCAGGTTTACAGCCACGCTTTGAACTTGGGCACCCACCATCTGAGAAACTGAAACCAACACCAAACCCTTCCAAAAGCTCCGAGTCATGGGACCACCGGACACGGAGTGAGCGGCACTTCCTCTTTCAGGCAGAGTGGCAAAGAGCTGGCAGGTGCCACCTCCAGGGAAGCAAAGCCAGAAGGGAATCACTTCTAGCACACATGGCAAGCACAGCACCAAACTGCAGCTGGAGCTGCCATAGTAAAAACACAATTCCCCGGCTACAGTGGCACTGTACAGCCAGCAAGTGGAGGAATTCTGGACCTCTAGGGTATTCTGTAGCTGCCCCATCTTCACTGCTGAAGCTGTTCCCCTCCCAGTAAAAGAATTAACTCTTCAGTGACCTGGGAGTGGCACCCTGAAGGCCTCACAAATGAGCTCTCCCAGCCTGAGCAGCCCGTGCTATCTCCACCACCGTGGGAACAACACCCAGAGCTTTGGTACAACTGCTCTGTCCCCGAGAAAGCCCAGAAAGAAACAACACCTGCCCGTAAATCTGACCCTCCTCACGCCCCAGGCAACACGGGTGCAAAAGGGAAGGGACCGGTCTGAGAACTGGACTTTATGCCCTGCACAGCACCACAAACACAGCTCCTGAGAGGGAACAGGGCAGGAAGCACACAGCCCCTGAAGTTATTCATGTGCTGCTTCACACACCAGTAGCTGCACAGAAGCACTCAGGCGTACAAAGGACTGTAGAACAGGGATTTTAGTGAGTGCACTTCTCCCCCCCAGATCTGAGATCCAACTGAAACCCAGTGCTTTGCTCCTCCAGCAGCAACACAGCAGGATTTCACTCAGGATTCCTAACTGCACCGAAGGAAGGCATCCCACCATTCCTACATGGGAGAGGAAGAGGTACGGATCCAAACACGCCCGTTGCCAGGACACGGATTAGTCACGGGATCCTAGAAGCACCACTTCTGCTCTGCAGGCACCCTTCTGCACCAGCAGTGGGGTTATTGTCTCACAGGCACTAGGCACTGCCTGCACCACTCAGGTTTGGCAGCAGCATTGCTCTGCCAGGACCACTGCTCGTATTGAGGCAGGAAGTTAACAATATTGTGGCTCTTTCTAGCAACACTGAAAATGGCACACGTGTGCTGTTGTAATTTTTTGGGGAAGGTGGCTTTGTACCCTGACACCCCACTGGCTCAGAGCTGCACAAAACCCCCAAAACACTGGCAAATAAAGCATTAACAGGAGCTGCGTGCTATCCACTTTTCCCTTTGCTCTTGCATAGTTTTGGTAGGGCATTCTCAGATGTGTGTACAACAAAGCCTCGCAGAGAGTGAGCCTTACACAGCCTGAGTCCATCAGAGGGGAGCAGCTGCCATTTCTCCTGTTTCTGTTCAACAGGCAGGCACAGCCAGCCAGCCTCCAGCACGAACCTGGGAACAGGCTCTGGCTCGGCTTCAAGAGACTTTCTGTCCACGGATGGTCTGCAAAGCCACACTGTCCAACTCAGGCAGAGGTATAACTAACAGTAATTAATAATCATATTGAAGTCACGTGTCAAAAACTTTATACAGCAGACGCCGAACTGAGTTGCTATATATTATGCAAAAAAACAACCACAGTCTTTGCTTTCAACTCCTCTCGGCTGACGAAGAAATAAAAAAAAACCCCAAACCAGAAGAAGACAGGGAGGGACCTTCTGTGCGGTCAGAAAGGCGAGTAAACCTGTCCAGCCCCCAGAACTGGGATCGATCCCCGAGCCCCATCCCGGGCGCCGTTCCCACAGAGGGGTGAGCCCCCTCCCAGCCCTCTGCCCGGGCCGCGGCCTCGCACCGCGGCTCTCTCGCCAACCCACTACCGGGAAATGCCAGTCCCGAACAGCACACACGGCCGGGAGCGCCGCGTGACAGCGAGCCCGCCTGGGCACCCCAGCGAGCAGGGATCGGCCCGGGATCCCGGGATCCCGCTCTGCGGCGCTGCCAAGAGGAAAGCGAAGGAGCAGCGGGCGGACGGAGGCCGGCGGTGAGGCCCGAGGCTCGCTCCAGCGCCTCCCCCCGTGCAGGCCCGGCCCGGCCCGCGCGGGGCCTCGCGGAGCGGCCGCGCTCGCCTCCATTTTTCCCCGAAGCACCGCTCTCCGCCCGGCGGCAGGCACGGACCGGCGCTCCCCGCAGGCGGCGGGGCCGGGCCCGGCCGGAAGCGCGGGGAGCCGGGGGACGCGATGGCGGCCGCCGTGTGCTTCCCCCCTCGCGCCGCGGCCCGCGCTTCGCCGCCCGCTCCCCGGCTCCCACCTCTTGGTTGAAGGCGTTCACGGCCTCCATGTCGGCGCTGGCGGCGGGAGGCGGCGGGCAGGCGGCGGGCGGGGCGGGCGGGCGGCGCGGCAGGGCCGGTCGGTGCCCTCAGGGCGCGGCCATGATGGCGGCGGCCATGGCGGGGCTCGCGGGCAGCGCGCGGCCCGGGCCGACCGCGCGACGGGCGGGGGGGGGCGGAGGGGGGGGAGGCGCGGTGCACGCCGGGACCGGCCGGGCCTCCTCCCGGCCCACGCGAGAGGTTGGGCGGGAGGGATGGCGGCACCACGTGACCGCTCGGCCGGGCTCGGCTCCGCGCGCGCGCCAGCGCCATGTCAGCGCCGCCCCCGCTGCGGCGGCGGGAGAGAGCGGCGGAGCCCTCAGCCGTGCCCTAAACCGTGCCCTCAGCTGTGCCCTCAGCCGTCCCTAAGCCGTCCCTCAGCCGTGCCCTAAACCGTGCCCTCAACCGTGCCCTCAGCCGTCCCTCAGCCGTCCCTCAACCGTGCCCTCAGCCGTCCCTCAGCCGTCCCTCAACCGTGCCCTCAGCCGTCCCTCAACCGTGCCCTCAGCCGTCCCTCAACCGTCCCTCAGTCGTGCCCTCAGCCGTCCCTAAGCCGTGCCCTCAGCCGTGCCCTCAGCCGTCCCTCAGCCGTGCCCTAAGCCGTGCCCTAAACCGTGCCCTAAACCGTGCCCTCAGCCGTCCTTAAGCCGTGCCCTCAGCCGTGCCCTAAACCGTGCCCTAAACCGTGCCCTCAGCCGTCCCTCAACTGTCCCTCAGCCGTGCCCTCAGCCGTCCCTCAACTGTCCCTCAGCCGTGCCCTCAGCCGTGCCCTCAGCCGTGCCCTCAGCCATCCCTCAGCCGTGCCCTCAGCCGTGCCCTCAGCCGTGCCCTAAACTGTGCCCTCAGCCGTGCCCTCAGCCATCCCTCAGCCGTCCCTCAACCGTCCCTCCGCCGTGCCCTCGGCCGTCCCTCAGCCGTGCCACCGGCACTGCCCTGGCCCCTGGCACGGCACCGCGGTTCTGCTCCTCAGAGCAGGCCACAGCTGCTGCGGTCCGGCCGGGCTCGGCTCGGTTCGACTGAACTCGGCTGACTTGGGCTGACCTCATGAGTTCGGCCCATCTTGGTTCGGCTGGGCTTGTCCAGGTTGGGTGGGTTCGGTGCAGCCCGGCTCGGTTGGGCTGAACCCGGCTCGGTTGGGCTAAGCTCAGCTCCGAAGAAGGGTTTTAGTGCAGCTCAGTGGGTACAATAAAACTGAGCCATAGCGTACAGTGAAATTGCGGGTCCCATCAGTGCTTTTCTGTGGGATGTAAGCACGGAGTATTTAAACCTGAGAAGGAGTGTGTGACTAAGCAACTTGTAAACATTTTTGGTTTTGCTCCACTGATTTTGTTTTATCACTGGAAAAAAAAAAATCTAGTTGTATTATATTTGAGGGAGGAGAAGGAAATCCTATGCGAGAGAGACAACTCCGGTTGAGGATGGTAACAGATGATAAAGTTGATTTCCTTGGTTCTCTGGAGAAGCACTGATCAAATTCTAACCTGTGGCTTCTATTACAATTTCCGGGTATTGGGGAGCAAATAATTGCTGAGAAGCTTCACACTTTAGATTTCGAACTTTTTTTTTTTTTTTTTTTTTTAAGTTTCTTTTACTGCTGCTCCGCCAGTGCCTGCAGTGGCCAGGAGATGGCCCTGATGTCCGCACTAAGAGAGGTAAACCAGGGAAAACACAATTTTCTCTCCCTGGAACTGTCTGAGGAGTGTCACCAAATATCTTGGGCCACTGTGAATTCACGGGATAAAAGATGACTTTGATCTCGTGGCGCATGAGGGGCGCAGATTCAAGAACAAAGTCCAGGAACTCGTTGCTTCACAAAAGAACTCTGTTTCCTTGCTCAGTACGAAGGATCTGACGTGCCCCTGGATTCAGAGGACAAAATCCCTAGGTGTTGGTGGGGATTTGTTTGTTTTTAAACGAGAACAATCCTAACGGCAGTTGGCAGCACTTTGCTCTGAGATGGTGAGGTCTTGTCTAAAGATTATTTTCCACTGAAAAAGGCTTTATCACCTCTGGTTTTTCGTACTGCGGTGTCAGTGCATGACACAGAGAGCCATGGTCACTGCCCCTCGTGCCCTGCTGTCCCTTTCACCTGCCACTGCCCACAGCACCAGGTTTTGTCGCCACTTTATTTTTGGGATTCACTTTCAGACCTTTTGCTGTGCTCTCAACAAAAGCAGTCAGCCCTGCTTGCATCCAAAATTCCCCAGGCTGCGTTCTTTTCAGTCAGAAAACTGTGTGTGAGAGCACAAAAACCTGTTCCATTTTCTTAGTAATAAAAACACCATTTTATATATGTACACATACATATATAGAAACACACCCACACACAGACAGACTGCGCCATGGCCACTCAGCAGATTGTTTTCTACGTGGTGTGCAGAAGGATTCTTGCAGAGGATGATCATTTTTGGGATTCAGGTCTGAATTAAATCATCTCAAATCAGGAAGGCCTGGGTGGGGAGGGACTTTAAAGCCCATCCAGTCCCATTCCTGTCATGGGCAGCAGGGACACCTTCCACTGTCCCAGCTTGCCCCAAGCCCTGTCCAGCCTGGCCTTGGGCACTTCCAGGGATCCAGGGGCAGCCACAGCTGCTCTGGGAACCTGTGCCAGGGAAGGATGCTCCTGGCACTCCTGTGCCTTCTGTCACCATGAGCTGGGAAACGCTTCATTCGCAAACCCGCATCAGTTCTGGTTTTGTTTGTGGGTTGTGTTTTGGTATTTTGGTTGGTGGGGGGTTTGTTGGTTTGTTTGTTTGTTTGCTTTGCTTTTTGGGGAGGTAGAAATCTCATTGTTTCCAACGTAAATGATTAGTAAACAAACCCTGCCAAGATAAATATTCCTGTGCGTGCGTGTGCGTGCGTGTGCGTGCGTGTGTGTGTGTGTGTATGTGTATCTTCTCTTCCTTAAAGAGAGGAAACAAGTCATCGGATGGATTTTTTGGTCCGTGTGTTCCTCCAAAACTCTGGAGCACTGCAGAAAGGGGGTGTCTGAAGGACTCGAGCTCCACATCTCACTGCCACATCTCCTGGAGGCAGTGAAGCTGCTTCCCGGGTTTTTTGGCTTTTCCTGGATTTTAATGTTCCACTTCCTGTCACAAAGAGCAACATTTCCCCAGCTTCTCCTGCTCCTCTGCAGGCTCATGACTAATTGTCAGTGGCAATTTAGTACCTGCCTCTTTCACAGCACAAAGATATTTTTTTTGTTTCCAGATGGATTTTTTTCATTTATTTACAGGCCTGGGGATTTTTGTGTGATGAGAAACACACATTGCAAAGGTTTTTGGGGTTTTGTTTTGTTTTGTTTTGTTTTTTTTTTGTTTTTTTTTTCTCTCCAATACAAGCATTTCTGTGTTCTGATTTCCTGTAATTCCTCTATAGCCACAAATATGGGTCATATTAGAAAAATATGGGCAAGCCTAGAGTGGATTCTAGGAAAAATACCTTGCTGTAAGTGTACAAGTACAGCTGGGAATATATTAATGTTAAATACATGTGCTTGTAAATAAGATCTTTTATTTAGATATTTTACTCAATGTGGGGATTGGGACATACTTCAGAAGTCATTACTGCCAACATTTTGGGAAGATTCTTAGAGCTTTTCTGCATTTTTGATATTACACATTTGGAAAGCAACCAACTGGCAACAAGGCACATTTGGCATGGGCTGGGAAAATGTGTATTCTGCTTTGAGTGACCCTGAGGTCTGTTAGCATCTTATTTAGAATACTTAGAAGATGAAGCTCATGTAATTATGCTTTTTGTACACATTCTTCTGTTTTGGGGAAACAAGGCCTTAATCTGGTTAATTTATTTATCTTGTTATTGGTTACTTGATTGGATAAAACCTTGGCTATTGATTGTCCAAACATTTCAGTTGTAATGCTCAAATATAAAAATTATCCTGTGATATTACCAGGGTTACTTATAAAAATAAACTTTTTTGAAAATGGACTGGTATTAAATATTGTGCTTTAAATTTATTTTTGTGTGGCTTTGCTCTGCTTAAAACCTACTTACTCTGTTTGTTTTAAGGGTCACACCCACTTTTCTCACCTGTCCTGTATCTTATCCTGTATTAATGTATATTAGGGGACAGACTAAAGGAGTGCTTGTATCATAACTGTGAGGCAAAATCCTGCAGTCACATAAATACCTAATCCCTAGGTATTTAAATACATCCCTGGATTCATCCCATCAATCAACTTTGTCCCATTTGTCCTTCACCCTTCCATATTTTTCAGCTTCCTCTGTGCTGTGAGCCTGCCTCTGTGTCCCTTTCAATTTCCTAATGCCAAGCTTGTGACTGCTCCTTCAATCACCTTCCAGGAGGAGTGAAGCTGCCTTTGGCAGGAGATGAAACACTCTTAGATGAAGGGATAGAGCTGGGAAGAGCTCCAGACGAGCTCGTGAGAGCTGACCAGACATATCACTTGATTGAACAAAAGTCAGTACCTCTCCCTATGTGCTCTGCTGGACCTTCCCACTCTTTCTGTTCCAGCAACTCCCACTTCTGGTGGCAAAGTTTTCTCTGGATTCTCCCTGCAGGGTCTGGTTGGTTCCTGAAGAATAACTGGAGCTGCTGGTTGGTCCTGCCAGATGGGTCACTGTGGTCCTCTGGGCCACCTTCCTGTTGACGCCCAGCACCAGGCTCCTTCCTGCCTGACTCCCAGAAAACACATCTGAGCCTGATTTAGATTTCCAAAGAAGGAGACTTTGCCATAATGCCTCGCTGGGTTGCTGTGCTGCTTAATTACCCTCAATGTTTAAAATATGTGTCTTATTTTATAGCCTGAATTTGTCTGGATTCAGCTCCCAAGCCCTGGATCTCATTATAGCCTTGTCTGCGAGCCTGTGCTCCTACTCAGGCACACAGACTGGGAGCAGGAGCCCCCTCCCTTTGCTAGGCTTGAAAGGACCGAGCTCCTTCCACTGCAAAGTTTGTTATTTCAATCCTTTTTCACTCTCAGAGCACTTTCCTGAATTTTCTTCAGTTTACCAACTCCTTGACTTGTGGAGGTGCACTTTTCCAGCTGGGGTTGCAGGAGTGCAGGATACTTGGATCATTTAGCAGCCTTTTTTCTTCTTTCCCTTTTCTCAAGGGAAAAGAGAAGAAAAATCCTTTTTTCTTCTTGTTCTCCCTCAGGCCAGGGACTAAGATGTTATTTTTGATAGGCAGGAGGGCACGCCCAGTGCCTGAGTCACGTTATCTCTTTTGGCCACTTCAGAGCAGACAGGGAGTAGCAGGGTCTGAAAGTGCTGTCCAGGCCGGAGTCTTCATGAGTAATTCCTCTTACTGCCAAATATTTCATGGTACTTAGTGTTCATCAGCCGGGTGGATCAGTGCTGATTCAAGGGAGAATGTGCTTGCTACAGAAACAGGTGCAGGAATGAATAACCCACTGGGTTTTGCAATAATCAACCTGATATTCAAACACGATTCTGTAATCATGTAAATATGCAAACCCAGAGCTGTATTTTCATCTGTGTTATTTCTTTTTTTCTTCTTTTTCTTTCTAGAAAGTCTGTCGGTAAAATACTCAAAAATTTTATTTGGATCATTCAGGAAGTGTCTTCCAGTTTTCCACTGAATAATTTACAAGGATGTGTTGACTGGAATCTCTGTCCCCTTGAGTGTTTGAAGCAACTCCCCCCTGGAATTCCTGGGATCAGAGCCCAAGTGTCTGCAGCAGCAGCAGCCACAGTGGAAGCTGGGGGCAACAAACCCATCTCTGTACCCAGGGCACCAGTAGGAGAAAGTGTAACAAAATCTCATGAGAAATATTATTTCACCAACTTTTTTTTTTCTTTTCTGTTGCAGCGGGAAGTTGGAACAAATGGTCCCTGCTTTGTGTTCCTTGAACAAATGTGATAGGGGGCTTGAGCTTGTGGATAACTCTCCTGAGATTGAAAAATAAGCAAGAAAGGGAAAATAACCTGGAGAGAAACAGGAACTAAATGGGAACAGGGCAGCCTCTGGAGGAGCTGCACCCCAGCCAGAAGCAGGGATTTGAGGGGGACGTGTATCTGTGTGGAAAGGGAACATTTCCTGGGCTAGAACACGGTGGGATGCAAAGGAGCTGTGTTGGCTTTCTTAGGTTTTACAGAGATGGGGCAACTGAGAGGCATTTTAAAAGATTTGATTCCATTATCAGTCTCGGTGAGTAGTGGGACACAAGAGACGTAAAACCAATGCCATTCCAACAGAAGCCAACTCAGCACGCCTCGTTTTAGTATTTGCATACAAATATACAAACTAGATAAACTTTCCATCAAGTTTGAAAGATTCCTTAGAAATCCATGTCCCACAGAGCTGTGGGAGGGAGGCTCTGTAGTGCATCGCCAGGCTTCAGGAAGGAGAACCAAACCAGCAGAGTTTCCCTGTGAAATGCACAGCCAGTGCATTCCAGGTTTGCTTCCAGCCGTGGGTCCCTGTGTCGGCTCTGATGCTGTGAACCCAAGCGCCCCAGTTTGGAGCAGTGAGGCAGGAATTTGCTCTTCCCCTCCTCTGAGCGCTATCTTGACAGCTGAGAGCAGCCAGAGAGCTTTTGCTGACACGCCCTGAGCTGGAACATCTGGAGAGTGTAAGCTCTGCTTTCCCTGTGAAACATCCTCAGCTCAGGAATTTTCTTCTTCTCCCAGTGGCCTCCTGCAGCCACATGCACTGACCCCAGGGCACAGTGCAAGATGTTTGCCTGGGCTCTGGCAGCCAGGCTCAGGATAACTCATCCCATGGGAGTCTGTGTGGGATGGTGGCTTTTAAACCATGGCTATCTGTCCAGGCTGTTAAACAAACGAAACAAATCCATTTTACAGCAAATGAATTGACTGAAATAAATAAAGCCCTCAGATTTTGGTGACTGTGCTGTGGGGGTTCTCCATGCCTGAGTGAGCAAGTGACCTCTGCCAGGCCACCCCTTCTTGATCCTGCAAGGGAAGTGTATCCCAAATGCCTCTGTCATAGCAGACTGGCACTTGTGACACACTCAGGAATAAGCCAACACTGAAGTTTTACATGGAAGTGGTGCAGGTGACAGACAGGATTTCAATGGAACAAAGAAACACATTTCTTCTCTTTTTTTTGGGGGGGCAGTTCAGCCCAGTTAGTCCTTTTAAGCATGCCAAGGAAAAACCTTGAAATACTTGTGGATTGGAATATGTATGGAATAATGCCAAGGGCAGGGACACCTTCCACTATCTCACGTTGCTCCAAACCCTCTCCAACCTGGCCTTGGACACTTGCAGGAATTGGGCATCCACAGCTTCTCTGGGCACCCTGTGCCAGGGCCTGCCCACCCTCACAGGGATTCCTAATTTAAAACTGAATCTATGATTTTTAAGCTTGTGTCACTTCAGAAATATTTCAGGTGCTGAACACACACCAGAGTATTTTCACCTGTAAATAATTGCACACTTCATAACTGGGTTTGCCAGCCCTGAGTCTTTGATGTGGTGTCCACAGCTGGGGAAGGTGCATCCAGAGACCTGACTGCAGCAAGGTAACTGTGATTTGCAAATGAGCCTTGCAATCATCACGCAGCAAGTCTGTCCTGGACACAAAGGAAAATGCTTGGAAAATGAATGTTTTCAGCTGCAAAACACCGAGATGAATTTTCATCGCTTGGTACAAGACTGCGTTCATTTCAAGGTTTTCTAATCTGATTATTTTGCTCCTTTCCAGCAGTTCATTCAGCCATCCAAAATTCTCTCATGCTTAAACAAAACATGGAGGTCTTTGTTCAGGAGGGAATCACTGCTCTGGTCACATTTTAACAAGGTGTTTGGAATATTTCTTGCAAGGAAGCATTTGAATATCTGCTTTTTTCTTTTTTTTTTCTGAATAAACACCCCTTACTAAAGATGCAAGCACATAGCCAGTCCTGGGCTGGGCTCTGAGGCACTGGGATATTTTCTGACCATTGCCAAGAAAAAGGAGGAGAGTAAGGAGATACAACCACACATTTTGAGGGCATCTTGGTTCTGAATTGTCACTGTGGTGTGGCACTGGCAGGAGGGTTTGGAGCAGCAGCAGGCCCTACTGGGGTGTAAAGCTTTATTTCAACTCCATATTTATCATCACCACACACTGAAAAGGCTCTCAGGGCACAGGAACAGCAAGACTGACCCAAGGAGGCCACTGCAGGGGCTCTGTCAGCATTCCCCACACCTCAGCCCTTTTCCTGCAGGATACACTAAACCCAGGGATTCACAACAGTCTGGTCTCCCTGTTCTTCCCATCTCATCCATCACCGACACTTAAAAACCTTTTGAAAATACAGGGTATTTCCCACACAACCCTCTCGTGTTCTCTTACGTGTAAATGGAACTTAAAACCAAGGTCCTATATTGCACAACAGTGTGCACCACAAGGAGGCCTTGACAGCAGCGTAATTGAAATTCAGAAATGGAACTTCTCAATTAATGGAACGGGGAAAAGAATAACAGCACCAATACAGCAACCCCCTGCCAGTCACTTTGGTATTAAATTCTATTTGTTTTCTGACACCTCCAAGAGCTCAGTTTGTGTGTTGGCTCTGGGGGACAGAAGCTGCAGAGAGCAAACTGGAGATTCTTGGGGGAGCACAGGTCTGGCAGAGATTTTGGAGGGGCTGTGCCACATCACCCCACTGCCAACACATTTCTGTAAAAGTCATCAAATAGTTCAGTGCTTACTCAGGTCAATTTTAATTCATATATATACATACACATGTGTATATATAACTATATTCTGAATATTTTTGAGGATGACATATGTCCAAAGACAAGTTTTAAGCTGATGAATGCTCAGGATCCTGCAGCCATGGAGAAGTGAGATACATTAGTTCTCCAGGCTGGGTTTAGGAAGGCCCCTGTCCCTGTCAGCTGAGTGGCAGGACTCAGGCACAGAAGGCACAATGTCCTCAGCTAGTCCTGGACATCCCTGGCATGTGGAGAGGGTTCTCTTCACTACTGCCCCTGGTTTGGCTCCTTCCTGTTCTTGTGGCAGTGCCAGCAAACACAAGTTTTCCTCTCCTGAACTCAGGGATTCAAACACCGTAAACCCCTTTAAAATTATCGAAGAACAAATATATTCTCACTTTAAAAAGTCTCCTTTAAATTAACTTAAACTCTTTTAATCTCTAATATCTGACCTCCAAATTTTACAAAATTAAAGAGCTGTCAAAACAAACCACCCCAAAAAAACTCAACGCAAAACCTGCAAAACCCCCCAATTATTTTAAAGCAGGATGAGATACCCAGGAAAGCATAAGCAGTAACAGCCTTTCTCTTTTTTCAGCCCATCAGCACTAAGTCAGGGTACCTCCTGTGACCTGACTGAAGTCAGCAGTTACCCACTGGCTGCAAAAGCCCTGCTGATCTGGCAGGGAAATGTTGAATTACCACCTTTAATCTGACCAGGACAGAATGTTCTCGGTGCCCTCCTGCAGCACAATTATGAGTTCCCAGTAAAGACTCAGCCCAGGTAAACCTCAACACTGGGGCCCAGGTGCCCCAGCCTCCCTCGTGGCTGTAAAACTCCCAGTCCACAAGCCAATAATCCATTTTACTGCAGTGTTTTAAAAAGCTGGATGGCAGAGGACAATACTCTCAGGGTAACTCTGCATTTCTTTGCTTTCATGGGTATAAATCAAGCTCTATATTATTTTTAGCAGCTTGCTATTACAGCTTTTGCAACCCGAAGACAGAATACTGCCTTTAATTCATTAGTAATTTCAACAGTTAATCAGTAAATGTCATTACCTAGAAAGTCTGCAGTTCAAAATAAAGCACACTGGAGTTAAATTTAAATTAGAGCATGGACAGAAATGAATGCAGCCTTTGATCCCCTTTTCATCCAGACTGCACCCTGATGGGCACAGCTGGACAGGATGGGAATGGTGAGAAGGCAGCGGTCTCGCCTGGTAAAAGGATACTGTCAACTCATTAAGTCCTGGAGTTGAGGCAATAAAAAAAAATATTCACTGGCTTCTTCCAGTGCTCTTCTGTTTGCTGCAATGGACATTTCTCACCAGCTTTATTTTTGAAAGAGGCTGATTTTCAGGTGTTTGACTGGAAAACACACCATTAACATCTGTTTAATCCTCCAAGTGTTTCTGTTAGGGGAGCCCAAACAAAGGCACCCGGCTCTGCCTGCCTTTCTGCGAAGGGATATTCCTTCAGGCAGGGAAAGAGTCTGGCTCCAGACCCTCTTAGCACAGCCATGTATTTAGATAAGACAGGATGCAGCCTCTTCCCAACTGGAAAGCAAGCTGTACTTTTCACTTTCCCAGTGTAACTGTCTGCAGTACAGCTTTCCCCCCGCCTTTTCTTCCCCTCTCTTTTTTCCCTTTGTTCCCACACAGCAACGTTTTTAAAACCTTCACATTTGTCATGCTGACCAGAGGAGCTGTGGCACAGAGCCAGGCTTGCCACGGAACCATCCTGCCTTGCTACTCTCCTCACCTGTGCAAGGACTTGCTCACCTTCCCTGCAAACACAGGGATGGCCCTGGTGCTTTCCCATTCCAGCTCTGATGGAGGAGACCTCAGTGAAGCTCTCTCCTGGACGTGTCCTGCCAAAGCACAGCCCAGCTGCCATCAGTTCAGGCAATGGGGCATGATCCTGTGTCCTCACTCCTTCCCACAAGGCACCAAACCACTCCTGGGATAGGTCAGAGGATGTGCAGACTCTTGCTTCGGGTGGTCATGTCCTGTAATGCTTGTAAATTTACCCAGTACATGCAATGAGTGGAGGTTTTCAAACCAAACTATTATTTATGGGCTTTGAAGCTTTCCCTTCTCCAGTTTCTGCCTACTGGGACAGTCCTGGATTTCTGTTTTGCTTGAAATTTCATCTGAAAACATATATTTCAGTGGAGCATGGTTGTGTGGAGCCAGTTCCAGGGCTCCCAGCCCTGAGAATGTATTTAGCCACTGGGAACGCATTTTGGAGAGGTCAGTGAGTGATTCAGATGGTGGAATGCGGCCAGTGGAGACAAAAACCAAAGTTAAATGGGCAGCAGTGAGATGCAAAATCAGATTTACATTTTCAAGGAGTCAAAAGAAGAGTTTAAAAAACAGGGAGACGTGTGTCTACTAGCCCTATGGTGGGAGCAGGAGCTCGGGATGGGATGGGATGGGATGGGATGGGATGGGATGGGATGGGATGGGATGGGATGGGATGGGATGGGATGGGATGGGATGGGATGGGAGTTCTAGGTCAGCTGGTGCCAGGTAAAGCTGCCCCGCAACAGGAGGTTTTGCTGACACAACTCACATCTGTTAGGGTGTGCGTGGTTTCTTTTAAGTTTCCAAGTATTCCCTAACACAAGCACGCAGGCAAAACTTAAAAATGTGGATTATGTTTAAAGACAAGCAGGGGCTCTTCATGACTTTCTGGCTAACACAACCAAAGATGGCTTGGAGGTTAAAACACTTATGAGGCATCTCAATGAATTAATTGCTCCATCAGATCTCCCGCAGCACGAGTGGCCAGCTGAGACAAAGAGGAGGACAGAGCATCACTGACCATCAGAAACTCGGAGCGGGGTGGCTCTGCCGCCTCTGCCTCTTATTCCTTCGCTGCTCTCCTCCGCTCCCGTTCCCCAGCTCGGTGGGAGAGGGCTGCGCGGTGACAATGGCAGTGTCCTCCTTCCTTCTCCGTCCCCACAAGGTCGGGCGGGAAGGGCTAGTCCCACGAGCCCGGCCTGCAGGCGATGGGCGCCCGGGCGCGCTCCTCCCGGCGGGGCAGCGCTCGGGGGATGCGGGCAGCGGGATGGGGGAGCTCGGCCAGGACCCTGAGCGCCGGGAGGGAGAAGATGGGGAAGCGGCGGTGAAAGAAGCGGAGAGGGAGCCGCCGGAGCGGCGGTGGCCATCGCGCCTTTCCGACACAACGGCGAGGAGGACTCGGATGTGCTGGCGAAGGGTGGTGGGGAAAAGCAACACAAAAGCTGCTCCGGGGCAGCAGCGAAGCACAGCGAGTGGGGGCCGTGCCCGGCAGCGCTCTCCGGGTCATTCCCGGGAGAGATGCGCTGCAGCCCCGCGCTGGGATGCCGGGGACGGGGGGGGGACAGCCGGGCGTGCAAACCCTCGGCTCTGGACCGCAGCTGCTCCCGCCGCGTGCGAGCGGATTAAATTTCCGCAAATTCGAACGGAACGAGCCCGCTCCCCCTCCCTCCGCTGCCGGAGCGGGGAGGAGGGCCGGGGGGAGGCGCCGGCTCCGAGGAGGGGCGGCAGCCCGGGCCACCGCGGCTCGCCCAGCGTCGGCCCCGCCCGCCCCGCTCCGCCCCGCTCCGCCCCGCGGCCCCTCCGCCGCAGCCGCCGCGCTGCCCGCCGCAACTTCGGTGAGCGCCCCGGAGCACCGAGCGGAGCGGCGGCAGGGCAGGGCAGGGCAGGGCAGGGCAGGGCAGGGCAGAGCCGGCATGCCGGCGGCGGCGGGCGATGGGCTCCTGGGCGAGCCGGCGGCCGTGGCGGCGGGCGGGGAGGCGCGGCGGGCGGCGGCGGACGGCGGCTCCTTCCTGGCCGCCTGGCTCAGCGCCGCCGCGCCCCGAGAGCGGCTCCGCGACTTCCAGCACACCAAGAGGGTCGGCAACTACCTGATCGGCAGGAAGCTGGGAGAGGGCTCCTTCGCCAAGGTCCGCGAAGGGCTGCATGTGATCACCGGAGAGAAGGTACCGCCACCTCCGGGAGCCCCCCGGGGGTAGAACGGGGGGAGAGCGGGGGGCTGGCTAGTGAGCGGGCTGTGCTGAGTCCCTGCCGGCCGGGAGGGTGAGCCCCCGGGAGGCTGCAGGAGCTCCTCTGGCAGGATGGAGTAGCCCTCTGTGAGGCGGAGTAGCCCCCCGGGAGGATGGAGGTGCTCCTCCAGCAGGATGGAGGAGCCCTCCGGAGGGTGGAGGAACCCCCCGGAGCATGGAGGAACCCCCCGGGAGGGTGGAGGAGCCCCCCGGAGCATGGAGGAGCCCCCCGGAGCATGGAGGAGCCCCCTCGGCGCCGTCCCCAACTTTCCGCGGCTCCGCCGGGCGCTCCCCCCGCGGAGCTTTCCGCGGCTGCTGTCTCGCCTTCCTCTAGCACTACTTCGGCTGCCTTGACCTGTCTTTTCTTTTTTTTTTTTTTTTTTCCTTAAATTTTAAATTTTCACCTTCGCCTCAGTTTGTTTGCTCACTTTTTCTAGTGAGGAAAGTGGGTTTTTTGGTGAGACTCGTGTTGCTGGGGAGCCGTCACTGCGTGCAGTCCAGTCGCGACATGTCGCACGTGGGTACACACGGGTACTTGTCGCGCACCTGGCGATGGGAGATGCTGCGGGAGGGGGCACAGTCTGAAGTTGTTTGGTTCAGCACACGGCAGGATGTGTTCGGCGCTGGAGATGCACCCCGGATGGTTCTTCCCTAGGGTGCTGCTTGGTAAACTCCGCACAGCGTCTCTGCTTTTTGGTTTGGCTCTTACCCATCAGTTAGGGCAGGTCACAGCGGTATCAGGAGCAGCAGAGGCTTGGCTGGGCAGTGAATCCAGCAAGGACAAGCCCCCCGGATCCCCCGACAGAGAGTTATACTGCTCTTGTTTATCCACACAACTTCGGAGTGCTGTGAGGAGCGGCTGAGGGCGCTGGGGTTGTTCACCCTGGAGAAAAGGAGGCTCGGGGGGGACCTTGTGGCTCTGCACAACCCCCGACAGGAGGGGACAGCCGGGGGGGTCGGGCTCTGCTCCAGGGAACAGGGACAGGAGGAGAGGGAACAGCCTCAGGCTGGGCCAGCTTGGACATCAGCAGGAATTTCCTCATGGAAAGGAGTTTTAAACAGTGGAAGGGGCTGCCCAGGGACGTCTGGGGTCTCCATCCCTGGAGGTGTCCGAGGAAGGACTGGGGGTGACATTCAGCGCTCTGGGCTGATGACAAGGTGGGAATGGGGCACAGTTTTGGGCTTGGTGATCTCTGAGGACTTTTCCAGCATCTGGGCTTCTGTGAGCTCTGGGACTTCTTCCTCTCCTGTGTCCTTCACACAGCGTTCCCTCCCGAAGCAGGATGCTGGGTTGCTGCTGAAGCCTTCCCGGAGCAGTGGGGCTGTGAGCGGTGTAAATTCCCTCCTGCTCCAGCGGCCCTGCGAACGTGCCGCTGTCGGTGATTGCATTCTCGCACTCTCGGGCAGTTATTTTTTCATTCCAGTAAATTTGTCATGGAGCGAAATTTAATATAGGGCTCTGAGAATCTCATCGTGTGAAAAATGATAAGGTTTGTGAATATTATCATGTAGGAATGCAAAAAAAAATAAAAATGTTGCCCTCCTCTGTTACCAAGCGTGTGCTTCTCCTTGGTAACAGAAATACCCAATGATCCTGCAGTTGATAAAAGGCACATGCACACACACGTTCTCCCCACCTCCACGTTTTGGGTTTGCTACATTTATCTCAGTCTGTTAAGAGGGGAAAAAAATAAAAAAGAGCTACCACACACCCCTCTGTCTCAGCTCCCAGGTCTGCTGCTTGGCTCGGGTTTTTTTCTTTCTCGGTGTCTTGAATAACACACACTGACAAAGTGACAAGCAGAAACTCGGCGAGTCACTCTTCCTTCCTGCTGAGCGGTGTCCATCCCTGGGGGCAGGCAGGGTGATCTTTGAGCTCTGTGCTGTGGCACTGGCTGAAGGACCAGTGACACACTTCCAAAGTGACTAATCCAGTGTCCACCTTCCCAGAAATCCACCTCTTCAACTCCAGCTGTTTATGGATAAGCAGCTCGAGTTAATGGGTGGGAGAGAAGAGTTATTAATGATTTGCTTCGGGTGAGGTCCTCTCTGAGCGAGGTTCCTCCCTCTCACCCCAGAGGAGGCTCTGTGGGGAGAGAGCACTGCACTTAGCTGTGGAGATCAGCCATTCCTTGAGCACTTCCACCACAGCATCCTCCTGTGGTCTGCTGCCAGCAGAGCATCCCTGCTCTCCAGCCGCCAGGCACTTCTGTTCCTGGTCCTCCCAGGAAGGGAAGGAAGGTCACTCCGTAAGGGCCTGACGGGTCCCCACTTCCATGGCCCGAGGCAGGTTTTTGTCCGTAAAGCCACTGTTGAGCTGAGGGCATTGCCTAAATTCAAGAGGATTGCCCTAAAAGAAGTGTAAAACAGTCTTGCTGGTGCTGAGCCGAGGGCATTGCCTAAGTTCAAGAGGATTGCCCTAAAGCAGTCTTGCTCCTGCTGTCTGGGAGCTGTTCTGGCAGAGCAGACCTTAGGGTCACTGAAATGTCACACTTCAGTAGGGGAGGCCCAAACAGGTTTTGATTTGCAACAGACTTTAGCAACTCCAGAGGAGTTAATGCTCTTTGCTGTCTCAGAAAATGGTGTGTTTGGGGACGAAATCCCTGGATTAATGAGCCCCCAGCCAGGCTGGGATCCATGGCCCTGACTCAAGGCATTGTACACACTGGAGGCAATGCCGGGCGGGTGCCAAAAATCTGCCATTACCTCACCCTGCCATTGCTGGGAGCTGCAGAGGTCTTAAGGAGGCTGGGCTGGCACATTCTGTGGGCCAGGCTCCTTCATCAGGGCAGCTGATGGATGCTGGTGCACTCGGGGTGACCTGTGTGGGATGGGGCTCAGCAGCTCAGGAGGGTGAGCTGAGGTGAGGTTTCTAAACCTTCCCTTCCCAGGTTTTTATTGCTGGACTTCAACCCACACCTCTCACGGTGCTCCTCGTGGATTGTGCTGCCACAGTGCAAGGCATGTTATTTTCTGGGCTTGAAAAAGCACTTGGTGGGGCCTGATGCAATTAGGTGCAGGAGAATGTTGGATAGATTATTCTTTCCGTGGCTTTTGAATGAAATATCGCAGCTTGGAATCTGACATTTTGGGGTAAAGGGCTCATTTGTCAGCTCAACTCAGGCAGTCTTTAGTGCTAATCCTAAGGAAACATAGCTCCTCTGTGAAGAGCAAGCCAATTTAGCTTTAAATTGTGAGTGAGCTGTGTTTGGGTGGCTTTGGAAGCCTGTGCACAACATACTCTTGGATTGTTCCAAGTCATTCGCTGGGTGATGGGGACGAGGCAAAGGAGATCTCTCTCCTTTGTAAAGAGATATTTTTATAAAAAGAGGTGTATTTTTAGGAAAATACACTTATGTTTTGCATTCTTAGGGAGCTGAGAGTACATTGCTATCACTGTGGTGGGGTGATTTGAGGCTCTGTTATCACACTCTGTGTTATCTATTCTGTTATCTGCTGCAGACCCCAGTGCAATGTCCCAGTAACTCTGTACAGCACTGTGGAGTGATAGCACATTGACAATATATTGAGCCAAAGTTCCTGTAAACAAACCTGATCCAAGATTATATTTAGCTGCTTTTCAGTGTAATTTTTGGCACTACAGAAAAAAAAGTCACTGAGGCAAATTGACTCATTTGATTTCTCATCCAGGGAAAACTTTGTTTATAATTTTCTTTAGTGCTATTGTTGAGCTGGAACAAGGTACGTTTTTAGTTACACTTTGTCAAGAGGCTTTCAGCAACAGTAGGAAGCAGTGGCTAAAAATACAATTTACCAGTTTTGCTATGGAGGCAAAGCAATTAATATTAAAAATGGCCTTTTCACAGAAGAGTTCACGTTCAGAATGCATTCTTTTATTGAAGAGGTAGAGAAAAACGATACAAAGAAAAGGCGTGTTTGGGGTGGGTGGGCAGAGCAGCCTCCCTGCAGAGACCTGGAAATGCCTCTTTGTGCCAGAGTTAATTTTGCCAGGAGTAAATTCACCCTTTCCCTGTCTGTTTCACCACAGGCTGCAGGGAATGGAGACTCGGTGGCTTTTGGGGCTGTTGGCAGGTGGGGATCTTGCCCCGTTGGTGCCCTGGGTGGCCGTTCCCCCCCAGTGCCATCACTGCTCCTCACTGGGAAATTCAGCACTGGGGGGACTCAGCCTCATCTGTATTTCAAACCCCAGAGTTTCCCAAGCAGTAGCACTGCCTTAAAACCTGGGAAATTGGGTACATACCCATGCACAGTTCTAGGATCTTTACCTCTGTCTTTACTCTTTGTGAATTTTGGGGGCCTTGAGTGTGTGTGTTGTGTCACTTTCAAGCCATCCTGCCAAACAAATGGGTCAGCAGGTTGCCTCACTGCAGACTAAAGTTGATTTTCTAGGGTGTTTGCAGGTCTTTCGGTTCAGCCTTTTCCTTTTTCCTCCCTCCCAGGTATTGTGAGGTTGCAGGTAAAACTGTGAGACCTTCATTGTTGTCAGGCCGTCCGAGGGTAAAACTGCAGGATTTTAATTTGAAATTTGATCTGTTATGGTCCAGTGATACTTGTATATCAGTTTCGTGGATGGGTTTGTTCTCTCACTTATGTTTAGTTAGTAATTTTATCTTTACCTGTTCCTCAACATACTTTCAGATTTTATCTCTATCCAATTTTTTTTTTTTTTTAAAGCTTATTTTGAAAAGCACTGGCTGCGAATCCACAGGGTGGCTTTTTCCCAGGATCTGTTCCTCTTTAATAAACAGCTGCCAACTGTTGCACCTGGCTGATTTGCCACTCTGAATTACATGCACCGAGGAAACAAAACCAGGGTGTTTCTACAGCCTGCATTTTGACATTTTTCACTTCTAGGTGTTTGCTTTCGCAGCTCTTCTTTTCGCAGGAGTTTGTGCCTGTGTGTGCAGATGCAGAGTTTCTGCTGAAGCTGCTCCATGCACACCTCTGTTAACACGCAGCCCTCCAGGAAACGCTTTGGGGAGCGGTGTTGTGCTTGCAGTGGCAGCACTGAGGACTTGGCTGGGAGCAGGAGGAGGCTGATGTGTTAGTGTGGCGTTCCCTCGAAGGCGTTGTGCAGCTTGCAGGACTTGGAGCAGAAGGCAGAGTGAAGCTGATGTGCTCCCAGCTGCTCAGTCTGTTCTACCTGGAAAACAGCCAGGTGAAAACTGGATATAAAGCCATGCTCTTCCCTCTGTCCCTCTCCTGCGTTGTGAGCAGGAATGAGCTGGGATAGGCCAGAAGCCTTTCCATTAATGCAGAGTCTGACTTCCAGAAAGACTGACTTCATGTTTTTCATTAAGTAGCTCGCAACTTGTTCTGCAGTGAGCTGAATGGCTGCACATGTGGCAGTTCCTTATCCTCTCGAGATAATCTGCTTTCAAGTTTGCATTCAGCAGTTTTAAGGATGCCTCGTGTCAGCAGTGTGCTGCTTTTCCTGCAGGCTGTCACCCTTGCAGGATGGAGGCAAGCCGAGTGGTTTGGGTTGAGCTGACACCGGGTGACGCTCACATCTGGATCCCCGTATCTGTTCCTGCCAGTTTTGTACTTTTAACTCGTTTCATGATCTGCAGAGCTGCATGCCCATTTCCAAAGGCATGTGTTGCCTATAAAAGTCCTGGCAATGAGAGCACATCTGGCTCCCTGCATTGTGCAGTGTCTCCTCTGGCAGCAGTGACCTGCAGGGTGCTGCTGCAGCTCCTTGCATTTCACCAGATGCAGCATCTCTGCCCCTCTGCCCTCAGGAGCTGGGAAGGGGGAGGTTACTGATGAGCAGCACGAGGATGTAGCCCTGTCAGAAAAGCAGTGGTGACAAACCTTGTGGTGGCTGAGTTGTCACAGTCTGCCTGAACCCCCCTGGACCGCAGCACAGAAACAAGCTGAGGGTTTACAGCTGACTCTGCTGTTCTTCAAGGGTATGGAGAGGCATCCAAGCTGTCCAAAGCCAAGAGCTGGGGAGATGTCAGCCAGGAGGTGAATTAGGGGGCTGGCAGGGTTGGTGCTCACCTGGCAGTGTGGGGTACAGGTGCACCAGAGCACATTGGCTGAGCTGTTGTTTTCAGATGAATTGAAGGGCAGAAACCCCAAACTTCCCTGTTGATGGCTCAGTGAGAGAGCTCATGCTGTGTCACCCGGCAGGGCTGTGGCTGGTCTCCTGCAGGGGGTGAGCTCAGTGTTGAGAGTACTTTTGGTGGGCTGGAGCTTGTGTGATGAAGAGAACGGGGCTGGCTTTTCTGCAGCAGGAGAGGAGCTGCTCTGGGGCCCACCTAGGACAGAGGCAGCCCTCTGTGAGCTGGCTCAGTGACCCCTGCCACACCTGAGTGCTTATCTGTGCTCTGGCAGTGCTGGCAGAGAGTGGGGTCAAACCTCATCCTCATGGAAGGGGCCTGGGAGGAGCCACCATGGTCCCCCAGGGAAACCACCTGGGAAAAATTAACAAAAGCTGACCAAAGTCTCCTTTTCTGTCAGTGTTTGCTCTGCTCTGGGCTCAACACGTTTGGTGCTATACCCATGGCGCTTTCTCACTTGCCATGTGAGAGAGGAAAACCATTGCAACAAAGAGAACTAAAAAAAGCCAAGTTACATAAAATAAAGTTCCTTTGCTCTCTGTCTGTTGTGAAAGATTGTCATGGAAACATTTTTTTTCAGAGAATAAATTCATTTTCTGTGAATAATGTCCACAGAGCTAAGGGAAAGAGCGTATTATTTATATATAAAATCTTCATTGGAGACACCTTTTTCCAGGCTCCTGACAGTTGTAAATGTTTTCTCTTCTGTGTTTTAAATCACTACAAAGGAGGGCATTACCTGGGCCTCAAGAACAGTGGCTCACAGGGATGGGCTTGTTGGTCTTGGTCTTCCCTAAAGCCAGAGAGCTGAACTGGCATTAAATCAGGGGCACTTAGCCTTCCTTAGCTCCAGTTCTGCATGAGATGGCTAAAATGTGAAGCAGGGGCTGTTTAATGGGAAACATATCCCAGAAGCAGGGAGATGGGAGGATGTTGGCCGCCGACGTTAGGAGGGCGAGTTACGGTACTTTCCCTGAGGAAAGTCTACCCTGATAGCTGCTCCCTTGAGTTTAGAGTTTTCCTCCTGTGTTTTGGCCTGTCAGTCTTACCTTAGGAATGGGGGTCAAAAAGCCCTTCTCTGAAAAAACAGGGGGATTTTGGAAAGCAGCGCTCGATGGATATTTTTGCAAGGCAAACCCATCTGTCCCAGGCACTCAGAGACAAGATTATTCCTTGCAGGAAATGTCTCCGGCCTGGAGGCTGTTTCTGACAAGGATCTGTAAGGATTCCTCTTGGAACCTCTTAGTGCACCCTCGTGTATGTCTGTGCCTGGCTTTCTGCCACCACTACTTTCATCAGTCTCTGCATAATCTCTCCTGACTTGTGCAGATATCCTGAGAGGCCAGGGAGGTAAAAATGTGCTGCTCTCCCTCACAGCTGCCCCATTAATTAGCTGACCAAGAGA
The DNA here is from genome assembly GCF_048771995.1 of Taeniopygia guttata. Lineage (NCBI taxonomy): Eukaryota > Metazoa > Chordata > Aves > Passeriformes > Estrildidae > Taeniopygia > Taeniopygia guttata. The sequence goes on along the minus strand of NC_133024.1, from coordinate 18,638,539 downwards.
GCACTGAAAGGTTGCTGGAAGTGATTTCTTTCTGCCAAAGGCCAGACAGATCCCCACCATGACCCCCTCAAGATAAGCCATAAACCAAGTTCCTTCCCAGAGATGGGGCTGTTCTGTGTTCCTGCTCCCCAGGCAGCCTCTGGAATCTGTGCCTGGTACAAATGCTGCTGCTTTGGACATGTAGAACCAATGAAAAATGTATTTTATGGGCGTTTCTTTTCAGAGTGGCTGGGTAAAGGCACTATGTCACCCCACTTGCCTCTAAACCATCTCCTGCTGCTGGTCCCTGAGCTGTGAAAGTCTGGCTGTTCCAGGTGCCAGGGATGCTGATAAGTCAGCATCCCTGTCTGTCTCTATTGGAACAGGGAGTGACACAGAAGATGAGAGGGAAAGGGCAGCTGGCTCTGTGGAAACAGCAGAGCAGAGGTCCAGGGAAGGATAATGAGAGTTGCCTGTGGAACATGGCACAAAGTTCCCCATAAATATGATGTGAGGTAACAGACATGTTGAGGAGGAATAGCCTTGAGTTTGCCTAATTTATCTTTTGAGATGTTAATTTAAATTTTATTAAAGAGCTTTCTCTTATCAGAAGTCTCTCCCCCATGTAGGTGCTTGCAGGAAATCATTGAGTCAGTGCTTAGCATTCTCTTAATGAAATGTTTTGAGCTTCAGTCAGTTACTACAGCAAACAGTTCCTAGATCTCAAGACTGTTCTGAAGCTTCTCAGAACTCTTTCCAAAACTTCAGCATAAATTTTTAATTCCTGGATACACCAGAACTGGATAGAGCAATCTAATAATAGTCCCCAGTGCCTTGGACAGGTGTAATTAACACCTTTTTTTTTTTTACCTTACGAAATACATCCTGCTTATGCTTTTTGGGATTAAGTTTAAGTTGGCTGTGACACCAAGAGGTCTTAGGTTCATTTGCTTATCCAAAGTCCTCCTGAATCCCTTTCTAGCCTGCTAGGTGCTGTCGTGTTTGGGCTGTAGGGAATTGGTGGGATGTTGTTTTTATCCCCTGGCAATCAGATTCTTTCCCTCTAGGTTAGCAGGAATCCAGAGTACATGAGCAAATGTACTCGGAGCTACTCTCTTGTCTGGAGGAGTTTATGTGTCTCCAGGGGCTGATTTCAAGCTTTCCTGTCTGGGTCTGGCCTGCTAGCAAGGCCAGTGGCCTTCTGCCTGCTGAGACATTTATCCTGGACTCGTCTGCAGCAGCTGGGTTTGTGTATTGCTACACCCCAAACTCTTGGCTTAAAATATCTCAGCAGCAGTGACTCCTCCCTACCTTTTCTGATTGCTGATTTTTACTACAGTTAGAGCAAATGCTGAAGCACTTTTTCTTTAGTGCTTTCTTTCTTAAGACACTGGAACTTGCTGTAATAAAACCCACGTTCCTTTACTGCTCTGTAAAATTTGCTAAGCTGTAACAGAGAAAAGAATGAACTCTACCCAGAGAATGAAATTGGCATTTTCTAGTCCTTGGATTTGGTTGTGATGAACAACTTGTTCTGTGTGTGGCTGGGTGATTGCCCAAAATGAGATGCCCTCGAAAGGTTTGATTTTGGGACTGCACTGACAATTGTGCAGGCTTCAGAGTTAGGTCCGTTAAATGTGATTTGAATTGGCCACCCAAAATCACCAGCTGGTTTTGAAAAGGGAGCTCGAATTTTTGTGGTGAGAACAGTGGTAAATACAAAGCAAGCTGCAAGTGAAGCCAGACAGCTATGGCTGGAAATAAGAGAGGAAAGAAACTGAATTTATTGTCGCCTAGGGCACAGCAAAAAGAAAAAAGCTGGAGATGGACTTGCAGCACTGATGGCTGCTCTTTGTCTCGTTCTCCTGACTGAGGTTAAACTGGACAGTAAGGGTTTGTAATTTGGGTGCAGAAGTCAAGTCTCAGGCCTTGTCTTTGCCTGTGGCCCGAGCTGCAGCTCTGGACTGCATTGGCATGGGCAGGATGCTCCAGGATGGTGCTGGGAGTCAGTGCTGCTGCCTGGCCTGGCACCATGTCAGGCATGTCTGCCAGAAGGAGACTCTGGGGAAAAAGAAGAAAGAGGAAAAAAGATTAAAAAGGCAGGGGGTTGTCCCTCCAACAGTGAAGTAGTCCCTCCAATAGTTGAGGTTGCTTCTCTTGTGCTCTGTTGGTCTCCTGGCCAAATCCCACAGTTCTTGGTGGATTCTTTTTCAAACCAGTTTCCTCTCAATTCAGCCGAGCTCCCTTTGGCAACAGCCAGCAGGAGCTGCCTCCCTCTTAGAATTTGCAGGAGGAAAGAATCCAAGCGGCTGGGTAAGTGAGAAAAGCTCTTTAAAAGTCCTCAAAATGTCACACCCTGATTTTGCAAGGCCATCCCCTGTTCTCTGCAGAGCTAAACACATTATAACATTATTTGCCAAGCTGGGGCCACGGCAGTGGAAGTGTTCCTGCAGTTGTTTTTGTGGGCATCTGATCTGGGCATTGTTCAGGACCTGGAAGACTGAGGGAGGCAGCTCTGCTGCAGAGCATCCAGGCTGTGAGCTAAAGTGGCCTCTGGGCAAGCAAATTCCTCCAGGAGCACATCTTCCTGAGCTGGGGCTTTCCCAAGTGTTGCTGTCAGAGGGATGAGGATGACTTGGGCCTCTGCTGAGCACCTTGAGGTTCCTCCTGCCCCGAGCAGCAGGTGGTTGGCAGGTCTGGGAAGCTGCCCAACAGAAGCTGGTGCCTCGTCTGCATGGCCACAGGGATGGGGGCATTCCCAGGATGAGTGTGACCCCTTTCCCTACCTTGTGGCAATTCCAAACTGACAAAGTATGCAAAATGTGCATGCTCTGGTGGCAGCAGCTTTGGCTTCCAGATTTCTACAGGCAACGTTTGGTCCTTCAAGCTGTTTCTCCTCAGGTTTATTTTTTTCCCTGGGGGCCTTGCTGTGACTGTTTCTGTGCAGTTTGGTGCCAGTCAGCTTCAGCCTCCCCCGCTTCGCTCTCGCTGAGATTCTCAAGCCCTCCCCGAGCAGGAGCTGGCAGCATCCCCGTGCCCGTGCCCGTGCGTGGGGGGCACGTGCGGGTGTTTGGGTGAGGACACGTGCCCATCCCTGCTGGAGTTTCAGCCCCTCTGTCCTGCATCCTCTCCTCCAAGGAGGAGAGAGGTGCTGGCCCTGCCCTAACCCGCACTCCGGCGTGCCTGGAGGATTTTTGGAGAGAAGCAGCAATTGCTCATATGATGTGTCACACCAGAACCTTCAGGAAAGTATTTCATTCCAACAGTGTGATTCTAGGACTCAGGAACCAAAAATATGGGCTATTACTCATCTTTGTATCTCATAACAAAGAATAACCTAAACCATTTATCTATTTACATAGCAGAGGTTTAGCCAAAAGCAGAATGTCAAGAGGCACTGTTGCTACATATTGAGAGTAATTACTTGCTTTATCATTATTTTTTTTTATTTCTGTGCCAGTGTTGGCCAGGAACTCGAGTCAGGAGATAGGCACGATGCAGAAACAAAGAGCCTCTCCTTGAAGCTTGGGAGAGCAGAGCTGAGTAACTGGCATGTCTTGAGTAGGCTGTGAAAGCTCCAATGTGTTTGTTTGATGATTACCCAACATCTACAGTATTTTCTCTACCGAGTGCTTTTTCCCTTCTGCATGAATGAAATCTCCAGGTGCACACACACACATCTACCTTGCACAGGAGGCTCTGTGTGTTAAGTGTGTCTGGGCACATTCGGTCCTCGCTTGCCTTGCTCTACCTCTGGATGAACTCAAAATCAGGGGTATTTAACTAATTCAGCCCTGGGATAACTCTGTGCAAAGTTTGATCCCTGGAACAGGGTACTGCTGGAACAAATCTGCTGTTTGCACCTCTGTCAGCTGTGCAGGGGGATCTCTTGGACCTGAGGGAAGGGGTCTGGAAGGGGGAAAGGTCATTCAGGGCTGAGGTGAATCCCAATGCTGCCTTGCTTGTGTGCTGGGATTGGTGGGGTGCCTGACAAGGTACCTGTCAAAATTAGAGGAAAAGTTTGTCCTTAAGGCATAGAAAGCTAATTCCAGGTGATGGTGGAAGAGTCCTCCAGTAGTCCCATGGTTGGCTCTGTCTTCTGGTTTCAGGGGGTTGCTGCAGCTGAGCTCAGGCTGGGCAGCACATGTGGACATGTATAATGTGCTTTTTCTGTCAGTGAATTAGGGGTGACTTACCAATATGAATAATAGATTGCTGCTCCATACTGTTACCACTCCATGTTCTGTACCTTGCAGCTGTGATAAATACCAGCCTTTAACTTTTTTTTTTTTTTTTTAACTTTTGCAGAGATTGCGTTGTGCTGCCAATGTACAGCGTGGTATCTCATGTTTCTGTAACCTGTGAATTTGTTTGTCCTCACCAGAGTAACTCCTGTGGTTTGCTGTCTAAATACTCCATGCAAGCCTCTGTGCTCAGTTCCATCTCATTAGATGAAAGAATGTACTAATTTGAGTCCATTTCCATGGTGAATCACCTGAGACTTTCAGAAAGGGGTGAAATGAAGCTCTGATTTACCTGTTGTTTTATCTGATGGCTAAATGATGTCTCTTTAATGTGAGTAGTCAGGAGTGTGGGTTATGGTCCTGATGCTGCTCTGAGCTCACCCAGGCAGCTCTGGTGTGTGGTGTTCACCCTCACCTCTTTACCAGGGCTGTGGCATCAGGATGATCTTTCCATAGCAGGAGTACATTCAGCCAACAGCACACTTAGCAGTATTGGCTCCTGGCTCTTAGCACACACTAGGAAGCCCTAATTCCTGCAGTTTTACCCTTCAATTCTAAGGCATTCATGTCACAGGGGAGGTGCAGATGACCCTGAAACATTTCCAGGGATGGGGCAGCCACATCTTCTCTGAGCATCCTGTGCCAGGGCCTCACCACCCACACACCTTCCTTCCCAATATCCCACCTAACCCTTCCCTCTGGCAGTTTGAAGCCATTCCCCTTGCCTTTGTCCCAAGCCCCTCTCCAGCTCTCACAGGAGAGAAAAGGCAGAAAAAAGAAATGTGCTAGGAGAGTGGTACCAAAATGGTTTTGTTTTCCATAGTATGTTTTTATGCAAATCGTGCAAGGCCAGCACTTGACTATAGTTTAAGAAAATTGTAATGAAAAGATATCATCTCCAGTTGTGTATTCAAAGCCAGAAAAAGCTAAAAACAACACTTAAAAGTTGTAAACACCAGCCTGGAGGGTTTCTGAGTAAGCAGCTGCAATAAACGCCCAGCCTTAAGCATGTGAAGTGTTTGTGGGTGCTTAGTGGAATTGTCCCCTCTGTTCCTGATTTCTTTGCAGTAATTTTGGACTGTTGTTGTGCAAGGAAATAAAGGATGGACCAGTCAGTGGGGATTGAAGAGCAGCTCTGCTTTCTCTGACATGTGCAGCTGTGCCTGAAGCTAAGTGTGCCAGCTGAGAGGGACATCCTTTGACTTCTGGTTTTTTTTAATGGTTGCTTACACAGGGTGAGAGCAACAAGTCATTGCTGTGACAGCTAACAACCCCCTCTCCTGCTGTCTCCTTAGGTGGCAGTAAAAGTAATTGACAAGAAAAGGGCCAAGAAGGACACCTATGTCACCAAGAACCTGCGGCGGGAAGGGCAGATCCAGCAGATGATCCGCCACCCCAATATTGCCCAGCTGCTGGATATCCTGGAAACTGAGAACAGCTACTACTTGGTCATGGAGCTGTGCCCTGGGGGCAACCTGATGCACAAGATCTATGAGAAGAAGAGGCTGGAGGAACACGAAGCCCGCAAATACATCCGGCAGCTCATCCTGGCAGTGGAGCACCTCCACCGGGCAGGAGTCGTGCACAGGTAATCCGGGGGAGCCTCTCTGCTGCTGAAGTTGCTGTCATCTCCTCTGAGTGCTGTTTGTGTGTGTTGTAAGGAGCTTCCCTTGTGAAAACATGCTCCTGAGAGCTTTGTGGCTGCTCCTGGTGGTGGTGTTTGGGTGCTCCGACCTTGGCCGTGAGGCTGCACCTGCAGAAAGCATCAGCAGCTCCAGGTGAGTGCACAGGAGCTGTGCTGACTCCACTGCCAGGAGCTGGACTCCGTAATCCTCATGGATCCCTTCCAGCCCTGGATATTCTATGGTTCTGTGCCAAAAAAGATAAGGTACAGTCCAAAAGCAGGGCCCTTTCACTGCCAGCGCTCTCCAGAGCTCTGCACCAACAGGAGCTAATGAATCATGTCACCATTTCTTTGAGAAGGTGCTTGCACAAGCCTCTTGTGTCACTGGTGGAAGCACAGCAATGTGGGGGGTGAGCTGGTTTGCCCAAAGCTTGGTTCCAGGGGTTCCTGGTTCCAGTTCCAGGGTTGGCACAAAGCCTCAGTGGGACCACTGAAATCCCTGGCTCCTGCTGCCCTGCTCTTTGCATTTGTTGCATCACCTTGCATGGGATGGAGAGAGCCAGAGCTGCTGCAGTGCAGCACCACCTCCTTTCTTCAGGGCCTTCACCCACAGAATCACAGGAATTGTTGGGATATCATGGGATATGACCCCCCAGGGATCATCCAGCCCAACTCCTGGCCCTGCAGAGGACACCCCAAAATTCCCACCCTGTGCCTGGGAGCATTTTCCAATGTTCTGGGCAGAATTAGGTAATGACACACGATCCAGTTTGCTCAGAGTGCCACAGGACTCCTCATTTGGCACCTGCTGTTTGACATGTTGGCTTTGATCATTTCCAGCCTATTAATTTCAAGCATATTCCAGCCACTCCTTGAGCTCTGTGTATGAGCAGGGTGTGCATCTCCTGGCAGGGGAATACTGTGGAGTTAGGAGTCCACCTGGGCTCCAGGGGGAACAGGACAAGCTCAGGAGGGAGAAGGCTGATGAATAAAGAGTGGCTGAAGCCCCTGAGCATCAGCTGGGAGAGTGCAGGTGGGTATGTCACATGTGACTGCCTGTCCCTGTACCTCTCTCCTCTCTGTGCTCTCTGCTGCCATGGAGACAGGAGGGTGGTGGGCTGGCTGGACCTTTGGAGCCAGCATCTCTCCTCTCCTGTTCCTAGGTGTATTTATAGGGAGCTGTGCTAAGAAGGAGGCCCTGCTTTCTAAATTTGGGCCAGCTGGTGTTAAGTCTGGACTCCCACACAGTTCCCATATGATGCTGAGCAAGTTGTGTGGGCCCCATCCATCCTTTTGGGTTCTGTGGGCACACTGCAGGAGCCAGACATCTGAATGCTTTTCAGGATCTGGCTCTGCAGCTCCTTGGCTCCACTGGCTGTGCAGGAGGTGGGGAGCTGCCCACAGTCATCCCTTCCAGCTGTGCCCAGCTGTGTGCTGAGCTGCCCACCACTGTGCAGCGTGGGTGCAGCTGCCTCCCTGGAGCTCCACGTGCTCTGAAAGCTGCCTTTTGCTTGTCTTGGGTCTCTGTGTGTTCCCTGTGATCCATCAGGGATAACTGCCATGTGCACAGGCCGCCTCTGGTCTCACTTCGAGCTGTATTTCAGGTACTGTAACATAAATATTTGAGCAGCCACCAGGTTCTCAGTCAGCCTCAAAACTGCTGGTCTCTTTAAATCATTAAGTTCACAGTTCGGGGCAGGGACCAGGAAGAAGTTTGCTTAATGCTTTCAGGGATCAGTTGATACCCAGTATTTAGAGAGAGAGAGACATAAAGGAAATAAATGAAGTTTCTGAGATGGGCAGAGGAAAACAAGGCAGGATCAGATGAACACGTCAAGCTTTAAAGAGCAGGACTGGGTCAGCAGCAGCAATTCCTCTCCCTGAAAAATTCACCTTCTGCACAGAGGCCAAGGCATTTACAGGGGGCTGGCAGGCTTAGCTTTGATCCCATTCTTCTTCACAGAGGACTCAAACCCACATTTTGTACAAAAATAGCTTGTTCCCTAAGCACAGGTTGGAATCAACAGGCTGTGGTGGTGAGAAGGAGGCTAGGCTTTGGGCCAGGGAGAGCCCGAGTTCCTGTGTGGATGCTGAGTTCCTGGGTGGATGCTGAGTTCACCTGTGGATGCTGCAGGTTTGGCTCTCTCCCCTCCCCTCTCTGGTGCCCCTGTGACCTTATCACAGCTGCAGAGGCTGTGGGAGGAGGCAGCAGCAGCCCTGAGAGCAGTGTGACAGAGCTGGCCTTCCTCTGGCAGCTGAGCTCAGTCCGTCCAGCCCTGTGGGTGTTGAATTAATCCCTGCCCCACAGGCAGCCTCCTCCATCCACCCTGTTTCTCAGATCACTGAGCTGCTTCCTGGGAGGCTTCTACGCAGTGAATGAGCTGGTCTAATTCTGCCCAAACTGATAAAACTTCACAGAATCATATCTGCAAGTATTTTCTCTGGCTTAACCCATTCAATGAGTTGCCTTCTTCTGCAAGGAAAGAGTAGAGAGCAGTGCAGAGAGGCAGGAAAAGCCCTGGTGGTGTGATCTGGATTTATTCTCCTGCCTCTCTCTGAACAAATGAGGGAGGAAAACTAACAATTACCTCAGGAGTTGTCCTTCAGCATCTCGGGCCTCTGACTGTGGCAGCTCTAAAAACAGGCTGCTCAATCAGCTACTGAGGGAGGAAAAAAATAGTGCAGGAGTCTGATTCATTCTCTGCCTGGCTGCAGTGGCACTGTTCCCTTGTTGTTGTTGTTGTTGTTGTTATTTTTACAGCAGGTAAAAATACCAGCACTTCCATGTGCATGGTGATCCGGGGGTGTTGGACTTGGCCACGTGTGGACCAAGCTGCAGCATCCTCAGCCAGAAAAGGGGCTGCTGATTGTCCCTCCAAATGCCTCCCATGGAATGGGACAGGGCCCTGAAAAGCTTTTTGATGGAGTTTTTTACTTTATTGCAAACAAAGAAATCGCAGGTTTTGTCTGTGTTATTTGGGGAACGGTGTAGATTGCTTACCCTGCTCCACTTGGGATAAAAAAGCCCAGATGGAATGAAAGTTGCATGGAATTAGCTGATGTTGTTTGCTGAGTATTGCTCAGAAAGCTGCATGGCTCACAGTCCAGACTTGGCACGGCAGAGGAATGCTCAGATCACTGCTCTGTGGACAAGAGCAGGACTCAGGATTCAGTGGAGGTGCTTTTGTTAAGAGGCACTGTTGTGTGAACAGCCTAAAATTAAAGAACTTCAAGAAACCTCATTTTTATTTAGAGGTGTAAAAATACCCCCAAACTCATTTTTGACTGCGTAGATGTATTTTAAAATTCTAAATATGTCATCTGCTGAGGTGGGTGAAGTCTGCAAGTTCTAGAGTGCAGAAGCTGCTGCATCTTTGGTGAGGGGTGCCCAAGGTTCAGAGCTCCTGGGCTGTTCCACTGAGAGCAAAATGCCACTATTCTATTTATAATTTCATGTTATCATTTGGGTTGCTTTTCCTCTATCAGGAGTGCTGGTTGGTTGCTGCTAAAAATACACTTGCAACAAGCTGTGAATCAGGTAGGAATATTTATCTTTTCCTCTGACAGAGGAAAATAGAACCAAATGGCGGGGTCTGGTGAAGCTTTCTCTTGGCAGAGGGTGTTTACACAGGTCCTTGTGCTGTCAAAAAGCAGCATGAGCAATAAGCCCTCTGGGAGCACAAAGACAGCAGGGAAAATGAAGTGAAAGTCTTGGTGCGTGCCACTGCATCCCACAGGAAATTCTCAACAACCCTTTTAAAGTCATTTTAACAAACCTCAGTCCCATTCAATGCAATTACTGTCAGGTTGTCAAAGAAAAGAATTGAATGGTGTATTGGTAGCAAAGATGGCTTGCTGCATTCCCCTTTTTCTGCCCTCCTGGCAGCAGATTCCTGCCTTCCACTGCCATTTGGTGATGATAAGCAGGTAAGGAGTTTGAAAGATATGAAAAACCCCGGAGTTCTGGGCAGAGCTGGGTGGTGCCACACAATCCAGTTTGCTCAGAGTGCCACAGGATTCCTCATTTGGTACCTGCTGTTTGACATGTTGGCTTTGATAACTTCCAGCCTATTAATTTTAAGTGCCAGGAGTCTGGCTGCTGATGCAATATTTATGACAGATCCTGCTCTGCAGAACAAACTCTGCTCTTGAAGCACGGAGCTGGCTCATTTTCTACTTCATTTCAGATCTCAGAATTACCTTTGGGCATTCTCTCTTGGAGTGCTCTGGTGTAAACAAACTAAACGTTATTTCAGTGAAGACAATGGGCCAGACTCCTCTTTTACAGAGGCAGCCACATGGAATCCAGTGATAGAAGACCTGGGCTCAGTAATATTTTGATATCAAAGCCTTTGAAATGCACACTGCTGCATAAATGTGTTGATGAACCCAAATCTCTGCAACCTCTCCAGCTCTTGCAGAAAGCTTGAAAATGGCCTTGATGGTTGATGGTTTTAAGGAGTGATTTTCTGTGGTGCTGTTCTGATTAAAAATAAGATTCAGGAGAGAGCAGCCAGCCACTGCTGCTGTGCAGCTGCTTGCTGGTAAAGCCTTCCTTCTCATCCTTCCTCCCCCAGACAAGAAATAAAGTGTGAAATGCAAAACTTCCTTTTTGCAGCCTGCTGCCTGCCATGGCATGGAATAAACTGCTATGGGAGCAGCTGATGGGGTCACTTGCTCCAGGGATTCACTTGTGTTCCTCTCTGGAGGCACTTGGCATTCCCAGAGTGGTCCAAAGAGATAAACCAGCCCCATCGACAGCAGGGCAAACTCCCAAAGAAACTCAGCCCACAGAGATGGTGTATTTTCAATCCAGGGAATGCCAACTGTGTGCTGCCAGCTCCACAAGCTGAGGAGACATAAATATCTGCTGTGGGGATGCAGCCTGGCCTTCTTTGCCTTCATTATTCCTAGATTTGACTAACTTGTCCCATAGTTAGACACTCCCACATCAGGGAACTGATCCCTTAGGCAAAGGTGGCACTTCTTGTTCCTTTTGCATTTAATGCCTGAGACTATATTTAAGTTTTTCAGCAATGAATACTGAGAATTTGCTTATGGGGGGGAAACCCATAAATAATCCTTTAGTAGTTAGTTAGTTAGTTTGTTTGTTTGTTTTTTGAGGAGCTGTGACAGTGAAAGAACCAGATCAGATTTACTTCAGGGAGGGAAACTGAAAGCGTCCAGAGTTCCTGCTCTGCTGCAGTGAAAAAAGAAACACCTTTGCCCTCAAAAGTGTTTGGAGGCCTGCATTTCTTGCAGTGTGGGATAAAGGGTTTGAAACATGAAAGGCAAGTAAGACACTCAGTGAAAGTTGGTGAAAGGTCTGGAGCACAAGCCTTAGGAGCAGCTCAGATGAGCCTCTTTTTGTAAAAGACAAATGAAGTTTGTATTGGGCAGCACTGACGTAATAAAGCATTTAGGATGTTCAGGGAGATGGGTCCTGAAGCAGGAGTGCAACCACCACAAAGGGAGATGTGGGAAAGCTCCTGTTGTCCTGGCTCCTGGTATTGGTGCAGAAATCTGAGCTTTCCTGTTGGGGTGGACAGAAACTGTGGTGCAGATGGACCATCAGATCAGTTACCACTCACTGGCAGATCTGATGAGAACAGACAGATGGGTAAACAGCTTTAACCAGGTCTGACTGCACTCTGTGCTGAGGCAATATTTACATTTCTATCTTTTTCCTCTCATGGCTTTAAAACGCCCTGTAATATTTACCTTTTGTTTCTTTACCTTGAATCCTTTAAAATACATTTTCTGGTGTTCTGGTTAGCCCCCCCTGTCACTCATTGTTCTCCTGATTGCCCTGATGTCTTTTCTCCTTAACTTACAGCTTGCATTTTTCCCCTTTTCTTGCCTTTAAAGTCTTGCTTCTTCTCAGCTAATATTTCATATACTCAGAGCTTCCAAATGCTCTTTCTCTTTGCTTTGAGTTGCTGTATTGAGCATTGCAGTGCTTCTGTTGATTTCAGTTTCATTTGGGATTTTAGAGGTGGGGGGGCTTTGTTTTGTACTTTTTTGTCTTTCCCAGACTGGGTTTTTTTTTAAGTCTCTCCCGTTTAGTTCCCAGCCCTGATATTTTAGGTGGGGTTCTCTCCTCAGAGGGGCAGAATCCCCCCTTCACCTTCTTCACCTTCTGCTTTTAATGCAGAAAATCCCTCCTGTGTAGGTCCTTGTGGTCCCTCTGAAGAAGTGAGGGTCATCCTACCTACTCTTCTGCCTCTGTTTGTTTGAAACACAGCATGGGCATTAAAGGAAACAAAGAGGAACATCTTGGAAAATACTCTGAGTCTTTCTTTCACAGGAGATCCCTCCTTGTGGAAGTGCTTGGCTTGCTTTGGTTGGGTTCCTTGTCTAGTTTTATTAAGCCTGATATCTCCATCTGTGATGGAGGTGTTTTTCTTCACTGCCTTTGCCTCACAAAGACAAAACACCATGGATGTCACTGACTTCCCATAATTATAGCTGATGGCTTTATTAGCCAGATTTTTCCTTTCTCTTTTTTTCTGCTGGGAGAAGCATCCCTGTGGATATTCCAGCATGCTGATTGTTCCAGTTATTTCCTGTCTGGATGGGGGCAAAAAATCTGTGTGTTGAAGACTTAGCCAACTGCTAGAAATCTGCTACACAACGAGTTGTGTGGCAACCAAATTTATATTTTTCACATTGTACTTAGTGCTCAGGCTGCTCAGCTTGGGCTTTTGGGGTGATTTTCTGGGTGGCATTGGACAAACCATTGGACAAACCATTTTCATCCCTCAGCCTGTGGTGTGTGGGAATAGCTGTGGTGATCTCTGCAAGGAGTTTGGGTGCTCACGGTGGGCTGATTCTGTCTCTCCTGTAGACACAGGACATTTGACTCCTCAGAGCTCAGGTTTGTCCTGCAGCTGGGGCCTTGGGCTGTGAGGAGTAAGGAGAAATTGACCTCCAGTTCCCAAAACATGCTTAAAATTTTTCCAGTTCGTAAGTTTTCTGTAAACTTCCAGTACTTAAGGAACTCGAAGAGCCTGGTTAATTACAGGATGTACTGGCAAGTGCTTGTAATGTCATTTTGTGCCTGAAGAATAGGTGGGAAGCAGAGTGTGAAAGCACTGTTAATTTTGGGCAGGATGGATGGGGCTTTCTGCTTTCACTGTGGAACTATGTGTGCTGCTTTCATTATACATTTGGTTATATACAAGCCTTGTACATACACTGATGGGAGTCAGGCAAATCTGCTTCATTATTTTGGAGACTCACTCAAAATATTTTCTTTCTTTCAGAGACTTGAAGATAGAAAATCTGTTGCTAGATGAAGACAACAATATCAAGCTTATTGGTATGTAACCAGTTTGGCAATTCCAGTAATTAAAATTGTTAGTTTTATAAAGAGAGTTTTTGAGGCTTCATAATCCTCCATGTGACAACTGCTAATGTTGCTGCAGAGTGGAGCTGAGAGAGTATAGATAGCAATCAAGCTGTTCCTGACAGCATTTTGTGAAAAAAAATTGATCCAAATAATTCAGATTTAACTGAGTATGAGAATAATCCTACATCTTAAACCCACATCTTTCATACTCAAATAGGGAGCTTGGTGAGGAATTTAAGAATTGACACCACAGAAGTGGTTTATTTTATTATCTTGGTCGTTTCTTATTTGCTAAGGGCTGGATTCTGCCCCCGTGAGCATATGCTTCCACTGAAGTCAGTGGGAGTTGCACACATTTTTAGCAGCTGGCAAAATGTGGGCCTTTATTTATATTTGTTAAATTTGCTTCCAGCACCCAGGACAAAATTGGTTTAGAGGGCTGTTAAAGAATAAAAAAGATCAACGGTGCAGCCTCGATTGTGTTTAGGTATCACTTGTATGTGGTGCTTGATTCATTCAAGCTGTGCAGGCATTTTAGATTAATCATTGGTGGGGATAGTCTCTCACTGCCTTGCATAACTCCCATTAATGTTAATGTGGGCATTGAAAAGAAAATATTCCTTTCATAAAAGAAATGCCAAACATCTGTTTGTGTTCCTTCCCGTGCCTACAGTCTTGCCAACAGCAGTGTCTGTGGCTGCAGACTTAAAAACTCAACTGGCTCTCTTCAAAAAGTTTCATGGGCTGGAAAGTGGTGAGACAACCACTTAGCATTCAAACATCCAGGTCCAGTGGACACTCACTGTGACATGTACAGTACCTGCATCTCCAAGCAGACAGGGGGTGGATGACCAATGGAGTCTGAAATACCCAGGTGTCACCTTGGGAATTCAGTTTTGGAAATGCCACCCTGACTTCCAGGGATTGCTCTGTAGCAAATCAGCCTTCTGGGAAAATAACAGCAGAGAGAACTCTGTTTTACATCAGCTGAGGGTCAGGAGGACACTGATAAGTGGCCATGAATCATTCACCAGGGCTGATGTATACCACCCATCATCCTGATTTAGCAGATAAGCCAGACCAGATGGTTTACACCACATCTGATGGGTTTAAAGAACTCACATCACTTCCCTGTTATTGGGTGTCTGCTGAGAGCTTGACATCTGAACCAAGCCCTTCCCAGATGATACATATACAGTTAAAACTCACGTGCCAAAAAAAATCACTCCAGGCCCGTTCCTGCAGTTTGCTTTGGCTGCATGGAAGGGTCTCCTCGCAGTGGGTGGTGAGGGAAGGATAGAAAAAAGAGAAGTTTGGTCTTCCACAGCCTCAATAAATTGTCCTCAGCTCTGCAGCCTGATGTTCAGGCAAAACAGATAGCAGTGTATGCTAAAACAAAGCAATTAAATCCCATCACCCAGCTGAGGGTGTTGCAGCAAAAGAAAGGCTGCAATATTTTGTGTATCCTGCCTTACTAGAAATGTGTGTCATCACATAGTCCTTCCCAGGAAGGTTCTTCAGGAGTGAAGAACATGTTTGGAGGGATTAAAGTGCTGCTTTCCATGACTAGGAGGAGAGACTTTGAGCTACAAAACCATCTCACGTTACCTGCTGTGGGGCAAGAGCTTGGTCTCCGTGATTTGTACAGCAGCAAACACAGGAGTAGCTGATAAAAATCAAAATGTTGTTCTTCTAATAGCTGTGTAAGGAAGAACAAAAGGTGAAATGAAGATTGAAGATGGGATATTGAAGTCACTGCTTGTTCATGCATTTCAGTGAGACCTGGATGCCTTGAGCCCTCAGCTGCTCCAAGGGCACCTTGGATTCGTTCCTCCTTTTGGCTGCCTGACAGGGTGGTTTAGAACCTGCTCTTAGATATTCTTGGAAGAATTCCCTGTGAGAGGACTTACTCTTATCAGTCTGTTAATCAGATTGAAGAACATCAGGATTGGAACTGTTGGAAGGAACTCACTCCCTGTTATCTCCCAGCCCACATGGTCGGTGCCACAGACCACGCAGAGTTCTTGGTGTCCTGCTGGGACACCCAGCTCTGCTGAGCTCTGTGGAGCTCTGCTGGTCCAGGAGCTTGTGTTTCACAGCTGTTCCCCTGTTCTGACTGGCAGAGCTCCAGGGATGGCCCTGCATCCACAGCTTGGTGTGGATTCCCTGGAGGCATTGAGGGGGAGCAGAGCAATGCGTGGCACGAGCAGTGGGGGTGATGAAGCTCCCATGTGGAAATATTTGCTTTGGGAAAACCAAGTGTGGCCTTAGATGTGAATTCTGTCATTTGCTAGGCTTCTTGAAAGGCAGAGACAGGCAGTGGCAGTGAGGTTATCAGTACTGTTCTCATTGAGATCAGCAGTGCATCCTTAATAAAAATAATGAAAATCACACTGTGATCACCATGTGCTGACACAGTGTTAATAGCAACATCCTCATTTCCATGGCTATGAAACCCCTGTCCCCAGCATGCTCCTATTTGCACACATCCTGCATTTCAACAGGGATAAAAAAGGCATAGCAGCTGTAATGAGTGAGCTGAAGAAAGTGAATAAGGGCTTGACAATTGAAGCAAATAAGAGAATGAAGACCTCTTATAGAGTACCCTTCATTGATACTGATGAAGGGCTGCTGATTGACACCGTGACAGAATACAGCCCCTGTATGCTGTGATTGTAAAACATTACAGTGCACTCAAGTCATTTGGAGCTGGCATGACACAGCAGGGTAAGGACCAGGAACAGTACTGTGTGGAGATGCTATTTCTAGGAGTTTTATAAAGTATTTTACAGCTGACAGATCTCATCTCAGGCCACAGGTAATGAACACATTAATTAAGGTAATGGATCCTCCGCAGTATTTGTAGAAGCCCCAGGGATGATTAAGCAGTGCCCAGAGATAATTTTTTTCCATCAGAGGCAAGAAATAATCTTGATTCTCCCTTCAGTTTTGGCAGTGCTCTCCAGGAAAACCCCTCTTTAGCTGTGAGAGATGTGACTCCTGTCCCCCTGTGCCATCCTGTCCCTCAGAGATGCAGCCAGTCAAGTGCAAAGCACTGTTGCCACCATTTAGGCACTTCCAGTCACTGTGATAATTACTTTTTTTTTTTGGTAGGAGGTTTTGTATCTTCGCCTGGTTTAGTGAGGGAATGAGGCTTATGTGTCTGCCCTGTCAGGGTACTTCTAATACCTTGAGGAACTCCTCAGATTTCAGCCAAATTTTATTTTCAGCAGGGTGAAAGCTGAGGGGCAGGCCAGCACTACAAGTCCAGTGCAAATAAGTGTAAGGGAAGGAAAAGAGCCACAAATTGATGCCTGAGAGAGGATATTGAGGAACTAATCCAATGTCAATATTCTTAACAGTTACGGTTTTCAGACATTCACAGAATATTCTGAGTTGGAGAGGGCCCACAAGGACCCATGAGTCCAACTCTTAATAAATGGGATTTGTTGTTCCCTAAACCCATCCTGAGGTGGCTCTGGGCCTGGGACAAGCTCAGAGCTGGTTGTTGCCATCCAGCTGCCAGTGAAATGGAGCTGCTCTGTGTATGAAATGGAAAATTGGGCGTGTTCTAAGGCTCTTCTTATTGTTTAGGGGAGCCTTTGGTTATTTAGCACTTCGCAGAAGCAAATTACATCAAATTTTTGCATGTGGGTGAGTTTTTTTTCCTCCTCAGGGAGTTCATTGCTTAGCTTTTGGGGGAAAAAAAGTTATTTCTTTTAAACTTGTGTTCTAGCACAGTTTGACTGTGTCTCTCTTTCATAACTGTGTCTCTGCTTTTCACAGACTTTGGATTGAGCAACTGTGCAGGAATTTTGGGTTATTCTGATCCCTTCAGCACCCAGTGTGGGAGCCCAGCATATGCAGCCCCTGAACTTCTGGCAAGGAAGAAATACGGGCCCAAAATAGACGTTTGGTCCATGTGAGTTACTTCTCGAGTTTATAATTGTTACTGCAAAGAGCAGGGACATCTCCAGCTGGATCAGGTGCCTCAGGGCTCCATTCAGCCTGACCTGAAATGGTCTCAGAGATGGGGCATCAACCCTGTAATGACTGCCAGACATTAAAGATGAACTGCAGTCTCCAAAATCTAAATTTTTCCCTTGTTCCAGATCATATTGGTTTCTTTTCATGCCTGTTTCCTTCCAGTGGGGTGAACATGTATGCCATGCTGACCGGAACATTACCCTTCACTGTGGAGCCATTCAGCCTGAGAGCCTTGTACCAAAAGATGGTGGACAAAGAGATGAACCCCTTTCCCACCCAGCTCTCCTCAGGTAACCCAGGGGGGTGGAGCCAGCAGGTCAGAGCTGTTCCATGGGATTTTGGCTCCTGAGTCATGCTGCTAATTGTGCTAATTGGGAAAAGCTCCTTTTCTTCATTTTGTCCTGTTCAAGACCTGCAAGAGTTGATTTAGCAGAATTACTCATTTTGCTTTGACTTCTGGAGGAGCACCAAGTTGTGCTGAATATAAGAGAAGGAACAAGGCTGTGAAATTCTGTGGGGCAGCTTTTGCAGAGCAGTTGGTCAGTTTTGTACATCCAGAAGATTCTAGCATAGGGTAAGGATTCATGAACAGATCATTTTGGAATAACAGATTCCTGGGCTTTATCATGACTGGGGTTGAGTGACAAACTGCCTCAAATGACTTCACGTTTATTATGGAATAATGACATGCACTCAAGAAAGTTATTTTGGGACAGCCACCTGGGATAACCTCTGTGTGTTCACAAAATGCAAAATAGTTGGTGTATTAGTATTAGAAATACTAATTCCTGCTTCAGAGCCATGTCACTAGGCAACAGAATCACTTTTCAGCTTGCAGCAAGGCCACTGTCAGCATTTGGAGCAAGCTCTGTTTGGTAGCTGGCTTTTATATTTTTATGCCAAATTTGTTGTCTGTGGAGAGCTTCTGTCTCCTTCCCTGGCAGTCTGTTTGCAAAGGGCTTTGGATAAAATTAAAAGATCCCAAATACAAAAAGGGAATGGAGACCGTTGTTAGAGGGTTTAAAAGGAAACCCTTGGGAGCTGAGTCATGAGGTGAATTCTCCAAACACAGATTTAGGGTTCCACCTTCCACCCTGTACAAGGCCAGACCCTGAGTAGCCAAAAAAATAACATTGCTTTTTCACAGGCTTGTTTTTGCTGTTTCATTCATTCCACCATTTAACAGTGGAAATCAGATTTTCTCCATTTTCAGCATCTGTAGCTCACTTGACACTGTGGAAGGCAGGATTTTGTTTATCCTGTGAGAGCTCTAGCAGCCTGAACTTGCAGAAGTGATAGCAAATTAATGGGCTAGATTTAAAGATGTTAACCTTTGCCCAAAAGGTACCCGTCAGCCCCTGACCCCAGCCAAGGGCCTTGTGAGCTCAGAGACATGGCACAGTGTGATTTAAGGTGACATTTGTTCCTGCCACCTTAGGCTTTGGGTCACCGGGCAGAAACTCTCTGCTCTGGGAATTGTAGTGCTTGTTAACGTCTTTGGTTTATGGTCCTTTTATTGTAGTTGGGTCTTAATTTCCATAAATTCATCTATAAAGTAGAGAATTTTCACAGGACTCTGTTTTACATGCCCAGTACCTTGTCTTTCAATATTTAATTTCCTGCTTACTGAACACACAGCCCCCTCATGCAATCTTATCACTGAGCAGGAAAACACTTCCATTTGTGTGACCCACAATGCTGGGTGACCATGAGCACCCAGAACAACCTGTGTAGCAAAGCAGGGAAATTTTGGAGTTGATGTTTGATTTTCCCACTTGGAAACCTGTTTCTCATTAAGCCTCTTGAACAACAACTCTCTGGTTATTGATTTTGGCTGAGCAGAGGTCAGGTGCTCAGGCAGTTGGTGTTCACCTTGCATATATTCCTTTTCCCTCCTGTTTTCTCCCTGGGGAAATCATTTTGCTGTCCCCAGCTGTGTGGCTTAGCTGGAAAAGCTCCTTGTGCCATCCCAAGGTGCTCCTGCTCCTCTGTTACCAGGTCTGGGAGCTTCCAGGAGGGATTCTTCACCCCACAGTTAGTTTCTCCCAGCCTGAATCTGTTGGTCTGTGGCACTTCACAAGCTTTATTTAATTAGCTTGCCTTTTGGCAAGGGTGGGGATGGAGAAGTAGGATTTTTTTAAGGAGACTTTGGGTGATTTGGAGAGCAAGCATGGTGGTGATGAAGGATGGAGTTTGGGTTTGGGGAGAGTGGATTTTTGTGGCTTGGAGCCAATGGGATGTGTGAGGTTTCCAACGCAGACACTGGAGCGAGAGGGGATTAATGGAAGAACAAGGGTTTGTTGTTTGCTGGGATGGGGTTGGAGAAAGGGCACACCAGGCACACAGACAGCAGCTTCCAGCAAGTTTGGGAACTCTGATGTAGGTTCTTCCTGCTGCTCCTGACACGTGGCTGCTGTAGGATAGTAATAAAAATGCTGGAGAGTATTTAAGTAAAGCATCTTGCTTAAATCAGTGGTTTGTGAAGAGAGAGACTAGAAAAAAACCCAGCTGATGCCTGACTGAACTGGCAAACACAGAGTAAGAAGCCTCTCTTGCACATCTAAGCT